>NW_026652302.1:1644164-1666112 GCF_009828535.3 Hylobates moloch | reverse complement strand
CATGAGGCAGATACACAGATACTCATGAGGCAGATACGCAGATACTCATGAGGCAGATACGCAGATACTCATGAGGCAGATACGCAGATACTCATGAGGCAGATACGCAGATACTCATGAGGCAGATACGCAGATACTCATGAGGCAGATACGCAGATACTCGTGAGGCAGATACGCGGATACTCATGAGGCAGATACACAGATACTCATGAGGCAGATACGCAGATACTCATGAGGCAGATACGCAGATACTCATGAGGCAGATACGCAGATACTCGTGAGGCAGATACGCAGATACTCATGAGGCAGATATGCAGACACTCATGAGGCAGATATGTGGATACTCGTGAGGATACATTTAAGTAAAGATAGTCCTTGATAGTCCTAAGGTCACAAATGAATTCAGGAAGAGGTCCTTGTTATCTGTCTTTAAATAAATAGAATCGAAGAAGGAATATTGTACAATTTCTGCTTTTCTTTTAATTCTAAGAGTGAGGAAGAGCTGGCCCCTTCAGAAATTCTTTGGAAACAGACCAATCAGGGGAAAGCTGTTGGCAGTATCAGGGCCTACAGGTAACTGTTGGCTGCAAGAGAGGCTGGACCGTCATCATGGTTACCCTGTGTCTGGAGAGGCCATCACAAAGTGGAGCCTACTGCCTGACAAGGGGGAGGCCACCTACTTGATAACTCCTCAAAGGCTGATACCCAGTCCTGAGAGTTCTCCAAGGCCCTGCTGGCTGTCCCTGATGGAGTCACTGCAGAGGCTCTAGTGGAATCCTAAGAGACAGCAGGAAGCTTCAGCTGCCTTCTTTTATGGTTAATGACTTAGTGATACATTATTGCCATTTGAATTGTTAAGGCTTCTACGTGAAATATAATGTTTTTAATCAAAATAAGTTGAATGTTGTTGTTTGGTCCCCGGAGCCACATGTAGCCCTTGTGGGAATGAGCAGTGACACTGTTCTTGGCATCACAGTGCCCTTCCCCGGCTTAGGGAAGCCCCGTGGATTCCATCCTTCCTTTCCTCGAGCTTCTCTTTCTCCATCCACCACCCGCTCTCCACGCCACTTCTGCAACTCTGAGCACTGTCCTGCACAGCTCCCTTGCTCATTTTCTTCTTGTCCTTCTCCCCATCCATGGAATGATTCTTGTCTCTTCTGCCCACAGATTCTGGTCCCAGCCTTACACCCGTATGACCCCTTACCCGGCCAGCTTTGATCACTTCTCTATTTAGCGCCGCCCTCACAATGAAGGGCACAGTTCACAGCATTTGATTTGCATTTCTATGCCTGTAACCTGTATTTATTGTGCACCAATTATGTGCAAAGCCTGGGCAGAAATTCTGCCTTCAAAGAATTTATAGCAGTGAAGGAGATAAGCCACAGGTATACCTAATTCTGCTTCAAGGTAGAAGAAGTAAATGCCATAAGAGCCATAAGAGCCATAAGATACATTACAGAGGGAGAAAACACTTCTAGAAGGACCCAGAGTGATTTCATGAAGGAGACTGTGTTCCCCAAAGAAGAGCTTTCTCACTGGTGTGCTGGGAGTTGAATGCAGGTGAATTAAGTAGCCATCGCCACTGCTGGAAGGACCTGGCTGGCTTGGAGGCTTACCTCAGGGGCTGTACAAAGAGCTTCATGTCCGATGTGTGTCCCCAGGTGGAGCTGATCAGAACAGCTTCATAAAGAGGGGGTCAATTTGGATGTTGGGACTGTGTTTGAGGAATAGTTAGAAGGGAGACAAAGTTAGAAGAAAGAACCGTGGCTCCTGTGTGTTTGCGTATGTGAGTATATGTTTGTGTGTGTATGACTGTGTATGTGCCTCTGTGTGTGTGTGTGTGTGTGAACGCATGCACATGTGCGTGCATATAGGGAACAATACGGAATATAGCAAATTGCAAATAGGCAGTCATAAAGGTGGGTTGGAGCATCATCACAGAGGGTCTTACGTGTCAGCCTAATCGCTTGAATTTTACTCTGAAGTTAGAGCAGAATGATGTAATCTGGGCCAAGCTTCTTGTATGCTTTTACATACTTCTCAGGTTAAAAGGGGGAGAGAGACTGGAGATGAGAAGACCTTGGAGAAGGGTTATGAAATTTTAGAAGTATGAAATAATGAAACATGAAATAAAACAGTGACAGTGAGATCATGAGGTTGGACAGATGCCGGAGAT
Source organism: Hylobates moloch (assembly GCF_009828535.3). Classification (NCBI taxonomy): domain Eukaryota; kingdom Metazoa; phylum Chordata; class Mammalia; order Primates; family Hylobatidae; genus Hylobates; species Hylobates moloch. The sequence continues at coordinate 1,663,936 of NW_026652302.1, read as the reverse complement.
GTTTTGGAAAGATAATCAATGGAGCTTGACTTCTGACTGGAGGAAATCTAGGGCATGAATCAAGGTTGGAGATGGGGGCAGGAGAAAGGGAGAGTCGGGGATGATGCCAGAGCCTGGTAACTGGGTGATGCTCACAGCTTCAGCCACTGTCAGGAATCCAGACAACAGCCATCCCTCCTTCTCTCTTGCTGACACAGAGCTATCCCCCATCCCAGAGAATGACTCATGTTTGGCCTGAGCCTGTCAAGGACATTCATTTTTCTTTGCTAGTGATGGTTTGGGAGTAGACGTATGACCCAGGTCAGGTCAACAAGCCAGATAAAAGGATAAGTCAGCTAGGGGTTCTCTGCCAATGGAGAGCCGCCGAGGAGCAGCCTTTTGTCCCCTGCTCTCCCTCCCTTCTGTGGGTGCTGTTTTGTACTATAATGATACCTGGGGCCATGGCAGGCATTTTTGGACCATGAAGGGGAGGCCAAGAGAATCAGGGACAAACCAACTAGAGTTCTGACGTTGTTGAGCTCAGAACCAACTGGAGAGCCATGTGTCTTCAGCCTGTCTGCTAAGTGAGATCAGATGCGTCTGGACTGTTAGTATTTTCTTACCTGTAGCCAGACATATCTGAATGGATAAAATAATTCTCAGGAATGTGAAAAGGGAGGAGGAACACGTGATTGTGCTGGTGCCAGTAGATGAAGAGAGAAGATGAAGAGTTTTGCCCGGGCTCTGCTTTCATGCTTTCCTAGGTTGTCTTCTGATTCTCTCTCGCTAGCTGGAGCCTGACATTCCCAAAGATAGGCAGTGTACAGTCATCCCTCAGTATCTGTGAGGAATTGGTTCCAGGACCCCCCCACTGTGGATACCAAAATCCTCAGATGGATGCTCAAGTCTGTGATATAAAATGGCATCGCCGGGCGCGGTGGCTCACGCCTGTAATCCCAGCACTTCAGGAGGCCGAGGCGGGCGGATCACAAGGTCAGGAAATCGAGACCATGGTGAAACCCCGTCTCTACTAAAAATACAAAAAATTAGCTGGGCGCAGTGGCGGGCGCCTGTAGTCCCAGCTACTCGGGAGGCTGAAGCGGGAGAATGGCGTGAATCCAGGAGGCGGAGCTTGTAGTGAGCCGAGATTGCGCCACTGCTCCAGCCTGGGCGACAGAGCGAGACTCCGTCTCAAGAAAAAAAAAAAATGGCATCGTATTTCCATAAATCCACACAATCCTTCTGTATGCTTTGTCATCTCTAGATTACTTATGCTATTTAATACAATGCAAATGCTATGTAAAGTCATTATACTCTATTTTTATATGTATCATTTTTATTGTTCTATTGTGGTTTTTTGAAAAAATATTTTCTTTCCATGGCAGGTTGAATCCTGGGATGTGAAACCCACGGATATGGAGGGCCAACTGTCCTTAGTACTGTTCTTTTCAACACAGCAGCAGAAAGTATCCTGAACTGACTTACACTCCAATGCAGAATTTATCCTAAGTCTCAAGGAATGTCTTCTAGAAGCCAAGTGTAGGAAGCTGGGGCTCAGGAAGGGATGGAGTCCGGGACTGTCAAACCCACCAGGAACTATTTCCTGTCACTCATCCCTGGTGAAAGTGGGCTTTCTCCCTTTCTCAGGCCATGCGGCAGGAAGATGCCTGGCCAGCTGCACCTCTGGTTCGGGAGACTGACTCAAAATGTTACTTGGTTCTTGTATTAGTCCGTTTTTATGCTGCTGATAATGATATACCCAAGACTGGGTAATTTATAAACAAAAAGAGGTTTAATGAACTCACAGTTCCACATGGATGGGGAGGCCTCACAATCATGGTGGAAGGTGAAAGGCACATCTTACACGGTGGCAGGCAAGAGAGAAGAGAGCTAAGCAAAAGGGGAAACCCCCTATAAAACCATCAGACCTTGTGAGACTTATTCACTACCATGGGAACAATATGGGGGAAACAGCCCTCATGATTAAATTACCTCCCACCAGGTCCCTCCCACAACACATGGGAATTATGGAAGCTACAATTCAAGATGAGATTTGGGTGGGGACACAGCCCAACCATATCAGTTCTAATCCCACATTCTTGGACAGACAATCTCACCTGGCTTAATTTGCTGTCTAGGATTGTGAAATTACAGTTTATAAGCCTGTCAGCTGTGTGATGTGGGGGAGGAAAGGGAGGATCAAGAGGGGTCCTGTCTGCTATTCTTATCAGCCATTTAGCTATTCTCTTCCAGTAATTTCTCCCACACAGTGGGATTCTTAATAAATAACTAGCCCCATATAACAAATAATGTTAATAATATTAATAGTCAAGTCACTACTTGACTATCAAAGGACTTTGACACAAAAATTATGTATCCATATTTTAGGACATGTGCTTTGAATTGTAACACATATTACACTAACATCGTAAGAAGAGTTTGTTCTGCCTCCCACCCCACTGATATACACAGGAAGGACTAGACTGAGTAATCTGATATTATCTTTGCCATTTTCATGATTTATTTTCTTGTTAGAACACATTCATTGAAGGAAATAACATAGCAGATACTTGCAACAGTTCTTTCTAAAAACAAAGTATATTGCAGAAAAATAAGTTTTTGCTCATCATAACTGACTCTATTATGCCTGGTGTATCTGAAAAAACTTAAGATTTCAAAGAGCCATTACATTTAAGTAGGACTGAGCACACTAGAGAAATGAAGAATTGATAAGTGATAGATGGTAGTTAGAATGTTTCAACTAGACTGAAATTTCAGTGGGACTTATTTCCTGGATCAGTTTATTTTACAATCTTTTTAAAAAAATTTTTTTTAATTGAGACAGAACCTTGCTCTGTCGCCTAGGCTCGAGTGCAGTGGTGCCATCTCTCCTCACTGCAACCTCTGCCTCCCAGGTTCAAGTGATTCTCCTGCCTCAGCCTCCCAAGTAGCTGGGATTACAGGCATGTGCCACCACGCCCAGCTAATTTTTGTATTTTTAGTAGAAACGGGGTTTTGCCATGTTGCCAGGCTGGTCTCAAGCTCCTGACCTCAAGTGATCCACCCTTCTCAGCCTCTCAAAGTGCTGGGATTACAGGCGTGAGCTACCGCGCCTGATCAAAATTTTTAAATTCTGAAATCAAAGGAGAGTAAATAATGTAAAAACCCCATCTAGGCTTGTAACTAACTTAACAGTGGAGTGTGCTCAGAAGGCCGAGCCCAGTTGAGGGTCCTGATTAGGGCTTGCTCGATTCCCCCACCCCACCCCCATCCCTAGCCCACCCCCCAGGGGATGTGGAAGTGCCCCAAAGAACACAGGCCACAGGAACCAAGGCTCAGCCACTTGGAGTGTGCGTTTTGCTGCTCCAGAATTAAAATAATTAAAAACGTTACTTTTCATAGTTTAGCTTCCACTTATGAGTGAGAACATGTGATGTTTGGTTTTCCACTCCTGAGTTACTTCAGTTAGAATAATAGTCTCCTATCCCATCCAGGTTGCTGCGAATGCCATTAATCCATTCCTTTTTATGGCTGAGTAGTATTCCATCATATGTATATACCACAGTTTCTTTATCCACTCATTGATTGATGGGCATTTGGGCTATTTCCACACTTTTGCAATTGTGAATTGTGCTGCTATAAACATGATACAATGGACTTTTGGGACTTGGGGGTAAGGGTGGGAAGTGGGTGAGGGATAAAAGACTACAAATTGGGTTCCGTATATACTGCTCAGATGATAGGTGTACCAAAATCTCACAGATCACCACTAGACAACTTACTCATGTGACCAAACACTACCTGTTTCCCAAAAACTTATGGAAATAAAAAATTTAAAAAAAATAAAAACACTATTAAAAAAATAAAACATGGTTAGATTATGGAGAGAATGCAAGAAGTGCTTGAGTTTTTAAAATTAAAACAAATAATAAAATAAAAATTGCCTGTTTAGGGCAATCCTTCTCTAGCTCAGCACCCAGAACTCAGGGTAGAAGCAGGCGTGACACTTGAAAAGACTGGGCGAAACAGGTGCCTTTTGTTCCAGACCAGTTATTCCATTGGTGTGGTTTGTATGTGGGCTTCCTGGAGGGTTTACATGAATCCTGGTGATTATCTGCATGAATATCCCAGGCCTGAGAAGGGCCCAGGGTCTCCCAGGGATAATGGAATCAGTCTGCTCATATTTAGTGGTTCATGTGGACGTGGTGTTTCCACTGTTTGGGCTTTTAGTCATCATGGTAAATGCTGCCGCTTCCATTTCTGATGCTTTCGTTATGTTAGGATCACTCAGTGTTAGTGCCAGGAGGGACTCACGGTTCATTTAGTCTAACTCTCATGCCGCCAAATAAAGTCAACACTGGCACTGGAAGAAGTCATATTATTAGGTGAGCTTCTGAAATTACTGAAGTTATTAAGTCAGTCAATTGTTTATTAGAAGAATTGGCTAGGAGTCTGGTTTTTATAACTTGGAGTTGCAATTCTTTTGAGAAAATAAAAATATAGATATAAGAATATATTAAGACTCCTAAACAGCATTACCTAGTCCAGCTTTCCTCAGTGCCACCCTTAATACCTGCAGCCTTATCCCCAGTCAGCAAACTACAGCCCCACTCATAGCCTATTTTTAGATAGTTCACAAACTAAGCCCTTTTAGAGGGTCGTTAAAAAAACACACACACATCACAAAAACAAAGATGAATCTGTGGCAAAGACCCTCTCTGGCCTTCAAACCTAAAATATTTACTATCTGGTTCTTTAGAGAAAGAGTTTGCTGGTCCCTAAGGCATTGTGGCAAACTGTGGTAACTCCACATCCAGTCCCACCCTTGCTAACAGAACCCCACTTTGGTTCCAGGCTGTAGGGTGCCTAGCTCCAGAGAGTGGGTCAGAACCAGTGACGACAATCCTGTTCATGCTTCTCAGCTTGTTTGCTGTTAAGGGTAGCCATGCGATGTCGTTCTGACCTATGTCACCTAAGCGGAAGTCTTCTGATTGACGGGGCGGGGAGTTGAGGGAGGGTATGGGGAAAGCTTTTGCTTTCTGTTGTATTTATTTGACAGTGCTGGCCTTACTTCTTTGAGTGTGCTATGATGGCTGGAGTTGCAGCAGCTCTCTTGTTGACATGAGAAAATGGCCAGAAGGATCACAGTGTCATTGGCCCTTACATTCCTGAACCAGTGCCAGCAACCCCCATCTCAAGATGTCTTGCTATGTGTGAGAAAATTAAACTCCTGTTTTCTTAAGACACTGTAATTGTCTTAGCTGTTAAAACAATTATAGTGTAATGTTTTCTTACTGACAGAGGCACCATTTAACCTCAAAAATCCCATTGCTTTCCTTTTTTTTTTTTCAAGGAAATAATTTTGGGTCAACCAAGAGTTACTAGACATTTTCTGATCTATGTTTTTTTAAATAATTGCCCCCATCCCCTCATTATGTAGTGGAACACAGATTTAGCCTTTGTAACTAGTGTGATTTTTATGCTATTTAGATCAGCTGTATAGTCTTGAAAAATTACTTACCTTTTCAGTTTTCAGATTTCCTAAATGGAAATAATATTAATACCTACCTTGTAAGGTCCTTTTGAATATTAAAAAGAACCAATGCCTTAATATAAAAAATTAAGGCATTGGCTAATTGTGGTGGCTCATCTCTGTAATCTCAGCACCTTGGAAGGCCAAGACGGCAGGGTCGCTTGAAGCCAGGAGCTCAAGACCAACCTGGGCAACATAGTAAGACACTGTTTCTATGAAAAAAAAAAAGAAAGAAAAAAAATGAAGCCATATGAAGTACTTAGCATACTGCCTGGCACATAAATAGCACTCAAAAATATTTGCTGTTGTTGCTGTTGCTTTGTTGTTATTCTATTCCTCTTCTTCTTCCTCCTCTTCTTTCTTTCTCTAGGTCTTTACTAAAGGAAAAAGTACTTTAGGTCATATGGGAAACCAATCCCTTTGCTAATGGCATGAAGGCAATGGCCTTAGAACTACTCAGAAAATACTTACCTAAAGAGGAGAAGCTTTCAGTTTGATGTTGGAAATAACCTGAAGAGCTCTCATTCCTGGGGAGAATTTTCATTTGAATATTGATATGGACAGATTTGGAGTACAGAAGACAGCAGAGGAAGCACTTTTTTTTTCTCTTTCCATATGTCAAAAGTTACCTGGTAAACTGAATACAGATATTTAAGAGAGCACCTCCTGACCAACTGAAGGCCCTTGCTTAGGTTTACCACACAGTGATGGCTTTAGAGGACCTGGGTGGTATGGCACCTGAGAGATATACATTTTTGTATAGGAATTTTTATCATACTAATTTATATTTCTCATAAAGAACCCTTGGGGGTTTGACAGGAAAGTGAATCTATTTAGTAAAATTAGGAACTGGGAAAAAATAGTGTCTCTTTTTTTAAATGATGCTTCAAAAGGAGGAATATTTCTATTGCAATAAATTATTTTTTGATTGCCTCTATACCTCTTCCTGCTCCACATTCCCATTCTGAATGGCATCATTAAACAGTGCCCGGTGTGAATATTAATGCGAGTCAGGAGAAGTCTGCCAGCCACACACAATGCATTCAAATGTTGGCTTTACATAATTATCCTTCCTTTTCCCTGTGTTTTTTATGATGCCCAGTCTAGATTTTGCAGTGCTCACTAGTAAATCTGCAGTGAAAATTTCTCTGTGTCTGGATGACAGCCTAAAGCATTGCTCGCCGTATACCTGGATAAATTTGTCTCAAAAAAAAAAAAAAAGGAAGCCAGTGGCAAAAACGAAATTTTATTAGAGTTTTAAAAATACTGTTTACAGTCCATGGATGTTTTACTTCTTCTTTGAACAGATGTTTCCTGCCAGTCAATTATTGTTCTACATCTTTGTGTGTGAAAGGGTTAATAATAAAGGCTGTTGTATTCCTCTGCCTAGGATTTGTTCAAAATACTTATTGACTACTGAATGAAAGGCCTGGTAAATATTTTCAGCCTATGAAAACATATAGTTCCTCACGAATGAAAATATTATATTTGTGGTCCAACAGATATTGCTGGTAGGTTTGTTTGTTTTCCCTAATGTTGATGAAGTTTCTGTAATCCAGTCACAGGCTTTTGGTAAGGACCCAAATAGACAGGAGACAAGAGAACTCCTAGTTCCTTTAAGCAACTTGAGATAAATGAATTACAAGGTAATATACTAAACAAATTGAAAACTCTATTTCTAGGTCATTATTGATCATTTTTAAAGGATCTGTGGTTAACATAAAAGATAATTTTTTAATTTATATAGTTTGGCAAATGTACTCCTGATTTTCAAAAATGATAAACTTTATGCCTATTCCAACCTAGTATAAGACAGACTCTTAAACGTATTTTGAGAATGAAAGAAATGAAAAAGCAACAGATCACCAGGAGCCACATGAATCTCCTAAGATTATTTGCTTTGATGATGGGATTACTGGAGTGATAGGGAGGGAAAGGTCAGGACAGTCTCTGAATCTCAAAGGCATTTATCAGAGGTTATCTTGATATTCTCATAGAAAATAGAGAAATTTCGCCTAAATCAATGCTTTTCAACAATCTGTTGAACACAAAGGATTTTTTTTCAAACAAAAGATGATGAGGAAATATGATACCCATCCTCCCCTCCAAAAAAGGAAGAAAAACATCTGGCCATGGGAATAGGGGAGAGGCCACCTCACTCTGCTGGCCCATGGAACTCATCATTCTCTGTGGAGAACAGACAGCAAATCACTGGTCTATGTGATGACATCTTTGGTTGGGTTCATAATTGATTGAATAGCCATAGCCAAAGAGTGCTCATTATCATATTCATGACAATCATTCGTTATCATATTCATGACAATCTAGAATGCATTCTCCATTCTGTGGAATGTCACAGATCTTTATCTCTATTTCTCAGGCTTCCTATTTTTAAAATTTCCTGGGTAGATAGATACTGGTGATCAAATTTCTGAACATGGGCCGGGTGCAGTGGCTCACGTGTGTAATTCCAGCATTTTGGGAGGCCAAGGCGGGAGGATCACCTGAGGTCAGGAGTTTGAGACTAGCATGGCCAACATGATGAAACCTCATCTCTACTAAAAATACAAAAAACAAACAAACAAGAAAACATTAGCCAGGCATAGTGGTGAGCACTTGTAATCTCAGCTACTCAGGAGGTTGGGGCAGGAGAATTCCTTGAACCTAGGAGGCAGAGGTATGCAGTGAGCTGAGATTGTGTCACTGTACTCCAGCCTCAGTGACAAGAGCAAAGCTCCATCCAAAAAATAAACAAAAAAAAATCTGAATATGAAGCTAGGGGAAATATTACTGTATTAGAAGGCAAATTCAGACTCTAACGAGGTTTCAAAAGGGTATAATGACAAAGAAATCCAATAGGATGAAATTCAGTGGGGGTGGATGAAAAGCCCATATTTAGATTTTACTCAGTTTGATCTAAACCCTTTATGAACAGCCCTTGAGACCCAGCTAGCTGTCAACTGCTGCTACCTACTATTGTATTAAGGTCCACAGACTGATTTGAAATACTTTTCAGTTCAGACCACACAATAGACTTAAGGAATTTTTTTTAAAAAGACATCATATTGGGTGAAGGGGGTATCTTACAATCACTCATCCAGGGCAATAATGCTCTAGCCAAGCGAGAACAATGAAGAGGGAGAAGTGACAAATCTGCAGGTGAGGCAGCAGCCCCTAGCAGGCTGAGGTCTGGGTGCTGGAAGCCCATGGAGTTCACACGGCACAGAATAGCCCGTGTTAGATGGCTGCCATTCTCTGGGACCAGCCAGATCACTCCAGGTATCAGGGTTCCCTCTGCCAAGCCCTCCCCGTATTAGCAAAGAAGAGATCCCAGGCCACAACTGAGGGAGTCCTGGTTGGGTGAGCAGAGAGTGCCTCATCATAGTCAGCTCCGTGGGACATACCAGGCTCTCCATAAACCTCACACTTGATGGAATAAGCTCATTTCAGCTCCAGATCCCTAGTGAACTTGTGGGCAAGTATGACTTTATCTCTCTGAACCTCAGCTTTCCTAAATAAAAGTGGAGATGATAATATCTATTCGTCACCCTCAGGGTTAAGGATGGAATGAAATACCGTCTATAAACAGACTTCTCTAATGTGCTTATTTGATGGGATTGATGAAGGGCTATAAGGCTATTGCCATTTTGTGACGCCCCAGATGTGCCAAGGTATTTACATCTCAGCAGAGCTAAGCAAACCTGCAGTCTAAGTGGTAAGACATAGGCGAGGGATTGTACACCTTTTCATTTTGAGAAAGGGAAAAGAAATCGTTCACCTCAGGAACGCTTTTTAGCTTTTCTAAATCGACCCTCATACAGTAAAATGGTATTCACCATGATGGGGACATGAGGACTTACAGGTTCATTCTCACTCTTGTGCACAGCAGCTGTTTCAGGGAAATGAATGGTAGGCTGTCATCGGAGTGCTTTTCTGAGTATGATTTAAGCATCTTCCTTTTCAAAAGCAAGTTCTGCTTTTTTTTTTTTCCATTTTAAACCAATTTAATACCTTTGTTCAGTACCAGCCATTATTAATTTCTCTCATGCACATATTTCAAATTCCTCACATGACAGTTTTGAGAAACTAATGAAAATTAGAGTGTGTTAGCATATCACATTCCTACAGAGACCTGCTAATACATTCAATTACACCTCATAATGGTAATGGAGACTACAGAGAAAAGCTTTGCCATTTATACCTGCTTGCCTGAGTGTTCTCTCGCTTTCTCCCTCTCTGTCTGTCCCTCCCTCTCTCTCCCCGCCAAAAATTTGGAAAAAAATATAGCATAATGCAAAGGAAGTCATTTCTGAGGCTATTTTTAAACGTGCCTATTTCTGAAAATGCATTGCTTCTCGATAGGAAACAGGATAGTGATGGCACACGTAACTTACTTCTTATTTATCAGTTAGGAGCATTAGCATTAGTCCATTTATCTAAACTACTGAAAATTTTCCTTCTGCTCACCAAAGACTTCAAAGAAATTTAATAAAGGTATTTTTTCTGCCGAAATATATACTTTGGCAATTTGATTTTGTTTTAAAGTAGGATAATTACATTTTCTCCATCCATTCTGTGAATCACAGCTCCCTTGTGAATTCCTTTGAAAACCCCGATGAGGAATGGAAGATGTGAGTGACTGGTGTGTGATCGTGTTGATGTTTTCTCATCTCCTGAGCCTGGTTTGAAATTCAGCTCTGCCCAGCAGGGTTTGCCCTCAGTTTTGAGGCATTATTTTGAGATGTGTGGGCTCGAGTAACGGTGTGTGCGTGGCCAGCGGCTTGGCTAACTCGTCTTCTGGCAAATACACGTGGGGGACCTCAATCCTTGATGTCAAACACTTTTGTAGCCTATTATGGAATAAATTAAATGCAGATTTATTCTTCATAAATGTGTCAATTTCAATATTTTCTGTTTTACATGATGAACTTCTGGAATTCAGAGACAGTGCTATTAAATTGATTTTGTGTTACCTGTAATATGGATTTTGACAAAAAATTTAACAATACATTACTAGATAATGACTTAGTAAGCTAGTGTTTTCTAATATGTTTGTTAATTTGTTTGTATCAGATCAAATACTGGCTGATTTTTCCCAGTGAGATAGAAAAGTTAGGACAGATATATAGACTTTGGCTGACCTGGGTGAGTTCTGTGCCAGGCACTGTGCTATCTATTGTGAGTCTAAAGATAGGCAAGGCGGAGTTAATTATTTAAGCTGCAAATTGCGAGTACTTGGCAAAGGAAAGTTACTCATTTTCTGACCTTTTTTCAATTTTCTAGTCTTGGAATCCATGACAGGAAGCCAGAATTTCTAGCTTTGATGTGGTTTCAATTTGATGTAATCTAAGCAGAATACTATAATTGTATGAATTAAGAAAATATAAAAGAACAATTAATGAAGTAGGTAATTTTTAAAATGCGAAACATTATTCATTATTTGGTCTATGAAAATATATATGCGTCCAAGATAAGATATTAAGGTTTTATTCTATGTAGCCCACGCATATATTTATGCATGTGAATGGTGTTTTCAATACACTTTGTGCATAGCTGTGTTCAGATCCCTCAAAGCACAGCCCGTGATGAGTAAGAAAGACTGTAGCTGCAGCCCTGGAGTCCCCAAGGAGCTATGGCTCATCCCCACCTCAGAGGGCTTCATTCCCAAGGGGTGGGTGCTACATCTCCATCCTCCCCTGTCCCAGCAACATTCTCCTCTTTTGTTAGCCAGGAATCCTGGAGGAATAGCAAGAGCAGAGCGTAGCATAAGGCTTGTGTTCCTTTCTAACTGCTGCCTTTCTGATTAGGAAGCATTGAAAAAGGTGCTTGTGTTTCCTCTGCATCTTTCTTTGGAAGAAATTTTCATGTAAATCATGAGATAAGAGTTATTTAGATTGATCAGTTTGAACATCTATTCTGTTTTGGTTGACAGTCATGCTCTAAAAACTTCAGTGTAGATCATTTTTAATAACCATGTAGAAACAGGGGCAATTTCTAATTGAGATTTTTTTTTCTATTAGAACAGGTTGCCACTGACTGTAAAGGGCAAGAATATTGGAAGTTATTTGTAAAGGTAGAGATGGGAGAAAGGAATAATTTGAAATCTGAATTGTTCAGCTGCAGTCACACACATTATGGCTAAAAAACTTCATGATAAAGACTGATGGCTGGGCACAGTGGCTCATGCCTGTAATCCCAGCACTTTGGGAGGCTGAGGCAGGCAGATCATGAGGTAAAGAGATCGCGACCATCCTGGCCAACATGGTGAAACCCTGTCTCTACTAAAAATACAAAGATTAGCTGGGTGTGGTGGCACGTGCCTGTGGTCCCAGCTACTCGAGAGGCTGAGGCAGGAGAATCGCTTGAACTCGGGAGGCGGAGGTTGCAGTGAGCTGAGAATCCATACCACTGCACTCCAGCCTGGTGACAGAGTGAGACTTCATCTCAAAAAAAAAAAAAAAAAAAATAGTAGGCCGGTGTGGTGGTGTACACCTGTAATCCCAGCTACTCTGGAGGCTGAGATAGGAGAATCGCTTGAACCAGGGAGGCGGAGGTTGTAGTGAGCTGAGATCACACCACTGTCCTCCAGCCTGGGTGACAAGAGCAAGACTGTCGCAAAAAAAAAAAAAAAAAAAAAGAATAACAGACATAGAATTAAGCAGAAGTCTGCAAAATCTAGTCAAGATTCAAGGAGGAAGCATTAAGCATGGTTAATGCTAAAGTTTTTCTCGCATATTGAAGAAGGACATATTAACTTCAACATTTACGCAAATAAACCAGTATTACTGTGTCTCATCCCATTTAAAACAGGTTCAATGGGAAGCATCATTATTAAAATAAATAAAATTGTATGATGATGCTATTTCCTCAATAACAAAGTGGAAAAGCACCTAGAAAAGCTGCCAAGCCAAACAGCCACGGGCTTTGCAAGATTGCGCGTCAATGCTATGACCTACAAAGTTAGACCTGAGGACTTTGTCTTTAAGATCACTTAGATGCTTATCTTGTTGCTTAGCAATTAAGTATTTTTTAATTTAATGTTAGCTTCCCTTGTCCTGCCTCCTCACCTCCTCAGAAATCCTTTTGAAAATTCACTAGACTCTTGTAGAAACTTTAAAATTGCATAATAGTAAGTTGGATTCCTTAATCCTCTGTAAACCTGCTTTAACATCCAGTAGACGTTAATAATGGGTGGACACTGATGGATAGTGATCGCTTTGTTGAATGGGGCAGGACACAGGATCTCAGAAGCTCAGCTCTTTAACCCAATCTCTAAATTCTTCTTCATATGAGAGCTTCCTGAAATGCTCAGCTCGAGCAATTAAGATATCTGATTCAAATATGGAGGTCCAACATTGGAAGATTTCCTCCAAGAATTTCTTTTCTCACATTTCTTCATTTTAATGGGCGTTTGGCAGCACATGATGAAATTTTCTGCCCACTTGCTGGGGAGCTCAATTTGGGGGCTTCATTGGCTACAGTGAAGTCAAAGGACCCTCATCACAATATATGTGATGGAGCAATTGACCTTTATTTGGAAGATGGACCTTTCGTACCTGGTATAGTGAAGTGCTCAGGAGACAGCCGGAGAAAGCGGGGGCACGTCGCAGACATTTTGCATGTCAGGACAACGTTTTCAACTTGGTTTTTGCCTTGTAAAACAAACTAACTCTCTTTCTCTGTCTTTAATTTTTTTTTTTTTTGCTCAAAAGTTTAATGTTTGTATGCCTATATTCTCATAAGTTTTCAAAATGTCTATAACGAGTGTGTGTGCTTTTAAATGATGATTCAGATCTTAGCTTTTTAAGAGTTATGTACATGATTAACATCCAGCGGTCTCAAAACTCCGCTGTGCTCTTTTCTTTACTGTTGCCAAGCCTTTGTGGTTACAGAATCTTTAACTTTACCTATAAACTTTAAATAACTTAACTTTTAATGTTTTGAAGTAATCTTGTTTGTTTCTTTGGAGTTTGAATTCATGCTTACCTAAAATCATTTTCCCCTCAATTTATTTATAAAATGCTTAGAAGGAAATCTTATTCTTAGAATACTTATTTTTTCTGTCTTATAACAATAACAGTCTAACATGAAGATGTTTGATTTATTTTCCCGTTTTATTGTTCTGCTTTAATTCATACAGATCCAGAAGTAATGAATTATACCTTTTGTTAAAACTTTCTCTTTTGTTCAATGGAAAAGTGAACAACAGGGTTATTATATACACATTATAAAACGTTTTTTTCTTTTTCTTTGTAAGAAAATAATGAGCTAGACTGCAACCACACTGTAAGAATGTTTGTGGCATTTGCGATTATTTCTCTGTTTTAAGAAGTCCATTTCTTCTTTCTTACTTTAAAAATTGGATAAAAGTTTTTATTTTTTTGTTCTTCTCATTCTACCTATTGTCTTAGTGCATCTAATTCTATATGACAAGGGCTGTGAAAAAGAACTCGAATAATGTTCCCATTGGTAGATGTGCTGCCTCTCTCAGCCTCAGTTTCCTCATCTGTAAAATGAGAGACTTGTACGAGATGATCCCAGAGGTCTCACAAAGCTCTAAGTTAGATCACACTTTAATGATACCAGTGAGCAAGTTGAACAAGTCATTTCAGTGGCTGAATTACCGTGCTCATGTTCCACATTCTTGAGATGTGACCTTTACATTCAAACTGCAAGTTCGTCATCTCTGGATTCCCTGAAAGACATTCATTCTTAGAGATGTCTGCTAGCGGCCATTTAGCCCAACCCTTTCATTTTCCAGATAAGAAAAATAAAACAGTGTTTTATTGAAACATCAATAGGAAAGCATATAAACTGACTTTTTGTTTTCTTTCTAATAGCTACGCAATCCCAGTCTTACTATAAATAATCCCAAACCAAGGCTTCAAAACCACAAAACTCATTCTGTAAACATTCTGTCTAAGGCTAAGACCTACCCACTGCCTCTATGGGAGCCCTTCTCTCCTGCCTGGGGTGCAGAGCCTCAATGCTAATATGAACAGGGTCCCAGTCATTAGTTGGCTGCCATCTGCACTATTGTCACCCCAGAATAAATAATTGAGAAGCACATGCCACTTAGGTGTGCCTAATTCTGTGAAATTAATTGTTACTTCCCCAGATCCAAGAAATTTAGCAAACTCATCACACTGTAATAACAATTTTATTCATTATTAATCCTGGTGAGGAATACTTCAGCTGCTTTATATCTGTTTCATACCCTCCACTTTGACCCCTCTCTTTGATACTGCAAATCCTCATGTTGAAGGGCATGTGAAATTATTGGTGAATCAAAAAGGTGATGTTTCATTCCGTATATTAATGCTTCTTTTGTAAATTAAGAATTTATTTTTGTTTGTAGTTAACTCAAATATGCTTTTTATATGGGCTTCAGTGTTCCATTAATTTTTACAGGAATTAAATATTTGCTTAGATATGCCTTCCACAGTTCTTTCAATCATGTGGGTAGATTTTTTCCCCTTAATTGTCTATGTTAAAAAGGGGAGAAAAACAACTAAAACACACAGTAAAGAAGGTAATTTTTTCCAACTGTGTTCTATTCCTTCATTTGACTTTGATGTAGTCAAAAAGTGGCCCTCTGGTCTGACTTAAACTTTACTTCTTTTACCCCGTGGCAACATTTAGAGGGAAGAGGAATACAATCTCCAACTGGAAAATCTCCCAAATTCATTAGACTTGCCACTTACTTACCAATAAGAAGTTATTTTAAGTTGCGGTTTTCTGCTCCAGTAAAGTGTATAGTCTGAAGTATTTTGTTACGCAGAATTTGGTGTATTTTTTGGAAGACTTTACTAAAAGGAAAGAGACAGAAAAGAGGGAAAGGGAAAGAGGGAAGGAAGGAAGGACAGAAGGAAGGAAGGAAGGAAGGAAGGAAGGAAGGAAGGAAGGAAGGAAAGAGAGAGAGAAAGAAAGAATGTCCTAAGGTAAAGGAGAGAGTCTTTACTAAAAAGGATGGAAGGAAGGGAGGCAGGAAAGAAAGAAATGATAAGTTCCTAATACATGAGCAATGGTTTGTCTGTGATCTCAACTTGCCTGGGGTTAACTAGTGTTGTTGTAGGTCCAAAGTAACTGGGTTTAAATGTCACACATAATGACAAGTAGGAAAATTGGTATGTTATTTGCATGTGAATAGTGATAGAGGTGACTGGATGTTGATTGATCGCATGATGAATGTTTGCCCTTGGTGAAATGTTTTACCTTCCATGAAATTATAAACAATATTTCTTACTGACTGTAAAATGTAGACACCAAGCCTAGAAGTGTCTTTTCCTGAAATGCCGTTCTAATTAGAAAACTGTTTTTAAAAAACAAAACAAACAAAACCCAATCAGAGAAGGTGAGGAATCTTGGAATTCTACACTTTTGAGGAAGGACTTCTCTTCATGTATTGCTTTAGGTTTAGGAGAATTGGGAGTGGACCTGGGAATATAATTCCAAGACGCATTAGAGATAAATGGACCAAGATAGTTACTCACATTCTTTGGAAAATATTTTTGAAGTCTCTAAAATAAATTAGATTTATTATTCTTATACTGTTTTATGTTAGTAATGTTTATATATTGATCTAATGTGCTTTTTAATTTATAAAGCTAATACTTTTGCAGGAATAAACACAATCTCAGCTGTGAGACTATTAAGGAAAAAGTTTTTTCTAGACAATGCATCAGTATGTCTTCAAGACTTATGATTAGAGAGTCTTAGAACTTGATAAAAAAAGTTTCTTAATTTTCGGGAGAAATATTATCAAATACTTCCATTGATTGAAAACATTGATTTTCCAAGGTCACTTTTCTTCTTAAGCTTTTCCTTCAATTGGATTATAGTGATTGAATGATGGAAAACTTTCCCTAGTATTCTGCTGTGACAACATGCAATATATGTGTATTATACATTTTAACCTAGTAATTCTCCAAATCATCACAAGAGACATGGGATTCATGGAAACCCTTGGATTAGCCCAGGGTCAAACAATAAATTAGGATCAGTGTCAGAATTAGGGTTCACTAGGGACTCTGAATTTTGAGTTTCTTGTTGAAGCATGCTGGTTGTGGTTTGATCTGCATAGAATCAGAGGTCAGGATGCTCACAGATAGGTTTTTGTACTCTGTGAAAAGACACTACAAAACCAAACATCAGAGAGCATGCGGGATGCCTGCTTCTTAAGATGTGGAATGCCAGAATCCCCAAACTTTAACAAGGAGATGCCATAATCAGAGGCTCCGTGGGACTTCCAGGCTGGGGCAACCCCGCACAACAGGACATCTCATTGATTTGAAGAAATGCCACTAGCAGCTGATGGCATGTCCAAGGAGGGACAACAATCACCACTTGGGGGTAACTGGGCCTGACATATTTCTTTTAAGAAATTGAACAAAGGCCAACTCCCCTGGGCTATGTAAGGTAAACATTCCAATCAGCATCACCCATGGAAGCTGATTTGGAAATCATTCTCAAGAAATACTGTCCAAGCTCATTTCTCTAAGCTCACCCAATATAATTTTAAAACAAAAAGAACATTGACCCTTCCTCTGCTTGAGGTGATAATGTTGATTCCCATGTTAGAATAATAGAATTTTTCTATACCTTATGTATTTATACACTTACTGCAGATTCAGCACAGAGACCATCCTGGGAAAAAAAAGAGCAAGTTACATTGAATTCTAATGTGTTACATATGATCTTGCACAGGTGTGTGAATACTTTTCATCTCAAACTGTTTCCCATAGTTTTATATAAGAGCAGGGTATAAGCTCGGATTATTGTGAAGCAGGCCAAGGAGAAAAGCCTAAGAACTGATGAGGTCTGTGATAAATCGTGGCACCTCAGTGTCATATGAGTTGAGTTGGCCCTATGCAGCTCCAGCTGCTGATTGTGTGAGAAATACAGACCCAGTGCTATCAGACCTTAAGACTTGCTTTCACAATAAATTAACACTCCAGATTTTTAGGTGAAACTTTGCCATCTAATGAAATACATCCACGGGCCAGAACTGGCTCTCGGGTCATCAGTTTATGATAGACTAGGATCATTACCAGTGGCTTAGTATATGTCAAGTTCTGTGTCAACTGTTATCTTTGTCTCTATTTCTATATCTATCTATCTGTCTGTCTGTCTGTCTGTCTATCTATCTATCTATCTATCTATCTATCTATCTATCTATCTAGTCTTATTTATTCACAGTTGACCCTTGAACAATATGGGGGTTAGAGGTGCCAACCCCCTGTGCAGTCAAAAATTCAAGTATAGCTTTGACTCCCTCAAAACTTAAAGTATCAGTACTGTACTGTTGACTGGAAGGAAGCCTTACTGATAACATGAATAGTCGATTCATAGGCCAGCATGGTGGCATGTGCAGTGAGCCATGATCATGCCACTGCACTCCAGCCTGGGTGACAGAGTGAGGCCCTATCGCAAAAAAATAAAGTGACAGATACATTTGCATCAATTGTTTATGCTTCATGGATTCATTAAATATTCAATGCTTCTTGACCTATTTGGTTTCTACTTATGTTTATTGATACCTATCACTTCTTAATCTCAAAGGATTTCAATTGGCCTGTTTATGTCTCATGCTTAATAATATCCAGCTTGATACAGTATTTGTGTACCGTGGTATGCTAAACTAGAGAGCTTATCATCATCACTGTACAATAGTCTGTAGAAAACTTTGTAATTTGAAAACTTCAGGTGGCACCTGTAGTGTTGTATAAATGTATGCAGAAATAAAACCATATTCAGAATTATTTCTTTAAGAATTAATCATGCTTTAGAAAACACTGCATTTCTAATCTATTTTAATGTGTATAAAATAAACCTGAAATTTCACTTTGGGTTACCATAAAAAATAGTTGATCATACATATTTTGTGTTATATGTATTACACACTGTGCTCTTAAAACAAAGTAAGCCAGAGAAAACAAAATGTTATTAAGAAAATCATAAAGGCCAGGCGTGGTGGCTCATGCCTGTAATCCCAGAACTTTGGGAGCTGAGGCGGGTGTATCACCTGAGGTCAGGAGTTCAAGACCAGCCTGGCCAACATGGTGAAACCTCATCTTTATTAAAAATAATAGTAATAAAAAAATAGCTGGCCATGGTGACAGGCACCTGTAATCTCAGCTACTCAGGAGGCTGAGGCAGGAGAATTGCTTGAACCTGGGAGGTGGAGGTTGCAGTGAGCTAAGATCATGCCATTGCATCCCAGCCTGGGTGACAAGAGCAAAACTCCACCTTAGAAAAAGAAAATCATAAAGAATAGAAAATACATTTATTACTCATTAAGTAAAAATAGATCATCATAAGGTTCTTTATTCTGTCATCTTCATGTTGAGTAGGCTGAGGAGGAGGAGGAAGAAACATTTAAAACATAGAACAGGCCAAAAATGGGGACTGGATAGATGCAGGGGATGATCAAGATGAGGTGAAGTTTTCTGGTTTAATTAATTGTGCAGTTGGTGAAACCATTCACCAAGATTTGGAGTTTGAAAGAGGGGGGTTTGAAGGGGGTGGCTGATGAAGCAATCAGGTTTGGACATTCAGTTGGAAATTTCCAGAAGTCATTTGGAGACGTTTGATGCTCTAGGGAGCAACTTAGGCTAGATAGATGATTGTAAGTGGTAGATAGTGATGGAAAATATGGAAGAGGATGAGTTGGCCACAGTAGGGTGTGTATTAAGAAGGAGCACAGGTGGTGGAGCCAAGATGGCCGAATAGGAACAGCTCCGGTCTACAGCTCCCAGCGTGAGTGATGCAGAAGACGGGTGATTTCTGCATTTCCATCTGAGGTACCGGGTTCATCTCACTAGGGAGTGCCAGACAGTGGGTGCAGGACAGTGGGTGCAGTGCACCGTGCGCGAGCCCAAGCAGGGCGAGGCATTGCCTCACTCGGGAAACGCAAGGAGGCAGGGAGTTCCCTTTCCTAGTCAAAGAAAGGGGTGACAGATGGCACCTGGAAAATCCAGTCACTCCCACCCTAATACTGCACTTTTCCGACGGGCTTAAAAAACGGCACACCAGGAGATTATATCCCACATCTGGCTCAGAGGGTCCTACGCCCACGGAGTCTCACTGATTTCTAGCACAGCAGTCTGAGATTAAACTGCAAGGCAGCAGTGAGGCTGGGGGAGGGGTGCCCACCATTGCCCAGGCTTGATTAGGTAAACAAAGCAGCAGGGAAGCTCAAACTGGGTGGAGCCCACCACAGCTCAAGGAGGCCTGCCTGCCTCTGTAGGCTCCACCTCTG
>NW_026652302.1:1558655-1639164 GCF_009828535.3 Hylobates moloch | reverse complement strand
AGGTGCTGGAGAGGATGTGGAGAAATAGGAACACTTTTACACTGTTGGTGGGACTGTAAACTGATTCAACCATTGTGGAAGTCAGTGTGGCGATTCCTCAGGGATCTAGAACTAGAAATATCATTTGACCCAGCCATCCCATTACTGGGTATATACCCAAAGGTCTATAAATCATGCTGCTGTAAAGACACATGCACACGTATGTTTATTGCGGCACTATTCACAATAGCAAAGACTTGGAACCAACCCAAATGTCCAACAACGATAGACTGGATTAAGAAAATGTGGCACATATACACCATGGAATACTATGCAGCCATAAAAAACGATGAGTTCAAGTCCTTTGTAGGGACATGGATGAAACTGGAAATCATCATTCTCAGTGAACTATTGCAAGGTCAAAAAACCAAACACTGCATGTTGTCACTCATAGGTGGGAACTGAACAATGAGAACACGTGGACACAGGAAGGGGAACATCATACTCAGGGGACTGTTGTGGGGTGGGGAGAGGGGGGAGGGATAGCATTAGGAGATACACTTAATGCTAAATGACGAGTTAATGGGTGCAGCACACCAACATGGCACATGGATACATATGTAACAAACCTGCACATTGTGCACATGTACCCTAAAACTTAAAGTACAAAAAAAAAAAAAAAGAAGCAGCACAAACACTTTGAGAGTATTCCTTCCAGACATTGTGAGTTGCTAAAAGCAGCCTTCATCAGGGCTTCTTGATGCCCTGGCAAGATATCACTCTGAACAGATGGAATATCAGCACCATTCAGAATTCACTTTCCAAGAGGAAATTTAGGCAACTTGAGAGGCATCGCTCACTGAATAACTCACACCCTCTTCTGAAAATGTAGCCTTTGAGCTTATCTCAATAAAAGATAATGACTCTACAATTTAGGTAACAGAGTGTTGGTGTTCACTCAAACCCGTTCGTCTGTTGGACCACTACAAGAGATTAAGTAAATTGATCAAAGTTACGTGACAGAATTTGAACCCAGGTCTGTAGGTCTTGACTTCAACCCGTGATCAGTTAGGTTGATCCTGTTAGTGGGGAGACTTCCCTCTAAGGCCAGCTGTCTGTTTTCTAGAAGCAGATTTGTGGAATGCATCAGTGCATGTATTAGTCCATTTTCACACTGCTATAAAGACCTCCTGAGATTGGTAAATTTATAAAGGAAAGAGATTTAATTGACTCTGTGTTCAGCATGGCTAGGGAGGCCTCAGGAAACTTACAGTCATTGCAGAAGGCAAAGGAAAGTGAGGCACCTTCTTCACAGGGTGGTAGGAAGGAGAGTGAACATAGGAGGAACTACCAAACGCTTAAAAAACCATCAGATCTCGTGAGAACTCACTCATTATCATGAGAACAGCATGTGGGAAACTACCTCCACGATTCAGTTCCCTCTACCTGGTCTCTCCCTGGATATGTGGGGATTATTGGGATTACAATTCAGCATGAGATTTTGGGTGGAAACACAGCCAAACAACATCAATGCATAAACTAGTCCACTTCCAATAAAGGAGCTCAAAGCCTCTGGCTGACAAGGGTGCACCCCCACTGTCATCTTCCTTTTAGCTGATCTACCATACAATCATTCTTCTGCTAGAAATAGAGAACTCTGAAAGAGATATAAATAGTAGTCTCAACTTTGGATCCTCAGAACTGGAGATGATGTGTCTTAAATATCTCTGTTCAGGTGGGACAAATGTGCTTGGTACTCTTTCGGCTGCATCTGCAAGTCATCAAGAAACATAAAGAAAGTAATTGGTCCAAAACTTTATTTGGAATTGTAGTTCAATCAAAAATTTACTTTTAACTTCTGCATTTATGTACCAGTTAAAAGGCACTGGCCAATGATGCTTCACTGTATGCATTTAATTACTATAAAAACTTGATAAGAAACATTATTTTTCTTCCACGCTAACATTGCATTAAACTTTAGCCATTTGAACTGATAAAAGCCATCACCCTGCAAAGAAGAATTAATCGTGGAAGTGCATTCAAACAAGAGAACATTTTTTAGATGACCTCTGTTGGATTCTTATTAGCAATGTTTATGTTCCATGTAATGTTTTCCATATGCTGTTACTGTTTGAAAGTTCGGTCTTGCATTTATTCTTCTCGCCAGCTGTGGAAGTCTAGACCCTAGGCAGCAGCTTCTACCCAAATGTCTGCATATTCTGGCATTCTGGCCACCAGAACTATTTGTTTTATTTTAGTTTAGTTTTGTTTTTCATGGAATGAGGGTTTGGGTCACATATTTGTGAACATAATCATAAGCTTCAGATGTCTTTTATCTTTATGATGGGGCCATCTTGTCATATGCTTAGCTGACTTCCAATTTGCAGAATATTGGCTCTAAAGATAAAACCAAATATTCTAGAAAATTCACATGAAATGAATTATACTGCAACTTTTTCAAAATAGCTTTATTATTTTTATAAAAGGGATGTATGCTCAATGAATGAAAAGAAAGTCAGTTAATAAAAGTATAAACAGGCCGGGTGTAGTGGCTCATACCTCTAATCCCAGCACTTTAGGAAGCTGAGGCAGGCAGATCACCTGAGGTCAAGAGTTCGAGACCAGCCTGGCCAACATAACAACACTCCGTTTCTACAAAAATTCAAAAATTAGCCAGGCATGGTGGCACATGCCTGTAGTCCTACCTACTCTGGAGGCTGAGGCAGGAGAATTGCCTGAACCCAGGAGGCAGAGGTTGTAGTGAGCTGAGATTGTGCCACTGCGCTCCAGCCTTGGCAATAGAGCGAGAAAACGTTTCAAAAAAAAAAAAAAAAAAGTACCAACAGGTGGAAAAAAGCCACCTGAAACTTTACCACCTGGGCAAGAACATGGCTCAGTGACCACTCCCCCCAGATCTCTTGCTCTGTGAATATATTATCATGCCTTTTAAATGGTATTGTTTATTAATAAGGGTATAAGTATACTTTATATGTTGACTTACAGAGAGTGACGAAATAATTTATTGTCTATACCTGGACACTTTGGAGAGTGAAAGGGAGTGACAGGCTGGGACAACAGATGTGTACCTGAACTGTCCCAGGCACCTTGAACTAGTATTGCCCTCCACATAGACCCTTTACCATACATGAAGTTATTCATTTATTACACATTTATTGAACATTTATTCAATGCCAGACATTAATTAATAAAATTAATAAAACACACAAAGGCCTACAGTTCAGCAGAAGATAAAGTCTCACTCAGTAGGGACTATGGAGAAGGACACCTGTCATATTGTAAGCCATATGGACTCTCAGAGAAGGTGGAGGTAACTTTCGAAGGATTAGTGGAGTTAGGGTGGCAAAGGAGGGGGCAAGGGACATTCTCCCTACAGTAAGTGATTTATGCAAAGGCTGGAAGCAACAGAGCATATGGGAATTGGGGAAACTGCAAAAGGCTCAGGATGGTTCAAACCTTTGGTGGAAAGAAGAGGAGTAGCTGAAGATGAGGCTGGACATGAACCGCCTGGTATGCAATGCTGTAGAGATTGGGTTTCACCCTAAGGACACTGGCATGTTTTAAACAGAGAAGTCATCAGACTTGCATTTTAGAATTCTGGATGAAGGTGTTACTCATGGAAAAGATTGAAGTGTATCTGATGTGATTAAGGAGGTTGCATCAACGTGCAAGGGACAGGATAGAGTTGTGGAGTCAAATTCAGGCACCAGGCTGGATGGTGGAAACATTCACAGAAACAGAACTTTCAGGGAGGAGATGGTTTGGGTGAAAGGGAAGAGGGTGATGGAGTTTCCATGTGCTCAGTTTCAGGTTCCACTGGGGCATCCAGGTGGAGATACCTACCTGTGCGATTTTGGTTGGAACTCAGAAGACAGATCTAGGTCAGGGAGAGAGATTTTGGGAGTTGGTGGCTTTTAGGCGTATTTAAAGCCATGGGAATTTGAGGCTAGTTGGATTTTTATTACTTATCATGAATTTCTATTAACTCTGGTTCAAGGTTATTGAATTTGTAATAGAGTTGAATAAATGGTAGCTAAAATTATGACATTTTGAAGTGTATTCATCCCCACCCATATTCATGAAAGAAACATTTGTCTGGAAGATATAAAACGCCACTATTCAGAATGTATTGTCCAAAGGAATTGGCAAAGAAATTTTTAGCCAAAAATCAAACTTAGAACATTTCCCATTCTTTCCCTTTCATAATAGAGAAAAGTGATTAAAGCTCTTTGGCTAAAAATAGCAAACGATTACGGTCCAGCTAGCATTGTAGGAACAGGAAGCCTTTGGTTCATTGAACTCCGCAAACAATCCCCACACATTGTAGCCACTGTAACTTTCTCCATTGCTAACTCTTTAACATACGATTTTCCCTCTGAGAGTTGCTGGTCTTGCTAGTTGCTATGGTCTGAATGTTTGTGTCCCTTCCAAATTCATATGTTGAAATCCTGACCCCCAGGGTGATGGTATTGAGGTGGGGCCTTTGGGGAGGTTGACTGGGTCATGAGGGAAGTGCTCTTGTGAATGGAATTAGTGCCCTTACAAAAGCAGCACGGGGAAGCTCCTGGCCCTTGCCACCGTGTGAGGACACAGTGAGAAGGTGGCCATCTGCAGGCAGACAGCAGGCCCTCACCAGAACCCAAACATGCTGGCACCCTGATCTCTGATTCCCCAGCCTTCAGATCCATGAGAAATATATTTCTGTTGTTTATAAGCCACCCGGTTTAAGGTATTTTATTATAGCGGCCCAAACAGATGAAGACTAGTATTAAACTTTTACATAAAGAACAAAATTAAATTAGAGCAAGAATTATCAGAGAATATGGGAGCTGTGAGTCACATTAGAGATTCTTTTACCAACTGTGTCATTTTTCTTGACAAGGCTGCTGAAGACCAGAGTGATTCAGTGCTTTCCTCCAAGACCACACCCAGGCCCTCACAGAGTGGGGGTCCGAGTCCTGCAGCTCAACGCCCCGCCCCATTCAGCCTCTTCCCAGCCAGGACCCTGTGGGTGATTTTTGCCATTTAAAAGTCATTTACTCTTTCACAATTCTGATAAATAAAAGTACCGAATAACATATCTTAATTGGCCAAAATGTAGGGACAGAAAATGAAAGGAGACAAAGGTGCATTTCTTACACAGTTGACTTAGGCTAGCATTTTCCACTTTAATTGCAAATATACAAACTGTGTCATCTTTCTGGTTATATGTCCTTTACTTAATTGCACTAAAAGCTATTTGGTTTCATCAGAGGTTCCAAATATTGCCTTTAGTTTAATAGCCGAAGGTTTTTTTTGTTCGTTTGATTGGTTGGTTTTTTTTTAGAAAGTGGCTTTTGAAACCATATTATAAGTGTTTTATAATAATTGCCTTTCTCCTCTCAACCTAGCAAAAACATATAGATAAAAGGACAATCGAGTGGAGATTCTGAGCTTGTATTAATTTTCTGTAATGCTATTGAACAAAAGCTCAAGGACACTGAGACATCATGGATCAGTAGCAATCATGGAGGAGGCTCCCTGCTTCAGTAGCAGTGGTGGTCTAGACACGTGAGACACCATGGTTCAGCAGCAATAGTAAGGGAGGCGGGAGACTGGACTGGTTGGCCAAGTGGCCTTCTGGGGCTTCTCATCTCAGATCCCTGTGTATTCACTCCTGGATATGTCACAAGTATTGGGCTAGATTGTTTTTAAAGGTTCCTGGCAACTCTAACAGTTTATTATCCTACAGTCAATACACACATTTTCATTTTATCACAACTTCTGATTCTTCACACTTTTTCTTATCCCATGTGATGTGTTGGTGAATCCTGTCACTTTGTTCGGTCAGCATTAACGTACTATTTATTATTTATTTAGTTGGTGACAGCAACTGTCTTAGATGTCTTTTTGCCTGTCATTTTTTTCCATTCATTACAGCTGCCTCCTCTGAGCACTGAGAACCCCCAGAATTCAGCGACTTTGATTCGTTTGCCTCCCAGAGACTAAGCCGACCTTCCTAGTTTACACACAAAATGCTCCCACTTGAGTACATACACTACCATATTCCTTCCTGAAAGTATAAATATACTTTCTGAGTAGTCCAAAGTGTTAATGTTTGATTATCTTGATTTGGAATTAAAAAAAAGAGAAGCAAGTTGAACAAATCATTTCACATTTAAAATCCACATATTTCCTAGAAATGTACCAAATTTTGATCTAAATAGGAAGTAAGGTATTTTCAGAGATAAATACTTCAAAATGGAGTTAAATAGACTTGCTTTATACTCAGAGATTCAAATAAGAAGATGATCTAAAGTTTGGTTACCTTATTATTTGTTTTTAATTCCATTTTCCTTTGATTGCCTCATTTATAAAATAGCAGCCAAAGACATTTTGGACAGTGAGAGTATGTGTCTGATGTGCATATCACAGCTATCAAATGTGTACATGTGAAGACTTCACACATCCATATGCATGTTATCCATGGCTCCATCGAGCAGTCCTCTTAATTATGCTTTATATATGCTTTGTGCAGCCAGGCATTGATCTTTCAAGTACCGGTGTCTGGTTCAAAGACTTGTAATTAGGCAGAAAGATCTGGTAAAATGGATTCTATGGAATTATTCAAATGCTCTGTGTGTATGAAATTGTTCATCTAGAATTATTTATCTGGAAAAAAAGACACTTTCAAATATGCACAGAGCCTATTTTAAAATTGTATTCCTTTCCATTATTTACTGATATTCCATGCACTTCTTGGACATTTGCAAATTGCAGGGCTTTGTTTTTTGTTTTTTTCTGTTTTGATATGAAGCTGCTTTGTTCTTTCCTGTGGGCCTGTTAATTGGTGAGCTCTTTATCCATGAGATCAAGAATCAGGGGCCTTTTATTAACTCATTGTGAGCTCTAAGATATTCTCATGGGCATGGAGAAGAGAAGTTGCCTTTGAGACTTCATGCTTCTCCTATTCTTTTACAACACTGGTCACAGCCCGGAAGATGTAATCAACAATGACAAGAATTTAATCCACAGTTTAGAATTAGAATCCCCTGATACTGAAAATTCTATAATGAGCCTTTTTGTCTTTTTTCTTTTATTTTGTTAGCATTTACAATTCCTCTTACTTGTGCATGCTTTCTCCTCCAGGATAAAATCCTGTTAGGGGTTTTAAAATAAATAATTGAATTCTGCATTCTAGTTCAAAAAGCCATAAAAGGAACAATGTTTATTTTTTTGAAAGACATTGTCATGGTCCATAGGTGGTGATGTGAAAATTCTTAGAATTTTCTTTCTTGAAGATGGAGAGACCAGTAAATTCCTCTTTTCTCTTTCACACGTAAATACACCATCATCACATACCTTTCTATAAAAGTATGAATTTCCCTGCTAAGTAGTCTGAGAAATTATCGCTATACAAAGAGCTCCCTGGGGGATTTACAGGCTTTGGAAGTGAAGAAGAGAATGAAAGGAGCCCCTGAACAGTTTCAGTGACTCTTAGGAATTTCAGTTCTCCATTGCTACATGGCTTATTATTATTATTATTATTTTTACCAAAACATATGATACCCCTTTCTAGGCCACTACTGTTGCTCCATTTTAGCGTTTTCAGAGAATGCTTTTTCGTCCTTCTGATTAGCCTGTTTTTCTGCTCCTGCTGCTGCTGCTGCTGCTGCTGCTGCTGCTGCTGCTGCTGCTGCTGCTGCTGCTATTCTGATGTAAGTGCCTGTGAGTAAGCAGTGAGCTCCAGTGTACAGGGTTTATTTTTTTTCTCCATGATTCTTTACAGCTTTTCTATTAGAATGATTTTAGGCCTGGATGGTTTGACTATCTTTTTCTCAAAAAAAAATATATAAAACAAAGTGCAGGAAACCCAAAATACCTTCCCAACAATTAGAAATTTGCTTGTTGTCAGTTTGCCCTCCATCCTCCTACCTGAGTCACTAGAAGCATCTGGGTCAGCCTGGGGATTGGTGGCAGGCACATCTGGGGTCCTTTTGATTGACAAGCACAATGAACCCAAGTGATCAGGACCATGAGTGACGAATCCCCACATGTGTGTTTAGTTATCATCATCAAGGCACCTAGCAATTTTACTTCTGAACATTGAAATTCATTTTCACTCTTTCCCTCTGTATTTTCCTTGCTTTCCCCACATTTTTTCCTGAAGAATATGTTGGTTCCTTTTAATGTTTCATTTCGGTCTAGTTTGGGCACACAAATTTTCCATTTCCCAAGATATTCTCAAAGTGAAGAAGGCACTCTGATGTACACAGAGAAACAGGCTTAACATGTAAGTGTAAAAAGAACACTTGACTAGCTACTAAGCAAACTGCATGACAGGAGAGATTTTGTACTATCTTGCTATGTGACTTTAGGTAAGTCAATTTACTGGTCCTCATTTTTGTCACATGTATGCCTTTCCCAACTAAAAAATTCAATTATTTTTATTTGTATAAATTTTGTCTTCTGAAACAATATTTATGCATGCATATCCACATTGCCCTAGTTTTCTTATAATACCTTTAAGCATCTTAAAACTAGAATATTACTGAATGGACAAAAAAACAAATATTTACACAAAGACATTCAGAGTGACTTTATTAATCAGAATCTGTGTAACAAAATCAGCTCTTGCAGTACATCATTATAGGCGCACGACAAATGCTAAAGAATATTTATGTAATTTATTAATTACAATATCTACTTGATTCTCTAGGATTTCCGTGTCAAGTAAACAGAGAGGTTGCAAACTCTTCACATCTTATGTCCAACTGACTTTTCATTATAGTTTTCTAGTTATAAAGCTGTTTTCATTGTGAAAAAATGTGTTAATCATATAATACAATGAATGTGACAATTAAAATAATATAAATGCAAAAATCATATAGGTTTACAGAAAGAATGAACTCAAGTGTAAAAGCATTAGATAAAAGAAAGAATAACACTTTCTAACATTAGAAGCCACAGTCTACAACAAAGTTATAGCAGTTATGGATATCTGTGGACCAAATAACACAGCAACTGCCTACATAAAATAGAAACCAATGGAATAAAATGTAAACAAACACCAGAGTCATCTAATTGTGGATGAAAATCCAGTATAAAATAAAGGTAGTATTTAAGACCATGAGATAGAGATGGTCTTTTTATAATAAATGGTGTTGGGACAACTGGAAAGCTTTGAAAAAGGTAAAATTAGATCTGTTTCTCATACCACACACAAAAATAAACTCCAAATGCATCAGAGATCTGAAAATGAAATGAAATAACACTATACACACGCCAGCAGAAAACATGACCAAATCCCTCTACAACTTGAACACAGAGAGACTCTACTCTTTAAAAATCCCTATATAACAAAGCAAAAGATAAATGTGGCTACATAAAAATAAAACTTTTACAAGTCAAAAGCGAAAAATTGAAAACAAACAAATACACAAACTATCTACTCAAAATGGTAAACACCATAAGCAAAGAAGTTAAAAGACAAATGATCACTGGGAGAAAATATTTTCAGTGTTCTTTTCCCATAAAAGGCAAATACCCGTAAGTTGTAAACGTCTTTTAAAAATTAAAAGAAAAATGAACAAAAACTTTATGAACGAATGAGCAAATACATGAAGCAAGGATGCACAGAAAGACAACATATGAAAAGATGTTCAAATCTTCTCATTATAAGAGAAATGAAATTGGAACAACACCAATACTATTTCTAATTCATTAGACTGGCAAACTTAGAAGTTTGACAATACATTCTGTTTGAGAGGATGTAGGGAAATAGAAGCTCTCCTACATTGCTGGTGGGAATAGCAAATGGTACCATTCCTATGAAGGAGGATTGGCAATATGTAACAAAATTGTATATGCATTTGGTTTCTATCCTAGCAATCCTACTTCTAAGAATTTACTCTGAAGATAAACCTCCAACAATACAGTATACGCGTGCGCGTGTGTGTGTGTGTATCCATAAGGTATTCATTGTTCATTGAAGCATTTGTTGTAATTGCAAAATGTTGGAAACTACTTGAACGTCCAAGCATAGAGACTGGTTGTATAAAGTATAGTATTTATACACACTGTGTATTATGCAGCTGTAAAAAATATGAGGAATTTTCACTTCTATAATAAAGTGATTTCCAGGATATATACTTAAGTGAAAAAAGCTAAGTGCAAGAGAGTATAAGGAAGCTATGTACTTTCTTATAGGTATGAAACAAGGAAAAATTAGAAAACATACTGATCTTGTGCTAGAGGGTAGAAAACGGTATAAAAGACACATTTGGGACAACTGATAAAACTTGGACTATTAATTGTAGATGAGATACAATTATTACATTAATGTTAAATGTCCTGAAGTTGATAACTATACTGCAGCCATGTAAGATAACAGCCCTATTCTTGGAGGATAGGGAGTTTGGTCTATGTAATTTATTTTAATAAAGAGGTATGTAACCTACTTTCAAATACTCCAGGACAAACATGAGAGAGAGAGAGAGAGAGAGAGCGAGTGAGCATGAGAAAGAGAAATGAAAGAGAGCACAGATAAGGCAATGAGGTAAAATGTTGAAACTAGGTGAAGCTGGTTGTCTTTGTCAGCCGAGGCTGCTATAACAAAATACCATGAATCAGGTGGTGTATAAACTACAGAAATTTATTTCTCACAGTTCTGGAGGCTCGGAAGTCCAAGATCAAGACATTGGCAGATTCGGTGTCTGGTGAGGGGCTGCTTGCTGGTTCACAGATGGCGCCTTCTTGCTCTGCCCTCACGTGGTAGAAGGGGCATGGAAGTTCTCTGAAGTTTCTTTTATACAGGCATCAGTCCCATTCGTGAGAACTCCACTCTTATGCCCTAGTCACCACCCAAAAGTTTCACCTCCTAATATCATCCCCTTGGTGGTTAGGATGTAAACGTATGAATTTTGGAGCAACACAAAGATTCAGTCTGTAACATTGGTGAGAAGGTAAGTGAAGATTCTTTGTTCTACTTTTGTATAGATTATTTGTATTGATCTTTGCATTTTTTAAAAGTTTGAAACTATTTCCAAATAAAATATCTTTAAAAATGGGGAAAAATAGACCTCTCACATGCATCCAAAGGGGACTTACACAGGTGGTAAAAGATGATTCTTGTCACTTTGTTCAAAGGAATAGTGTAAAACTTTCAGGCCAGTCCTATGACCTCTGGGGTCAGTTCAAGGATCTCTTCAGAAGCCTCTCCAGTGTCCCAGCCCAGTCCAGTGAGGCTGGGCACATTTTATTCAAAGGATGTTAAGAAGATTGTCTGGGAATCAGTATTATTTCATAGCTCTTTTTTGGAACTGCAGAGGCAGCTGTCTCTGCTTAAAGCCACCAAAACCAGTAGTGCCCAAGGTGCAAGCTCACAGTTAGATGTGGAATTGTGTCTCTTTGCCCTTTGAATCTTTTCCCACAAGATGGTGGTTTATTTATTCATATATATATTTTAATTTTTATGAGTACAAGATGATGATTGATTTGGCAACTGAGATAATTGATACTATTCATCTCAAAGTGTAGCAAACCTTAGTGAGAAAGAGAAAACAGTGGTTATTGAAGGACTTAGCACAGATTTCTGATCACCTATGTACTTAAAAATAATTTACTAATTGAAATGATATCAGAGGCATTAAAGGCATTACGGGTGAGATTGTCATCTCCTACTGGGTTTTTTTTTTTTTTCCACTTTCAAGTCAGAACGTGGGTGGAAGACAGCATTCTTTGAGCACATAGAATTAAGGTGAGAATTGGGCTAAACATGAATGGGGATTATGTTTATTTTGTGAGAATTGATCTCAATCTTCTTTGGCTTTATACTAATGATGCAAGTACTAGCTAATAGTTATGGAGTGTTCTGGGGACACATTGTGCTAACCCCTTGTATGGATCAGCTAATTTGATCTGTGTTCGTTTTAGAGATGAGGAAACAGGCACAGAGATATAATTTACTCAGTTAATGAGTGGTAATTATTCCAGAGCCTAAACTACTAAAGCAGATTGACTCTGAGATTAAGGGAATTTAATACAGAATAAAAGAATGAGTTTAGAAGACATCCTCTCAAAGGCAAACTTCCTTACAGCAAACACTGCAGATTATGGCTTTGTAGCAGAATGGACTGAAACATTTAGACCAGTGTGTTCTTAACTGCTTTATAAGTGGCAGATGGCA
This sequence comes from Hylobates moloch, assembly GCF_009828535.3. Classification (NCBI taxonomy): domain Eukaryota; kingdom Metazoa; phylum Chordata; class Mammalia; order Primates; family Hylobatidae; genus Hylobates; species Hylobates moloch. Next base: position 1,627,001 of record NW_026652302.1, on the reverse strand, counting down.
CTTGGTGTGCTGTGAGTTGTTAATAGGTTAATAGGTATTCTTTGGGGAAATGAGTTTCCTAATCAAGTAAAATTGGGAAACAGGGCATGTTCTCAGTACATTTAAAAAAAAATAACTTTAACATTATTGAACGTGGCAGGGAAATTGTTTTTTTTTCATGTCCCTGGTTCTGTGAATTTCTTTATCAATTGTTTTGCTATCAGCAAAGCTTATCAATGTGACCTACAAGATTCCCTGAAAGAATACATAATGAGAAGAGAGCAAAACAACAGAATTTGTATTGGTATTTGTATTTTAGCATTTTTGATCACCAACTTGAGTCTTCTATACTAGCTCAACTTCTGGCTGATAAATGGGATGTTTTGGATGATGGAGAGGTTTTCATTAGAAAGATAACAGATTCTTAGGAGAGATTAGGAAAAGAAGAAAGCATAATTTTATCCGAAGCTTTCCCAAAGTATACAAGCATGGGTGTATTCCGTTTAGGAATTTCTGTTAAATTGCTTTCATTAAACAAAAATGAGAGAAGTAGCGGCTAAAGTAATAAGCTATATCAAATAATTTCTTGGAAATATATCTCTCTCTATATAGGGTATATATTTATAGCATTAGGGTGTATTTTCTATTCCACCCCTCCACATCACCAGTGATAGATTTTCATAACTTGTAGTAGCTGGAAACAGGACTGGGAAAAGCTATGGCAAATCTCCTGTAGGTCACCGCCCTATTGTGCCTGTGGAGAGAAACCAGCTTTGTCGGGAGGGAGGGGAGATGGCCAGGACGTCCTAATAGGCCATTTTCTGACTTCTCCCCATGATTGTTCTCAATCACTTGGCAATCACGATGCTATTAGGAGCACCCTGACCGAAGACACTCAGATGCTTAGCCTTGCCATTAACAACATTGACAGGAAGCGTTGAGGTTGCTGCACAGCTGATGGGTCTTGAGAGTCTTGAATTAGAAGTCGGCCTGTCCTTATGACATGCCGAAATGCCCTGGCTCCTTCTGCAGAAGGATGTTCAGGCAATAATTGGAACTGTACATATGTGAATGTCTAAATTATTTCATCTCCTATATCTCTTCATAGTCTACCATTTATTACGTGGAAGTGCAGTAAGTCATGGATGTTGTCTGTATGGTAATGGCTTGAATTGAACCTTTAACTTCACCATGCCCTGGTAGACGGGATTTATAGAGTGACGTGCAGAACCCGTTCCTTTCCTAGACCTTGCCCAGCAGCCACCCTGCTTCCCTACCATGCTGAGCCAGTGTTGGGCAAAACAGACATTTCCAGGGTTTGTCACCCCATCATGGTCCTTTAGGCTTGTTAGAGTTCATGATCTGGTAGTGATATGGTTTGGCTCTGTGTCCCCGCCAAAATCTCATTTTGAATTGTAATCCCCCATATTGGAGGAAGGGCCTGGTAGAAAGTAATTGGATCATTAGGGCGGATCTCTCCCCCCCCCCCCCCCCCCCCCCGTTCTCGCGATAGTGAGTGAGTTCTCAGGAGATCTGGTTGTTTGTGTGTGGCTCCTCCCCCTCCCTTCTCTCTTTTCGTCCTGCTCTGGCCGCATAAGATGGGGCTGCTTCCCTTCGTGTTCCACCTCGATTGAAAATTTTCTGAGGCCTGCGTAGCCATGCTTCCCGTACAGCCGTGGAACCGTGAGTCAGTTAAACCACTTTTCATTATATATTAGCCAGTCTCAGATTGTTCTTTATAGCAGTGCAAGAACCGACTGATACAGGTAGGAGCTGAGAAGTCAGGCACAGGTTTCTTTGGGACAGTGTTTCAAGACAGATCTTGCAAGTTTCCTTTTTAGAACACCCTTTTTCTGCCAAGGTGCTCAATGAAGTTGTGCGTAAATTTGTCCCTGAAGTGTGGGATCAGGAGTATATAAATCTCCAGATTGGCTACCGGTGTGAAAGTTCTGGATGACAATAGGCAATTATATGTATATATATTCCCTTTAGAAGCAAAATCTACCATTTTTTTTCTTTTCCTGGGACGAGAACATGAAAAAGAAACTAGAATCTGGAGATTCCTAATAATTGTCATCCTTAAAGGGCATTTACATCTGAGACTTCACCTTCAGATTTTTTATGAAAGAATATAATTAAAAAATATAAAAAAACGAAAGTGCTGCTTTTCACATGGAAGTAAATGCGTAAAATATCTGGGAAAACACATCTGCTATCATTGCAGAATGAAATGAGATATTGTCGTGATGGGAGAACAATCTCTTAAATTTTAAGGCAAGGGTTTTCTCTAAAAGTTCTCGTTAATATCTTTGAAGTGTAGGAGCATCATATGATCTCTGAAGAAACTGCCAGCCCCCAAATTGTTAGTCACTCTCAAATGAATACCCATCGTGTAGGAAACTGACTTTTTGGAGGAGCAATGCTTAACATTAACCACAGCATTCTATTAGTTAGGAGGACCTTGATCATTAAAACCATTCTTTGTGTTTGTTTATTTATTTATTTGAGATGGAGTCTCTCACTGTTGCCTGGGCTGGAGTGCAGTGGTGCGATCTCTGCTCACTGCAACCTCTGCCTCCCAGGTTCAAGCAATTCTCCTGCCTCAGCCTCCTGAGTAGCTGAGATTACAGGCACCTGCCACCACGCCCGGCTAATTTTATGTATTTTTCATAGAAACGGGGTTTCACTATGTTGGCCAGGCTGGTCTCGAACTCCTGACCTCATGATTTGCCCGCCTCAGCCTCCCAAAGTGCTGGGATTACAGGCGTGAGCCACCACGCCCGGCCCGACTAAAACCATTCTTTTAAATAAGTGCTTGCCACTCATTTAAGTTCACAGTTGCCCATTCTGTAGCTCTTGAAGTTCTTCCTTGACTCATTTCCTTCTGTCCTTATGTTTCACGTCTTCACAAAAATAGGAAGAACAGCAGCAAAGCGCCAATGACCCATATGCTATTTGATGGGGAAGAGACTAGGACCAGCAGGGCTTCCCATGCTTACTGGTGAGCATGTTTCTTTGGTGTAATGATCTGAATTAAGCAGATGAAAGGAGTATAGTATTTTTTGGCCTTATACTCCTCAATCACACAGCCGAAGTCTGTCCCATTTTTTATTTATCAAACTCTGGGAACAGACAACAAATGAGATTATAAGTATCTCCTTTCAGAGATGGATGCTCCAAGGAGACCTCTGGGACTCTGTAGTGCTCTTGGCAATTAACAGCTTCATTCTAAATTTGTAAACTCACTCTGGTTTATTTTAAAAATGGAAATGAATGAGGAAGCCAAATCTTAGAAATGAAGAAAAATGGCTGATTTCTATTTCAATATGTAAGAAAATTACATGAATTAGGGAAGGATTTAAAAGTTAAATATGAAACCAAGGAACCTGGTCATGGAACTGTGCAGTAAATTGTTTAATAAATGAAATCCCCCTGGAAATATCGATAGCCTTCACCTTGTTGATGAATGCACATTGGTGTATCAGGACCCCTCACTCAGATTCTCTATCATGGGTGAGAGTGTCCAGATGAAAAGCCTTGGGGTAAATATCACTAACAGAATATTCTCCTAGAACAGTAATTCCAGAGAATTCTCCTCTTCTGCTACATCAGTCTTCTGCATGCACGTAATCATTTCAGTCTGCTGTCAGGTCCCCTCTACACCACGTGCATAATTGGCTACATGTACTACAACAAAAAGATCCACTTTGACACCTGCCACTTCAAAAAACAAGTGCAAGTAAAGAAACAAGAATATTATAATAGACAAATGTAGTTATTTTGACAAGTGCGATTTGTTTTTAATTATTAATATTTCACAGTATACTAGTAACTGTCTTGTAGAATATTTTGTAAAAGCAATGACATCTGATAATGTGTCATTACCACATTAGCATACCTCTATGCAATTAAGGCTTTAGTCAGAGGAAGGGTTGGCTTTCAATTCTGGTGTGAATTACCATGAAGCTGGAGAAAAATGTGAATATTAGAATTAATAATAGTATTGCATTTATGTTACACTGTTCGTCGGCATCTGGAAAACACTTTATTGTTTCTGTCAGTGTCAAACACTGAAACCTTAATACAAGAATCTCCAATACTTGATGTAAAATTCTATCAATTGAGAACACGTGGACACATAGAGGGACTAACACACACTGAGGCCTTTTGGAGGGGGAAAGGTGGGAGAAGGGAACGGATCAGGAAAAAGAACTAATGGGTACTAGGCTTAACACCTGGGTGATGAAATAATCTGTACAACAAATCCCCATGAACCAAGCTTACCTGTGTAACAAACCTGCACTTGTACCCTTGAAGTTGAAATAAAAGTTAATCAAAAAAGAAAACAAGAGGGCCAGGTGTGGTGGCTCAAGTCTGTAATCCTAGCACTTTGGGAGGCCAAGGAGGTGGATGGATCACCTGAATTCAGGAGTTCAAGACCAGCCTGGCCAACATGGTGGAAACCCTGTGTCTACTAAAAAAAAAAAAAATACAAAAATTGGCCAGGTGTGGTGGTGCACGCCTGTAATCCTGGCTACTCAGGAGGCTGAGGCAGGAGAACCACTTGCACCTGGGGGACAGAGGTTGCAGTGAGCCGAGATCGTGTCACTTTACTTCAGCCTGGGTGAAAGAGCGAAACTCTGTCTCAAAGAAAAAGAAAAAAAGAAAAAGCCTTATCATCTGATTAAAAAAAAATTCTATGATCATGACAGTAATCCATTTATCTGAGTTTTTTACATGTAAAATTCCTTTTTTGTTTTTTTTTAGAAATTTGCTTTTTAGTCTTTTGAAAATTTGTAACAGAACGTCACATTTTTAGTTCTAAGAGATTAAGGTTGGAGAACAAACGTAAGCTTAGAAGGACTAGAGGAGTTCTTTGTTTTCGAAATGGTTAGAGAAATCTCAAGGACTACTGGCAATTTCTCAGCAGTATTGTCTCATTCCACCTTCACTCAACAATAAAACCTTCCCCATTCAGCCTGTATCATCTCTATTTAAATTTTCTGGTGCTGGATTTCCTTGACAAACTTGAAACAGTGAGAAGACAGATAAGGAAGGAAAGATTCTGCCCCTCCCCCATTTCCACTACCCTTTCAGAGACTAAAAAATCTGATTTTGCTTTAATTTGTACTCAGTAGTGTCAGCTCTGTCAGAGGAAAGGGCATCCCTGCTGACAGTAATCATTATAACTCCAGGAGACTAGCAGAGATAAATATACTATAAGCCATCTTCTGAGTGGGTCAAACTTGTCCTGATACTTTTAAGGTCTGGGTACTTTGCAGAGCGATTTCCTCCATCAGACTCGTTTCTCAGCGATGCCCACAGCTGTGTTTCTGATCCTGTCATGGAAAAATGTTAATATGTTACACACCAAAGTATGCCAGTAGTGTTGATTGAAGGACTCACGCTAATATTCAGCAAATAACAATCTCCATATAATGAAAATAAATAAAAACACAAATCTAGAAACACTGAACACCATACGTAAATTTAACTGGGATTTCTTTGTAATCTCTTGAGATTAAATTGGATATTTAAGGAATTTGTTGAAAATTGAATACATATTTATAATGTATATCAAATTCAGAAGCATAAAGTATCTAGGTTTTTGGAGGTTTTTTTTTGCAACTAGAAAAAAAAATTCTAAATCCTACAAATGGTAAAATAGCACCAAGCAAGCATTTGCTGGTAGAATTATATTGTGTTGCTTTTTGCTGCTGCTTTGAATACTGTTGTTATTTTTTTTTCCTTTGTTCTCTGTGTTTGGCCTGCTGTAACCTTTATAAAATTTACCTAGGTAGCAATTTCTTTAGGGTGTCCCAAGATTGTAAAGAAGCAAGTGGGGAATCATTCAACCTTGTTTAACTAGAATGGGCATTTGCTCTGTTACAGTGGAACATGTTTCTGATAATGAAGATTTTTCCCTTAAAAGAATGTTTTCATTGTATTTTCTACTGTATTGCCTTTACTGTGTTTAGACTTAAAATTTAAGCAACTGATTCTACAAACATAGTTTAATGTAGTTCATATGATTCTACAGGGTGCTTCTTTTTTCATTTTGTATAGACAGGTGTCTTTCTTTTTCATATATATCAGTCAAATAAATCCTATGAGGTATCCTATCAATGAATGTTTTGAAAGTGTTGTAATAATATGGGGAAAACAGGGAGAAATATCTGATGAAAACTTGTTATATCTACGTGGTATGATGGTAGATGAGTTTTATTTCCTTCATTGAATATTTTCTGTACCTTATAAAAATTGAGATTGTGAATTAAGTATTATTATAATCAGAAGAGAAAAAGAACTGTGTTTAGAAAGAAGGGACAGGAGATGAGTGAAGACCAGGCTGCCCACAGGTGCTTACGGAATTCCTACTGTGCACATTTCACTGATCAACTCCATGGTCAAGATTTATGCCTGATGTAATGAGAGGGTGACTTCCCGCTGCTTTAGGAAACTGCCCCTTCAACCAGCCACAAAACTGTATCCATAACTGGAGCCCCTGAAACATCAACAGACATAATTTCTGCCAAGATAATCCTTAATGTGATACCATCTTTCAATGAAGGAGATGTCTCTGGGGTGACAGTCTTTGCAAAATTGAGTAAGACAGTTGTTAGGTCTTTTTTTTTTTTTTCTGTGAAAGTCTTAGAAATTAATTCAACAGTGTTTTTAACCTTCTGTGTGTTTTTTTCTCCTAGGCTGCTTATGTAAGCAAATACTATGAAAAAGTTATTTTTTTCCCTATTTAAGAAGTATCTTATTACTCTCAATAAGTGTGTGTGTGTGTGTGTGTGTGTGTGTGTGTGTGTGTTTGTTTTGAGACAGGGTCTCACTCTGTCGCCCCGGCTGGAGTGCAGTGGCGCAATCTCGGCTCACTGCAACCTCCGCCTCCAGGGTTCAAACCATTCTCCCGCCTCGGCCTCCCGAGTAGCTGGGACTACAGGCTCCCGCCAACGTGCCTGGCTAATTTTTGTATTTTTAGTAGAGACGGGGTTTCATCATGTTGGCCAGGCTGGTCGCTAACTCCTGACCTCGTGATCCGCCCGCCTCAGCCTCCCGAAGCGCTGGGATTATAGGCGTGAGCCACCGCACCCGGCCGTTTTTTAAAATTTTTACTAGGGATTATGAAGTGATTTGGTAAATTTGTCTTACTCTGACTTAAAAGATGTGTGTAGGATGTATTTGTACCAGTTTATTGCAATGTGTATTTTGAGAAGAGGGCCTTAAATAAGAATATTTTCCAGACATTCCCAAAATGACTTCATTCACATGCTGTGCATGAAAACAGTGTGCGTCCTCCAGCCTGTTTCTGCTTTTGTGCTGGCTGCTAAAGCTTCAGGCCCGTCCTCCTCAGCTCCTTGTCAGAGAGCTTGCTTTCCCTCTCTAGTTTCTTAAACTACTTTAGAAAGCAGATGAGGACTGAAATAGTCTCCCCTGGCGGCCTCAGCAAGCCACACTCTTCCTCTGTATCTGAAGGGAGATCTCCTTTCTTTTTGTGATGAGATTTAAAATGAGGTGATTTGGGAATAACAAAGCTTTAGTATTTGATTCAAAATGCCAAATTTTGTAAATACAGGGATATGCAGGGAAGTCATCATATTATGTGGCCCCCATAGACAAGAAGTAAATCCCAAGCCGGAAAAAATCCATAGCATCCTCAAATAAGAGTGGGACATTTACTGGGATACTGTTGATAACTTTTGTCCCAGCTTGCTTTTTCAGGTTTATTCCCGTAAATTACATCTGCCACCCTTTCCCCTGGCCCTTTCCCTATCCGTCAAGCTTTCTCACCAACTTACCGGCAGTGCTCACCCCGAAGCCTTTTGTCATGTGCGTCTTTCCTGCAGTAGCCCTTTCCCCCATTTTTTCGAGGCCTGGATGATATGTCACCTCCCTCATGAAGCCTTCTAGAGCCCTTCTGGTTGGAAATTGCCCTGCTCTCCATGAGCTGCACCGTCATTAAAGTCCTTATTGAATTCAGCCTGGTATGAAAGTGGTTGCTTACATATCCGGGTCCTCACTGTTACATTGTTAAGAGTTTACAGAGATAAGCATAAGGCCTGTGTGTTATTCATCTCTTGTTTTCCTAGTTTATTGTTTGGAATTTTGCACGTATTAGGTAAGGTGTTATTGTTGTTGTTTAATCTGAATCCTCAGCATCTTTTTTTAATAGTGAGGTGTTGATTAGAAAAAGAAAGAGATTAAAAAGTAATTTGCAGGAATTGGTAATAATCACATCTAGCAACTTGTGTAGCTATTTGCAGTTTTACAAAAAGGCGTTGGCATATAATAAGGAAGACTTAATGGCAAAGCCTGGTCTGGAACAGTTTTGCAACAAAATCTAAAAGGGGCCAGGAGAAAGCCAAGGGCAGAACAGATTCCCCTTATCCTGTTTGCATTTTCTGTGTGCAAGGAAGGCTATTAGGTTCTCTCCATTCACCAACTTAAATTCCTGATTATTTTGATTATGATAATAAAAGGGTTGCTTTCAAGGACGTTGATGTTTTCCATCACACTGAGGTAGATAACTAGCAACGTCATGTAGAATACAGTTGGACTTTCCGCATATCTTCTAGAATTACTCAGTTTCCTTATTTTCTTCTTCTGTCTCCTTTTCCCATTCTCTTTCTTCACAAACAGTTTAAATATCAGAGTAAATAAGAGAAAATAGAAGATCATGAAATAATGTGAAACCGAAAATTGAACATATAATTTCAAACTTTGTAATGCTTATTATTTCTTTGTCCTATAAAAAGTCCAGGTGATAAAATTAACATTCCAAGTTAAACATGAAATGATAAAAATATACTTGCTGTAGGCTTTTGTTTTTTGGTAGGTTGGCTTAAAATATTTTTTAAATTGCATTATAAAAATTATGTCTAACTAAAAATGGGATACAAGAATTTCTGCCCCAAACAAAAATCTCAAATTCATTCTAGAATATATAAAATAAAATGTGAATTTCTGCTTTTATTCTTCTGCCCAATCTCATTTTCCTTTTCAGAAGGAAACTTTGTTAAATATTCTATGTATATTTTTGCAAACCTTCTCCTGTGCATCTATATACATATGCACATACGTATGTAGATCAGAAATAGCTTGTATCGTACTAGACATATTTATCTACAATATGCTTTTTTCATTTTCAAAATTACTTTGGAGATCTTTCCACATCAATACATAAGACTCTACCACATTGATTTCTTGGCTACATAGTTTATAATTTTTCCCATAATGATTGACAAGTAATTTTCAGGGTTTTTTGTAGGTAAATTTTAACGTACATACGCAGGTGTAACTTGAAGATATTGTGGGTTTGGTTACAGACCACCATAATAGAGTAACCACGGCAATAAGGCAAGTCACATGACTTTTTGGTTTCCCAGTGCACGTAAAAGTTATGTTTGGCTGGGCACGGTGGCTCACACCTGTAATCCCAACACTTTAGGAGGCCGAGGCAGGTGGATCACTTGAGATCAGGAGTTCAAGACCAGCCTGGCCAACATGGCAAAACTCCGTCTCTACTAAAAATACAAAAATTAGCTGGGCGTGGTGGTGCAGGATTGTAATCCCAGCTACTTGGGAGGCTGAGGCAGGAGAATAGCTTGAACCTGGGAAGTGGAGGTTGCAGTGAGCTGAGATCGCCTGGGAGATGGAGCAAGACTCTGTCTCAAAGAAAAAAACAAACAAAAAACAAAGTTATGTTTATACTGGACTGTAGTCTAGTAAGTGTGCAGTAGCATTTTGTCTAAAAAACAATGTACATAACTTAATTAAAAATACTTTTTGTCAAAAAATGCTCACAATCATCTGAGCCTTCAGTGAGTTATAATCTTTTTGCTGGAGGAGGGTCTTGCCCGATCTTGGTGGCTGCTGACCGATCAGGGTAGTGGTTGCAGAACGTTGGGCTGGCTGTGGCAATTTATTAAAATAAGACAACAGTGAAATTTGCCACATCAATGGACTCTTCCTTTCGTGAAAGACTTCTCTGTAGCATGTGATGCTATGTGATAGCATTTTACTCACAATAGGACTTATTTCAGAATTGGAACCAATCCTCGTAAACCATGCCACTGTTTATCAACTAAGTTTATGGAATATTCTAAATCCTTTGTTGTCATTTCAACAATGTTCATACCATCTTCACCAGGAGTAGATTCCATCCCAAAAGACCACTTCCTTGACTCATTCATAAGAAGCAAGTCCTTATCCATTCAAATTTAATCATGAGCTTGTAGCCATTCAGTTACATCTTCAAGCTCCACGTCTTTTTTTTTTTTTTTTTTTTTGAGACAGAGTTTCATGCTGTCACCCAGGCTGGAGTGCAGTGTCGTGGTCTCGGCTCACTGCAACCTCTGCTTCCTGGGTTAAAGCAACACTCCTGCCTCAGCCTCCCAAGTAGCTGGGACTACAGGTGTGCACCACCACACTCAGCAGCTAATTTTTGTATTTTTAGTAGAGATGGGGATTCACCATGTTGGCCACACTTGTCTCGAACACCTAACCTCAGCTGATCGCCTGCCTCAGCCTCCCAAGGTGCTGGGATTACAGGCGTGATCCACCACACCCAGCCTAGCTGCACTTCTAATTCTAGTTCTCTTGCTGTTTCCACCACATCTGCAATTACTTTCTCCACTGAAGTCTTGAACCCCTCAAAATCATTCATGAGGATTGGAATCAATTTCTTCCAAACTCTTGTTTATGTTGATATTTTGACCTTCTTTCATGAATCATGGATCCTCTTAATGACATCTAGAATGGTGAATTCCTTCCAAAAGTTTTCAATTTACTTTGCCCAGATCCATCAGAGGAATCACCATCTTTGGAAGCTACCACCTTACGAAATGTGTTTCTTAAATAAGACTTGAAAGTCAGAATTACTCCTTGATCCATGGGCTGCAGGAAGGATGTTATTACCAAGCATGAAAACAGCATTCATCTCTTTGTACATCTCCATCAGAGCTCTTGGATGACCAGGTGCATTGTCAATGAGTGGTAATATTTTGAAAGGATTTTTTTCTTTTTTCTGAGCAGTAGATCTCAAAATGGGCTTAAAATATTCAATAAACCATGTTGTAAAGAGATGTGTTGTTATGCAGGCTTCATTGTTCCACTTATAGAACACAAACAGAGTAAATTTAGCATAACTCTTAAGGGCCCTAAGATTTCCAGAATGATTGAATGAGCATTAGCTTCAACTTCAAGTCAGCAGCATTAGGCCCTAACAAGAGAATCAGCCTTTCTGTTGAAGCTTTGAACTCAGACATTGACTTCTCCTTTAAAGCTATGAAAGTCCTAGATGGCAACTTCTTCCAATAGAAGGCTGCTTCATGTACATTGAAACTCTGTTGTTTAGTTTAGCTGCCTTCACCCGTGATCTTAAATCTTCTGAATAACTTGCTGCAGCTTTTCTATCAGCACTTCCGGCTTCACCTTGCACTTTTATGTGTTGGTGATGGCTTCTGTTCTTAAACTTCATGAACCAACATTTCCTAGCTTCAGACTTTTCTTCTACAGCTTCCTTACCTCTGTCAGCCTTCTTAGAATTGAGAGTTAGAGCCCTGCTTTGAATTAGGCTTTGAGTTAAAGGAATGTTGTGGCTGTTAGGATCTTTTATCTAGACTATTAAAAGTTTCTCCATATCAGCAATAAGGCTATTTCGCTTTTCTATCATTCATGTGTTCACTGTAGTAGCACTTTACATTTCCTTTGAAAACGTTGCCTTTGCATTCGCATCTTTCCTGTTTGGCACCAGAGGCCTAGCTTTTGGCCCATCTTGGCTTTTGACATGACTACTTCACTAAGCATAATAATTTCTAGCTTTTGACTTAAAGTGAGAGAAATGCAATGCTTCCTTTCACTTGAACACTTCGAGATCATTGTAAGCTTATTAGTTGGCCCAATTTCAATGTTGTTGTGTCTCAGTGAACTAGAGAGGCTCAAGAAGGGCAAGAGGGACAGAAGAATGGCAGGTCAGTGGAGCAGTCAGAACACATGTTTATTGATTGAATTCACCATCATGTGGGAGCAGTTTGTGGCACCCCAAAACAACTACAAGGGTAACATCAGAGGTCTCTGATCACAGATCACCATAGCAGATATAATGAAAAGTTTGAAATATTACCAAAATATGACACAGAGGCACAAAGTGAGCACATGCTGTTGGAAAAATGGCGCCATAAGACTTGTTTGATGCAGGCTTGCCACAGACTTTCCGTCTGTGAAGAGTGCAGTATCTGAAAACTACAATAAAGCAAAGCACAATAAAATGAAGTATGCATGTATTTTTAATGTACAGATTAATATGTCTGTAGGACAGTTTCAGAAGTAGACTTACTGAGTCAAGGTTTAAGCACTTTTAACATATAGAGTTTCTACCAAATTGTTCCCAGAATGGCTGAAACAAGTTGCTAACACCAATAACATAAGAGGACATTGTTTCCTAATGGGTCTTTGGTCATTGGGTGTTATTAATTTTTTGCTTAATATCTTCAACAAATTGAGCAACAAGCCTCCCATTACTTATTTCTTCTGTTTTCATAAAAATTTAGGATGTTTTTATGTGTCTGTCTTATTTTTTGAATATCAATTGCTTATCTTTTCTCCCATTTTCATTTATCTTCTTGTTCATTATTGCTCTAATGCCACATTTTGAAAATTACTGGAAATTTATAATATGCTTTATATTTAGTAGGACATGTTTCTTCTCACTTTTTCAGGATTTTTTTTTTTTTTTTTTTTTTTTTTTTTTTTTTAGCACATTTACCCTTCCAGATGGATTTTAAAATCAACTTGACAAATTCCATAGAAAATTCTCTTGGGGATTTTGTTGCAGTCTGCATTGAATATATAAATAAATTTTAGGAGCGTTTACGTGTTTACAATATTGAGTTTTCCAACCAGGAACATGGTTAACCTCTCTACTTACAGGTTTTTATTTGTAGCTTCTTATAAAATATTATAGCACGTGTACTTTTGTTATTTGTCTTAATGCTAGTATTTTATACTTTTTGCCATTATTGTGAATGGAAAATTTTCCATTATGTGTTGTAATTATTATTAAAGATACACAAGGAAACTGATTTTTGCTTACCTTGTTCTAGTCACTTTATGTATACTTTCATTAATTTTGCATATGTTCAGTGGATGTTCTTGGATTAAGAAATTCTTTAATTACAAAATGTTAATAGTATATATTGTGGTAAATTTTCCAAAGTCTAAATTTATAAAATATAAAGAGAAAATGCTTCTCCATCACTTTGAACAGTTCTGCAACATGAATATTTTTTCACTTACAATGTGTTAGATATTTTCATGTTAGTGCGTGGGGATGTACTCTTATTCTTTTGAGAAACTGCATATTCTTTGGATGATCATGGTATATTTTTATCCAGGAAATGTTTAACATAGTTAAATAAATCAATAGCAAATAACACTAAAAGGCTTATGTTGAAGAAAATCAGTCTCCTTATAATAGCCCCCCACCCTTATCCCCCGCATCCACGTTCCACAGAGGCCACTTTAAGCAATTTTTTTTGTTGCATGAATCTTCCTATTTCTAAATGTTCTGATTATACTACTCTTTCTTGATATTTCAACATTTATTGATTTTCTAGGTGAAGATTTACTTTTTTAAAATCTCTCTCTTTTGCTCCTTCAGTTCCTTCCAAATAATACATTTCACAATTTATTTATTTATTTTTTTAAACCAAAAGCCACTATTTACATTATTGTAACTGTTTAACATAGTTTACTGTTAGACCAAACAGTATAGCATGACTTGCTTTTGTCTTGCATTTTCTAGGTAAGTGATAGCTTTAATTCTTCTCTTTCTACAATTATGCTACTCTTACCTTTTTCTTGTGTAATTTTGTTGGCTAGAACTTCTAGAATAATGTTGAATAGTAATAATAGTACTGATTTTTCTTATCTTGTCCTTGGCTCTTACAAAAATACCTTGAATGCTGATTGTTTAGAAATAAACATTTAAATGTCTCAGCTCAGGTAATTTTTGATACCAAAAAGCAAAAACCATTTTTTTTTTTTTTTTTTTGATAAGTCTCACTGTGTTGCCTAGGCTGGAGTGCAGTGACGTGATCTCTGCTCGCTGCAAGTTCCGCCTCCTGGGTTCACGCCATTCTCCTGCCTCAGCCTCCCGAGTAGCTGGGACTACAGGTGCCTGCCACCACGCCTGGCTAATTTTTTGTATTTTTGGTAGAGACGGGGTTTCACTGTGTTAGCCAGGATGGTCTCCATCTCCTGACCTCGTGATCCGCCTGCCTCGGCCTCCCTAAGTGCTGAGATTACAGGTGTGAGCCACCGCACCCCGCCAAAAACCGTTTTTTAAAATAAGATTTTTAGCCTTTTCTTTTGGAAAATGGTACTTATGAGGACACTTCCTCTGTTTATTGACGGTCTCAGGTTTTTTTTTCCTGGCTTAATAAAAGCAAGATATAGTAACATAACTATTGTTAAATGCTGATTTCATTTTTTTAATCAGATGTATCAAATCCATGAAAAATATAATTAAAAGAAAAAATTAAGAACCTTAAACATCAGTTCTTCAGTGATGAGACTGTGGTGAAGCTCACCTATATCTAGAGTGTTGTCAATAAGAGCAACATGAATGAAAGACAGAGGGAAAAGGAGGGCTTAATCTATGCAGGAATAGGGTTTTAAAAGAAAGTGGAGGTCAATTTGTCAGAAAAAAAAAAGGATAATGGGTTAGAGGTCTTCAGGTATTTGGGTAATTAATAAAAATATAGTGTACAAGGCAATTTTAAGCTCTGTGATTATTAGGAAGGATTAACAGTGAGTATGACTTGGTATTTATTCACAGTTGTTCAGTGGTTATGCCAATGACACAATGTTGTGCTGTAAATGTATATTGAAAACTGCTCTTTTACTCTTATGTTTTTTTACTTTTATATCTGTTTGGGGTAAGAGAGAAAAGGAGGACAGAGGCTGTCATTAGTTGTCATTTCCTAAGTGCTACATGTCCCTGGAGTTCCTTGTACAGAGTTTGGTTGGAAAAACAAGACAATCAAAGCTTCTCCTAGGTAATGGAGATGGAGAACACTAGAGGGTAGAGGGGACTGCTGGTCACAGAGGCATGTGCCTCTTGGCCACTGGCATGTGCAGGCTGTGCTTATGTGGGGCTCACCAATTCTCTCCCAGGCTTTAAATTTACCTGGTTCCATCCTCCCTTTCCCACCCAGTAACACCAATCTCAAAGTCTCGATTCATAGCACAAAACACTATACCCCTTGCACACGCCCAACTCAGTTTTTTCTCACTAAAATCTGGCAGGCCTTCTCTAATCTGAGTCCTTCTCAATGCACTCCAACCAGGGTTTTGGGGTAGCACAGAGGCACTACAGCACTGTTTGTGTAGGACTTCTTTCAATATTTGGTTCAGCTACGGAGGAGTCCTGGATAAAATCTCTTCCTGCCTGAAATTGGAGTGGATTGGAGTGGATTCTGCTTTTCTGTCCAAACCCCGACAGATGCACTATCATTATCTTGTTATTTTTCGTGTCCTGATAGGTAGATAGCTTGTACTCTGTGAATGAGTTACCTGCACTATTAAAAAAGATGTAAATCCAAGAATCTACAAGTGAGGAGAGACAGCTGAACAAAGAAACTGCCCACTCTCTTTCTGCTGTTTCCCCTTTATTTTCAGTTCTCAAGCTAGATTTTTCTTCCACCACCACACCTGATTCACAAACTAAGGTATTATCATTCTTTGAAGCCAAGAACAGCACGTGAGAAAACACCCTTGCCCATGGCAGACATCAATAATTGAGCACAGCAGTCTTGCCTGCTGATCACCTATTTGGCTTACATTTGTCTCAGTATGGTGATCTGGCCAGCTACTATTAATCAACTGAAATTGGCACATATAAAGAACCTCATGTATTGCCCCACAGCTTTGACAAAAAACCCTCAAAGACATAAAAACCATAATGTTCATACAAAAACAGTTACTTTCAGAGAGTAACAGGAGAATCATGCATCGAACACCCATTTTCTCTTAGGTTTTATGGATAGCCTATCATTCTAATAGGGAGAATAAATACTTTAATTATGACTGAAGCAGAGTTTCAGCCTATGTTCCTGGGCTTCCTTTAGGATTGTAACCACAAGTAAGCTCTGAAATGTGAAGAACCCATCCTGAACATGTTCCCTCTGCTTTCCTGTTGAGGTTACCTTGCCAAGTGAATACCTCATATACATCCGTACTATAAAACTTGACTGGCTCCCCAACAACGTAATTGAAACAGATGTTCTAGATACTGTTTTACTCTTCAGTGATGTCATCTCATTAGGGATGAATGTTTCTTTGTTCTTTTTTATGAATCATTTTAACTTATTCTACAAGGGTTTTGTATGTGTAGAAGTTTTTGCCAGTGGTTGTTAGCTTCTGATTTATTTTAATTGAAATGTATACATGGTATATGTCATTAAGGCCTCACTCTTAGATTTGCTGTATTTGATACAGTATTGTGGCCATTGATTGGTCCAGTAATGTAACTTAAATATAGATTTTAGGATGTTTTTTGTATAAGGGGAAAATTATAACACCTTCATAGAATCCATTTAAAATGAACTGACAGTGATTTTCTGTTAATGCAGAGCTGCAGCAAATCACTGAAGTTCAAGGGTAATGAAACTGCTGGTCATTTACATTAATGCCACGCGAAAGAAATAAACGTCCTTTGCATTTTATTACCCACTTGTAAATATGTTGGAGAATACCAAGAATTTAGCTTAAGTTTCAATATATCAACACCAAGGACAGTTACCTTTTAACTGTTTATTTTACACTGCATGGTGAAAGCGTGGAGTAAGCTGCTTTTATAGTAATTGAAGTTTGTCATCTTTCACTCAGTTGCCTGCTTGTAATATTACCCCTGAGAAAAGTCATCTGAAAATGGGAAATGGACCTGGACAGGAATAAGCAGAGCATGCTGTAGGTATTAAGTTCAATTCAAACATCATGTTTATTCAACCCCCGCAAGATGCTGCGGACCATTTTGGAAACTGGCAGTACAAACCTTTGAGAAGTCTCTCACCTCACAGAATTTACAGTCCAACTCTGGACACCGGAATATTAGCAATGAACACTGATCTTGCCATCCTTCAAATGCAAGCTCACTTCCTCAGCTCCTTCAGGTGTTTGCTGAAAGATCATCTATTCAGTGGGGCTTTCTTAGACCACCCAATTTTAATATTCAATTTCCCTCCCAACTCTCAGCACTCATTATTTTTCTATCCTGGTTTATAGCACTTATTGGTAGCATATGCTATTAGTAAATAGTGTACTATTTTTAAAGTCTATCCCTCTTGTATATTATCAATTTCCTCCTATTGGAAGGTGAATTCAATAAGGGTAGGGATTTTCATCTGTGTTGCTCATTGATGGATCCCTACTTGGAAGGTGAATTCAATAAGGGTAGGGATTTTCATCTGTTTTGCTCATTGATGGATCCCTACATCCTAGAACATGCCTGGCACATTGTAGGCAGTCAGTATATACGTGAGTAGGGATGAGTCATCCTAAGACAGCTGACAAAGGATTCAAAGAGAAAGTAACATTTAAACGAGACCTTGAAGAAGCGATAGAAATATCCAGGAGAGATGCAGCTTTCCAGTAGAGAGATTGCCATGAGCAAAGCACATGTCTAAGGAGGAAAGAGTGGTCTGGGGGTAGGGGTAGGGGAACTAGAAGATCAGGGTAGAGGGGGCTGGATGAAATTCAGAATTGAGGGAGGGGGAGTGGGAGTAAGAAATGACAGAAGCTGGGGCCAGATGGTGAGGGGCCAGATAAAAATAAAATTAGCATATAAATGGACTGGCTTTGCTCAATCAAAGGAGGATTTTCTTTCTTAAAGAAAGACAGTGGCTCTTTTCCTGATTTTTATGACTTCAGCTCATAAATCAAATCTTCAGAGCTACTGACAATGTCAGCCGGCTGATGTTTAGGATTGGAGGGTGACTGAGGAATGTGGTGTGCTGCAGATAGTCATGTCATCAGCAAGGATGTCTCAGTCTGCAAACCTGGACCTCTCTGTATTGGACAAGGCTAGGGAACGACTTTGAGAAGAACTGAATATTAAAGGAATTATCAACTTGAATAGTAAGAGAGTTTCTAAGAACGATGGCAGAGCCACTCTGAAGTTTCTGAATGAGGTGGAGGAGGGGGAGAAAGTGGTGTGGTAAGGAACTTCAGTGGAGAAACGGCCCAGAGAACTGGGAAAGCAATGGCTTGGAAGCAGCAATGAGTTGGTGTTGGAAAAGGAGTGGCTGCCACTGGGAAGGTTTAGAGGGCAAGCTTTGAGCTTGAGGAAAATTAAGTTACATTTAATGTGAGAAAATGGAGGAAAAATGTGATCTGTATCTAACAGAATGGGATTGAATTGAGTATCTAACACAGATAATGGGATTAAAATACCCCAAGAGGATGAAGCCTCAGAGTAGCATAAAGGGGCTGGGCAGCAGAAGAGCTCTGGGCCAAGCTCACCACCATGGAGGAAGCAGGAAGGGTGCCCAGGGATGGTGGGTGGGGGCTTGGGAGCAAGGCCATGGGACATCGGCACTGTAAGGGGATGGGGAGGTTAGAGGGTGTATGGTGGTTGCATCATAGTAGGGAGCCTTGTGAATTGTCACCTTAGAGGCCCAACCAAAAAGTGAGCAAGCCAGCCCCTCCACACTCAGGCACTTTTGAATAATTGAAACACTCCTGGCAATATCCCAAGTGTCATCTTATATTACCCTGAAAATAGCTGCTCCGTTTAGGGTTGCATTTAACAGAGCTTATGTAGAAAAGATAAAGAATGGTGCAATTGGTTCTCATCCTACCTCTTTGGTTAAGGACATTTACTCCACTGAGGGGTGGAGGTGGGAGCAGGATAATGTGTAATTTATGGTAAATTATCATAGATATTTATAGATGCATTTTCCCATAAGATTGTCTTATTGTTATTTTATACGCCTGACTTACACTTCTGAAAGAAGGCAAAGGCAACCCTCATTTTCTCGTTTGCACATTAAAGCACACGTACTCACTTATATTAACATAACATTGATAGCATTTTCTGTCTTGTCACTATTAAAAATAAAACAGTAGGATTTACAAAGAATAACAAAATTTGTTATTGTAAACTAGCATAGTCTCTCGTTGTTATGCTGTTATAGTGTCTTCATATTTTAGGGAATTTGCAATCATGTAAAATGTATTGAATTTGATAGACTTCCACTATAAAACAGCTGAATGCTTCATAACAACCAACAAAGGGGTTGCATTTTTTCAGCTTGGCAGATTAACTGCTGGTTTTGTTTCCTGCCAGATCCCTCGCTGTAATATAAGTAACAAATCAGGATAATTTTCTTCCTTTTTAGGGCTTTTCTTAAGTCTACCAAAACTCTCTTTTCTGGTAGGCAGAAAGATGGGGGACCTCATCTATACCTGTTCCCTCTCCTCATCAACAATCTTATTCAAAACCAAACACTTAGATGAAATGGATGGAAGGATGTCCCAGCATAGAGAAATAAGCCATAAAAGAACGCCTTGAGAAATGGGAGTTCATGGAAGAGGGAAGGGTTTTCTCACTGTGTTACTTTGGTGTGTTCTTGGCATAAGTGAGCTCTCTCTTTTTTTAAACACCTTTATTGAGGTGTACTTGTCATACAATAAACTGCACATATTCCAAGTGTACAATTGTGTGAAGTTTGACACAGGTGTGTACCCATGAAACCATCACCACAATCAAGATAATGAACATATCCATCATCTCCACAAGTTTATTGTTGTATGTCTCAATAGTGCATTGCTTTTTATGGCTGAGTGATTGATGTTCAGTAATATAATTGTATACTAATATATGGCTATATATACCACAATTTAATGGATATATATACCACAATTTGCTTACCCGTTCACCTGTTGATGGGCGTTTGGGTTGTTTCCAGTTTGTGATTATTACAAATAAATCTATGAATATTTATGTACACATTTTTATAAGATCACATTTCACCTTTTGCTAGGAGTGGAGTGGCTGGATCGAATAGTGGGTCTATGTATCACTTTTAAAGAAACTTCTGGACTATTTTCCAAAGCAGTTGTATCATTTTGTATTCAGACTGCAGAGTATGAGAGTTCAGTAGCTTCATATTATAGACAATGCTGGGGACGGCCAGCCTTTTTCATTTTAGAAACTCAAATAAGTTTGTAGTAGAATGTCATTATAGTTTTAGTTTTTATTTCCTCAGTGATGAATGTTGTCAGGCATCTCTTCATGTGCTTATGTGCATTTGTATATATTCTTTGGTGAAGTGTCAGTTCAAATATTTTGTCCATTTTTTAACTTGGGTTTGTTTTCATATTATTGAGTTTTCAGAATTCCACAATGAATTTATGTATTCTAGATTAAATTACTTTATCAAATAGGTGATTTGCAATTATTTTTCCCAGTCTGTGGCTTATTTTTTCATTTGTAAAATAATTATTTCTAAGAGCAGAGTTTTTAAATGTTGATAAAGCCCAATGTCTCTTTCTTTTCTTTGATCATCATTTTGTTGTCATATCTAAGAAATCTTTGCCTAACCCAATATATACTTTCCTATATTTCCTCCTGGAAGTTTTTTTTTGAATTATTTTGTATAATGTAAGGGATGGATAAAAATATTTTTTTTTGCATATGGATATCCAATTGTTTCAGCACCATTTGTTGAAAAACATATTTTCCCCCCGAATTATATTTAAACCCTTTTCAAAAATCAATTGACCATATACTGCGGTTCTATTTCTAGACTCTAGTTTGTTTCATTAATTTATTTGTCTATCTGATGTTAGTACCTTACATTTTAATTACTGCAGATTTATAATAAGTCTTGAAATCAGGTAATATAACTCCAATATTGTTCTCCTTTAAAAAGTTGCTTTGGATTTTCTAGGTCCTTTGCATTTTCATGTAAATTTGAATTAAGATTGCAGATAACTTATAATTTGGAAAGAATTAATGACAATGATGAGTCTTCTGACCCATAACTATCTCTCCATTTATTTCAGTCTTCATAACCTTTCTCAGCTATACCTTGTAGATATAAATGTGCAGGTCTTGCTCAGTTTTTGTCAGAATCATCTCTTGGAATTACATATTTTGATGTTATAATATTATTATTTCAGTTTCCAAATGTTCATACTTGATAGCACATGGAAATACAAATTTATATCTTGATCTTGTATCCTACAAACTTGCTAAACTCACATATTAGTTCTGGTAAACTCATTATTATTCTGTGAACTTTTACACACCCATGGACATGTGGACTGCGAATAATGATGGTCTTAGGTCTTCCTTTCAGTCTGGATGCCCTTTATTTCTTTTGCTTATTACATGGGTTAGAACCTCCATTACCATGTTTAATAGATGTGGTGAGCAGATGTGGTTGCTTTGTACTTAATCTTAGGTGGAACGCATTCACTCTTTCATCATTAAGTAAGATACTAGCTGTAGGTTTTTATAGATGCCCTTCATCAGGTTGAGAAGGTTTTCTTCTATTCCTAGTTTGCTTAGAGTTTTTATTAGGAACGGATACTGGATTCTGTCAAATATTTTTTCTGAATCTACTGTGTTGGTCATATGGTTTTTCTTTCGCGGTCCTTTAACATGATTAAAATTTGGACGTTAAAGCAACCTTGCATTCCTGGGTAAACCCCACATGGTCAGGCTGTATTTTCATTTTTATATATTACTGGATTTGATTAGCTAAAGTTTCATTATGTAGTTTTGCATCTACGTTCTTGAATGATACTGATCTTTAGTTTTCTTTTCCTGTAGTCATTTTTTATGGTGTTGGCATCAGGGTTATGCTGCCTCATAGAATGAATTTGGAAGTATTCCTGTCTCTAATTTTCTGGAACATCTGTATAAAATTGGCATTACTTCTTCCTTAAGTGTTTAGTACAGTTTACCAGTGAAGCAATTTGGGCATGGAATTTTATTTATTTTTGTAGAAAGCTTTTAACTACAAACTTATTTTTTAAATTAGTCTGTTTAACATTATCACAGAGGCAACTGATACATTTTCCATTTAAAAAAATCAATTTTTGTCTCTGTTTTGCTTTAGATCCTATTGCTACGTCTTCAAGTTTACTCTTTTCTTCTGTAGTAACTAATCTGCTGTTAATTGCATCCAGTATGTTTTTTTCATCTCAGGCACCATGTTTTTCATCATAAAGTGTTTTATTTGGGCCTTTTTATATCTTCTATGTCTCTATTTAATCTGCTCAGTTGTTCCCTGTCTTCTTGTTTATATCAAATATAGTTATAGTGACTCTTTTTAATGTCTTTGTCTACTAATTGTATAATCGGCATCATTTCTGTGTTGATTTCGATTGACTATTTTTACTCCTTTTTATGGATCTTGTTTTCTTGCTTATTTACATGCCTGGTAAATATTTTATTGAATGCCAGCCATTATGAATTTTACCTTGCTGCATGCTGGAATTTTTTATACTTCTATAAATATTCCTGAGTTTTGTTCTGGCATGCAATTAAATTACTGGAAACAGCTTGAAGATTTCGGTTCTTGTTTCTGAGATTTGTTAGCCCTAGTTAGGACCCAAACAGTGTTTATTCTAGGACTAATTTTACCCCATCACTTAGGCAAAACTCTTCTGAGCACTGAACCCAATCACCCCATGAGCTATGAGGTGTTACACTCTGGCTGGTGGGAAAAGAGACTGCTGCTAGTCCTGTGTGAGTCAGGTATCAGCTCCTTTCCAGCTGCCCCTTTTGTGAGTTTCTTTCCTTGGTGCTGGGTAGTTGGGTTAGTTACGTGCATGTGCTAATCAGTACTTAGCTGACAGTGCATGAGGACCCTCTGCAAATCTTGGAATCTCTCGTTCTGTGCATGTCATCCCACTGTGGCACTCTTCTGCCACCTTACCTGCCCCTAGCTCCGTGGACTCTTATCTCTGTCTCCTCCATTTACAGTGGCCCAGGCTCTGCCTGGGATCCCCCTCTTCCTCATGGCCTGGAAATACTTACTACACAGTAAGCTGGAGCAATGGTACGGCTCATCTTGTGTGTTACCTATTTTGCATGGATCACCTTCATTCATTGTCTAATGTCCAGTGTTAAAAACTTGTTTGATTTTGTCTGGTTTGTAGTCATTTCAAGTGGGAGGATAAATATGGTACCTGTTATTGTATCCTGATCAGAATTGGAAGTCTGTTTGTTTGATCAGGAGTAGAAGTCTATGAGAGTTTTGATTGGCCCACAGTTGGTCCAGAGAGCATCTTCTGGTCACTAGTAATCTCTGATCCCTCCAAGGTGCACCCGAGAGGATTTAGGGCCCTCACAAAAGTTGCCATACTTGCCTAAATTTAGCTGTATGTATGGTAAGGAGGGCTCTGCTTTCATTTTTAGATTTACACCTGAGGAAACCCAAGCCGTGCAACTTTCCTTTTAATGAATGTACATGTGTCTTAAAAATCAAAATCATAGGCTGGCTTAATATTTAGTTTTCAGCAATTTCAGAATTAATCAAGTAGTAGGTTTTGAATTAGCTGCTGAGAATAGTAAATAATTATCCTTACTAGTCTTTACATTTTTAAATCTTATCTTTGTAGGATATATTTTTCTCATCAGTTCTTGGAGTTGATATATAGTTGATATCTTTGTTGCTTATGTATTTCGAGACATTGAGTAACTCTTATTAAATCATACTTGTAGAAATACCTTACTTTACATAATACCTCTGTTCTAAAACTGTATGTAAAAACCTAATGAAAAATAGATTTTCGGTTTTGTTCTTCAGTGAAATTCTATGGTAATCAAAGGTATTTATTTTCAGATGACAAGTAACCATGTCCTTTTCTCTGTGCTATATAGAACCATATTTTCTTTCATTGATTAAATAGACAGAAGGCAACTTTGTCCGTATCCCCAACTCTGCCTCATGACAGGGAAATTCTGATCATTGGGGCAGAGATTAGGATGAACGTTAACACTGCGTGCCATTTGAAATGCTTGCCTATGTAAATAAAACTTACAAACAGAATTGATTGTATGATGAAGGTTTTATCTACTTCAGAAGTTTTAAATACTTGAAAAGGGGCTTATTTACACATAGGCGAGAGAGTTGCAAAATAATCACAGACCCTATATTTCCTAAGAGTGATTTTTAAATTTTTGGTCTCAGGACCCTTTTCTCCCTTTAAAAATTATTGAGGACTCTAAAGAGATCTCTGTCTATTGGTATTTATTGTATTAGAAATTAAAACCCAGATAGTATTTAAAATATGTATGTATTCATTTGAAAATAACAAATATATTACATGGTATTTTTTTTACCACTTTGTCAGTTATTCTTAAGTGAAACTGGTTTTTCCTCCTCTTCCTCCTCCTCTTTTTCTTAATCTTTTTCTCCATCTTTTTCTCTTACAGTGAGAAAAAGATGGTTTCCTATTTTGCGTGAATCACCTTCCTTGCAAGGTGCATGGAAGTGCATGGCAGTGAGTGAGTGCACGGCAGAGAAGCATATAATGACAGATAGTACAGTTTGGTAGCACTGCTTCATTCGTGCTAAGGAATCTGCAGTTTTCTAGCCATTGCTTTTACATAATTATTACAAATAACAACACAGTAGAAAATGCACATGATGTTTTTGAAATAATTCTGACTTCATGGGTCATCAGAAAGCACTTCAGGTATCTTCAGGGTTTCTCGGACCATTTCAGAATTACTCCTAGGCTAATGCTTTATGAAATAATTACAAATATATATATTACATATTTAAAACATTCTTTGCTTTAATTTTTCAAACAAATTTTATTAAAGCATAAGAGTCATTCAGAAATACCACACAAATCATGAACATACATCTTGATCAGTTATCACAAGGTGACCGCACCCATGTCACCACCATCCAGATAAAAAAATAAAACAAACCAGCATCCCAGAAGCCCCTGCTTGGTCCCCTTCCCACCACTACCTCTTTCCCAGAGCTAAGCATTTCCTTATGATTAGTTCCTCCTATGATTGAGCCTTATAAAAGTGGATTTAAATGGTCTGTATTCTTTTGTGTTGTGCTTCCTCACTCCACATTGTGCGTGTAAGATTCCTCCATGTTATTGCTTGTTGTAATCTATTCATCTTACTTCTCTATATAAATAATTATATTAGTGATGTGAATATACTGTGGTTTTTATATCCATTCTACTGTTGATAGTCATTTATGTCTCTTTTAGATTATTTTGAGAAAGGCTACTACGCACAGTGTTGTATATAAGTTTTTTGGTATTCACACCTGCATATGCCTTTCTGTTGGGCTTATTGTAGGGGTAGTTAGGCTGGGTCATAGAGTCCTAGGTTGTACATTTGTGCAGTGTTAGTGGATGCTGCTAAATACTGCCAAAGTATTTTAACTCAATTTACACTCCCACCAGCAGTGCCTGAGAATTCAGGTTTCTTTGCATCCTGGCTAACATTTAGCATTGCCATCCTTTTTTTGATTTGAGCATCCTGGAATGCGTGCTGTGGTGGTTGACTTTTCGTTTTCCAGATGACTAATAAAGTTGAATATCTTTTTCCTATATAGGCAGTCTTCAGTTTGCACAGGATTGCAGGTCTGTAAAAATTATCATGTAAAATGAAATTGACCAAAGCTAACTTAATAATCAATGGAGAAAATTGTAATTGTTCTGGGTCCTTTAAAATTTTTTGTCAAAATATACTTAAAAAAAAACAACTTCTCATACTGTTGGTTATAATTATGTAGGGAAATGAAAAAATTAGTAAAACTAAATCTTAGTTCATTGTAATTTAAAGCAGTGGGAATTTGAGAATTAAAGTGTTTTCTCTTTCTTTGTAAAAAAAAATTGAATAATAGTAGTCTGGATAGGGCTTGCCTTCTCATTGTATAACTTATGGTATGGAGCAAGCATCTTTTCTATGTCTTGGCAAATTGTCATACTCCTTTCTAAGGTTGGATCAGATTTATATGGCTTACCCCTCCATACTTCCAATGTTGTGAAATATCTCTGAGAGTTCCTTTAGTTTTTTGTTTTTCTGTTTTGAGATGGAGTCTCACTCTGTCACTCAGGCTGGAGTGCAGTGGTGCAATCTTGGCTCACTGCAACCTCTGCCTCCCAGGTTCAAGCGATTCTCTTGACTCAGCCTCCTGAGTAGCTGGGATTACAGGTGTTTGTATTTTTAGTAGAGATAGGATTTCACCATGTTGCCCAGGCTGGTCTTGAACTCCTGACCTCAGGTAATCCACCCACCTCAGCCTCCCAAAGTGTGGGATTATAGGCATGAGCCACTGTGCCCAGCCAGTTCCTTTAATGTGAAGTCTTTTGCTGGAGTCACTTCCTCTGGGACATCTTAATTCTTTCCATCACAGCCACTTTCTTCATTTACATGGATAACTTTGCCTTCATGGAGTTCTTCTGGCTGCATATCTGGAGTCTTTACAATGGCAGTAGTGTCAACATTCCTGAGGTCAATTATTTCTTCTCTAATTCTATTTATGTTAAATTTTAATTATACTTCCAATAGTATTACTTTTTTCTCTCTTCTTTTTTTTGACCAATTTATTCTGTTGATTTTCCATTTTTGTAGAACATCATGTGGGTTTATCACTGGGATGCAAGAAGGCAACACAACGACATGCTTTGCTGTCTGTGCATGCACTAAATAAAAGACACACAGTGACTAATCAATGACAGACTTTTAAAGAAGCAATGTGATAGGTCACTGATCCTGATGCACAATTATTATTTACCTAGTGATTTGTAGGCAGAAAAGCTACCAGCAAAGTTTTTGTTTCATACAATTATAGTAAATACACTGTGGCAACTGATATTTGCATTGTGTTTGGTGACTGACAAAATTTGTGTATATCAAAGCCATGCAAAATGTGGACTACCGGTATTTATTTATTGTACTGATATACTCTTTTGTAAAGTATCTGGTCCTATATCTTGCCCTTTTTAAAACAGCAAGTTTTCGTTTTTTATAGATATATAAGGAATTTTCGTATATTATTGGAATTAGTATTTCTTTGGTCATCTATTGCAGGCACCTTCTCTGACTCTGTGACATGTCTCTTCAGTACTCTGTGGTATCTTTCAATATTCTGTAGTCCAATTTATAAAATGCTTCATTTATAGCTAGTGGTTTTTATGCTGTGTTTCAGAAACCTTTGCCAGTTCCAAGGTCACAAAGACATTCTCTTCTATTATCTTCTAAATGCCATATTGTCATGCCTTTTATATTTAGAATTATCATGTGGAATTGTTTTTTGTATTGATAAAAGGTAGGGGACAAGATGCACTTTTCCCCATATGGATATCCAGTTGACCTAGTCTTATGTATTTGAAAGATCATCCTATCACTACTGCTATGCCATGTCATACCAGTACATGGTACAAGTCATGTGTCCATATAAGCATGAGTCTGTTTCCGGTTCCTTTATACTGTTTATTGGTATATTTTTCTATGCTTTCCAATACTGTGCTATTTGAATTCCTATAGCTTTTTAAGAAGTTTTGGTATCCATTATAACAGCTCTTTTTTTTTTTCCTCACTCAACATATTTATTTAAAGGAAAAAGCTTGGTAACTCTAAGGCAGCATTTCCAAAAGTATATTCCATAATCATGGCCATTAAACAAGAAACTTTCTAAGCTAAATATTTGGCTTCTCAGAACAAAACAACCTCACTGCAGAGGTTGCAGTGAGCCGAGGTTGCACCACTGCACTCCATCCTGGGTGACAGAGTGAGACTCTGTCTCAAAAAATAAGTAATTAAATAAATCCCATTTCTAGAACAACAAAGTACAGTGGAAATTTAGAATGAGAAGACTTTGATTCAGTTTTTTTCATTCTTCTTGTTTCAATCTATGTGGTTGAGCAGAGCAATTACCTTGTCTGAATTTTATGTTTCCTCTCTGGAAATGAGAAAATTGGTCTAGAACTCCAGATGTTGGCATTCACCATCTGACTCAAATAATAATAACTTAAAAACACACATACAGGGTTTAACCAGAATAAGTGCGATTTCTTTTAGCACGGAATCTCCAGATGGTGCCTTTGTTTCCTTCCAGCTCTCAGGTTTTTGTTTTTTTTTTTTCGGTGGGGCGCAGGGGTGTGGGGGTGGTGGGATGGAGTTTCACTCTTGTTGCCCAGCTGGAGTGCAATGGCACAACCTTGGCTTACTGCAACACCCCCCTCCCGGGTTCAGGCAATTCTCCTGCCTCAGCCTCCTGAGTAGCTGGGATTACAGGCAGGTGCCACCACACCCGGCTAATTTTGTATTTTTAGTAGAGACACAGTTTTGCCATGTTGGTCAGGCTGGTCTCGAACTCCTGCCCTCAAGTGATCCACCTGCCTCGGCCTTCCAAAGTGCTGGGGTTATGGGGTGAGCCACTGTGCCCAGCCTTAGGTATCTATTATTTAAAGACATATTTAACTCTATTCCCTAGCAGAAGGCAACCACTCTTTTTCTCAGTGTATTTTGATTTTATTCAGTCATTAATTAATACAAAAATCTCTTATTTTCTCCAAATTATAGATATATATACTAAGCATTTATAATTTTTTTCAACTATGACATTCAGATATACCAAGAAATTGTTTGTTACCTAAAAGAGTAATGCTTGACTTATAAAAGTGTGTATTTAACAAACTCTGGTTTAATGTGGCAGCTTGGGAAGCTACATATTTGCTCTGCTGAAGCCGTCATTGCCCAAATAATCTTGCATCTCCTCTTTTGGAGTCGTCTGTAAGCTTAGGCAGAAAGCCACTGAAGCAACTGTCTCCTTGCTTTGATAGTGTATATCTCAATCTTGACCCCAAATGATATTTTTTGACTTGCTTATTTGAGACTCTTTTATTATTCTCATTTCTGAATGACAACACTGTCCAGAAATCAAGGCCAATGTCACAATGTGAAGTTTTTCCAGTCTAAGCTTGTTATTTGCAGATATTAAGTACTACATAAATCTTGCTCAAGAGAGTGGACTGAAGGTTCTGAAAATAATTCAGAGGGAATTCAGAACACTTGCAGTTTGAACAGTTACAGCCTCATTGGCCTTCAGATATAAGTAGGATGTATGTGACACGCACACACACACACGCATCCCTGATTGAGTGCCAGGTACTAAACGTGATTTGTCCACATTATCTCACTTGATTCTTCCAATAACTATTTGAGTAATTATTTGAAGTGGATGATAACTTATTGAAATATGGAAATTCTAGTGTAGATGTTTAAAAAGGAACTTTCCAGACTATAGAGCCACATCTCATATGTTTCTTCATTGTTCATGAAATTCTCTAGAGGAGAACATCTACAACTGTCTTTAGTGTGGTGTATTTCAACCCTGCGCAACACTTACAATAAGTACCTCTTTTGTGTTGTAAATCTTAAATCCCTCATGATGCAATTAAATAGAAATGTTCATCTAATCCTGGTCTTGATACAAGGAATTGTTTCCTATTACACATAAAATTCCCTATAGAATGTATTTTCTCTTTTTGCAGGGCTTCATTTTTTTCTGTCATTGGAGCCATCATTTATTTAGCAGCTTTGTTAAGTAGAAAGGGGTCTGTCCTGTGTGTGCAGTCTTTGGTAAGTCTAGATAAACATGAAGAAGATCCTACATCTGCATCGCTATGAAATGTCCCTGGTTATTGGTTGATATCACCATAGGACACAGGTGATCATTACACTCAGTTGGAGAAGTGTGGCCCCAAGTCCATTCTCTAAATCATGACTACTTGTAGCAAACACCTTTTAAGATGCAATTGGCCAGTGACACAAGTGTGGTCCTGTGGTCTCTACAATGCAATCAGTGAATTTTTAGAGAGGCTGCTCTCTAGGCAACAGCCAGAATGTTGGGGCCTTTTGCGATTCTGATCCACTAGTAAATGTTTGCTGTTGACAAATAATTGAGATCACAGGTTAGGTTCACAAAAGTACAACTCAAAAAATAATTATGTTAAAATATACCTGCAGAAATCAGCCCAGATTAAGTGCTGTCTCTTTAGCACACAGTCTCCAGAAGTTCAGAAAATCATCGTATTGGGGAGGGAGTGGGGAAAGATGACAGAAAAACCTGTCGCCACTTACAGGAGATTCATTTGGTTTTTAATCAATTGAAGGACTTTGCAGAAGATGGTACTTGTTAAATTGATCTCAATTAAAATCAGCCTGAGTGTGCACTCTCTCCGACAATAGCTACACAAGGCCTGGGCCAGGAGTCTTTCAATTCTGCCCCTACGAGAGCACGAGCACCTGTCTGGACTACACTGGCACCTTTCCATTTTTTAATTTTCACCTCAGCCTTTTCTTCTAAGCAGTCTTTGACCTCCATGGCATCCCTAACGAAGTCCTTTCAGTGTGTGTGCCCTTCTTCCCCACATTGTAATGGAGGTGCAGTGAGGAATGGGAGGTTGCTTGCAGTCTTTCACCTCTGACAGCAGGGCCTGCATCCTGCACGCAGCTGTCAGGACGCTGACAGGGCTGCACAGTGGGATAATTGGGTACTTGAGGAAGATTCATAAGGCCATATGCTGCAGAGCCCCACATCCTGCCTGGGGCAGTAAGGGGCAGAGAGGGGAGGAGAGGAAGGCAAGACTCCAATGGGGCCTAGAAACCTAGCCTTGATAAATAATAATCTATTTATAACAGGGAATGATGAAGACTTTGGTTCACAATAAGGCCACAGTTCCTGCAAGTGGAGGAATGATGTTTAAAGATTTCAAGATTGAATTCCATACAAGGTGAACCACAGCTAGGTTAGTGAGAGAATCAGAAAGATTGGGGCCGGGCGCAGTGACTCATGCCTGTAATCCCAGCACTTTGGGAAGCCGAGGTAGGGGGGATCACCTGAGGTCAGGAGTTCGAGACCAGCCTGGCCAAAATGGTGAAACCTCATCTCTACTAAAAATACAAAAATTAGCCAGGCATGGGTGGTGGGCATCTGTAATCCCAGCTACTCGGGAGGCTGAGGCAGGAGAATCGCTTGAACCTAGGAGGTGGAGGTTGCAGTGAGCCAAGATCACACCACTGCACTCCAACCTGGGTGACAGAGTGAGACTTCGTCTCAAAAAAATTGGGAAGATCCTGTCCAAGAGGAAAGAGTGTCACATGGAGCAGTTCTTTTTATACCAGGATGTTGTTTTTGTTGTTTTTAATCAAAGCAAGCCATCTGACAGCTCATTATGAAGAGACAACAAGAAGTGACTTTATTATGATAGTGTGGAGTTGGTTCCTCTGCAAATTAAAGTTCTTTGTTCACTTGTGGCAGTTTGCTTAGGAAACATCTGGTAAGGGGTGCCAGGTGGGATAACATTTTGAAAGTGTAATGTGATAACAATTAACCTATCACTCCTTTTTCTCATATTCTCTCTTTTCAATTTTATTAGATAGATTTATCATCAAAGGTGAGCAAGACAAAATCTTTCAAGTGATTTCTTTGTGAAGTAGCCCCTCATGACTGGCATAATCTGTTACAAACTTACTGGGATTTATTTTCCCAAATAATTATGATTTTGCTCATGGGATGTGATAGGTTGGTGGTGAGTTTGCCTTCCTCACATATGAAAGGGCAGAATTCTTCATCAAACATAAAATTCTACTGGTGAAAATAATAATGTTGATTTATCCAGTAAGCATATGCTATTATTAAATATAAGATAAAAATTCAACTTTGGGAGGCCAAGGCGGGCGGATCGCTTGAGCCCAGGAGTTTGAGACCAGCCTGGGCCACGTAGGGAGACCTAGTTTCTACAAAAAACAAAAACATTAGCCAGGCATGGTAGCTCAAACCTATAGTCCCAGCTACTCAGGAGGCTGAGGTGGGAGGATTGCTTGAACCCCACAGGTCAAGGCTGCAGTGAGCTGTGATTGCACCACTGCACTCCAGCCTGGTGACAGAGCAAAACACTGTTGTAAAAAATCACGTAGGATCAGAACTATGAAAGAAGACTTTTTTTCTGCAGTGATATCCTGGAAATTCTGAACTCTTATG
Organism: Hylobates moloch; assembly: GCF_009828535.3. NCBI lineage: Eukaryota > Metazoa > Chordata > Mammalia > Primates > Hylobatidae > Hylobates > Hylobates moloch. The sequence goes on along the minus strand of NW_026652302.1, from coordinate 1,594,971 downwards.
TCAATAAGCAGTCAATAAAAGGTCTTTTGATTACAAGACCGTGTATTTGATAATCAGGAAACTGATTTTGAAAGGCAGAAACTAGCATGAATCAATAACAGCCCATAATATAAAGTCTCATACCCACTTCTAAGCTCTGTCATTGTCTGGATTTTGAGGGCTCATCCCATCTCTCTTCTGTCTCAGGTATTTTCTCTCCTTCAGGTTACTCCGTGAAAGTCACAGTGTATCTGTTCCATGAAACAAATATGTAATATCTAGGAATTTAAAATCAAGATGTTACATTTCTTTTTCATGGACAATGAACAGAAACTTCTATGACTTGTTGAAATACCTTTTTCTCATTGTTTAGTTAAATATTGTCAGAGATAAATTTCCCCACTGGAAATTTTTTTTAATTAATGAGATCTGCTTTGAGTTTCTATGATTTTTTTTCCATAAAACCCTCTAAAAATCAAAAGCCTTCGTTATGCTTAGGCCAACTGTGCATATGTGTTTAAATTATTCCTTATTTGGGATGATAGTTTAGGTGATACCATAGCTTTTGCTTTTTGACAGCTAGAGAATGCAGGCCTAGCATATTAAGTGGGTCAGGATATTAAATAAGTAAATGATCTTATACTGCTATTTAAAGTACTTGTCAGTAGAAATAAAGAATATGATAACTTTTTCTTTCAACTTGCATTATCTCTTTAAAAAACTATCAGTGTTATTCCATTCACTTACTCATCCAGTATTTACCTAGAGTCTTCTATGTGCCAGATACTGTGGTAGCTACCAACGTCTACAAAGATATTGGAATAAGACAGGGTCCTGAACCCAGGAAATTTAAAGCTAGTAAACTCTCCAGACAGAAGTAAGAGCCAGGTGAGAAATGAGTAAAGGGCACAGCAGAGACATTACTAAGACTTTGTACCATATATATACTTTATATATATATATATATGCTTCTTATAATTCTCCTCTACATGTATAAGCAATCCAAAAGTATTAGCAGAACAGAGAAAACTTCTTCCCCTTAATTCACCTCTTCTTATCTTTCAGATCTTCTGAGAATTATCAAATTAACACCTTCTAGTTAAGAGAAACTAGGTGGTGTTTTCCTCATGCCATGTCTAGCACAACCCTGGGTTTCAGATAAGGATGACTAGACGGTTCATGTGTGTAGTGAACAGTTGATGTGTGTAGTGGCAGACCAGGCTGTGCTTAAGTCAGTGTAGGGTGTTCGCTGAGGAACCCTACTTCTTCTGTGCTATTTATCTCACCCCCTCCCCCAACTCCATGATCCCTGGTACCCCACTTCAATCTGCCCCTTCACCCTCCAAACTTGCCTTCTCCTTATCCTTTTACTCATTCTCTCCTGAACTTCTTAGTCAGGTTGGGTGGAGGGATTACCTAATTAGACAAGTGAATTTATACTAAATTCTTAATGTCTGATGATGGCTTACCCAGCCTGTGTCACCATTCTTCACAAGATAGCAGATGTAGAAAATGACAGTATTTGTTCTAGCATCCTGGGGTAACACATAGGTCACTAAGGTCTCAGGCAGTCATCTTGGGCTTCTGCTACCCAGGCCTCCCTGGTCACCACAAGCCTGATAGGACCAATGGGTCTGGCACCCCTGTTACCCGTGTGCACTCTGCCTTAGCCCAGCATATGCACTGAGAGTTCTGGTCTTCTTCCCTTCCTGTGGATTCCTGGCATTTGATTAGGAACCTTCAAAGCCCTAATACAAAAGGAGGGGATATCTAGTGTTGGAGTTTTCCTAAGCTGTGTTGGATATCTGGCTGGTTTCTGTTAGCTGAGTGACTTTGGGCAGTTTATTTAACTCTTTTGCATCTCGGCGCCCACTTCATGGGATTAAAATGTGGACTGGATTCTATGAGTTAATATACATGAAACAGTCAACATGGAATTTCCATATAGGGTGCGTTCCATTAACCTGCCTTGCCATTGTTTATGGGTATTTTAGGCTGTAGCAAGGCCACTGCGGCAGAGATTAAGAGAAAAAAATATTTAGCATAAGTCTCTTATCTCAAAGCAAATAGCCTGTGAGCTACAGACATTTATTTCTCACAGTTCTGGAGGCTGGAGAGTTCAAGATCAAGGTGTGGGCAGATCCCTTATCTGGTGAGGCCCACTTCCTCGTGTGCAGATGTGTCCTTACGTGGTGGAAAGAGCAGAGCACTCTCTGAGGTCCCTTTTGGGAGGGCACTAATCCCATGTATTATTACCGAAGCACCAGGGTTTCCATCTAGGTCCTGCTGCTGCCCGCTGAGAAATGACTGAGATGACAACCAGCATTGCCAAGGAAGAAGGGTTTAATCGGGCGCTGCAGCCAAGGAGATGGGAGCTCAGTCTCAAATCCGTCTAGATTCATGGATTCTAAAATGAACCTAAATACATGGAGAATTTCTTGAATAGTTTTGTTCTCTAAACCCAGTTTGGCTGCCTTGTGAAATGGTTCCCTGCAGTAAATGGACTTTTCGTTTATTTAATCATTCAAACTTCCACTCACATCTGCTTGATTACAGAAAACATGGGGTATGTAGGCTAGTAACACATAACAAAATTACAGCAAGATGGTAATGAAACCTCAGATTTATCTTAACATGTTTCCAATGGAAAATGCTTAAGCATTTATTGTTCAGTTTATTACTTATCACTTGATTATTTTTGTTGTACTAAATCATGTATGTTGTAGCTTAACAATAAAAAAAATCTATTAAAAAAACTAAACTAAAACTAGGGGTTTATATAGCAAGGAAGAAATGTAACAATGTGTAAGAAAGCAGGGACTTGGGAGGAGCAAGGAAACAATCACGATGAATGAGAGATCCAGCATCTCATTGTCTGGATGTGGGAATATGGTGAGTTTCAGTTCTTCTGTACTTTTCTTGAGAGGCCTGAAGATCAGTTCCTGAGGATGGAACTCAGATAAAACAAGTGTAAGGTTCATAAGACCAGAAGGGTCAGTTTCTATGTTTAGCTAAAAAAACTATCTAGGGCAGCCATCCCCAAACTTTTTGGCACCAGGGACCAGTTTCATGGAAGACAGTTTTTCCAGAGTCCTGGGGTGGGAGATGGATTCAGGATGAAACTGTTCCATCTCAGATCATCAGGCATTAGTTAGATTCTCATAAGGAGCACACAACCTAGATCCCCCGCACATGCAGTTCACAGTAGGGTTTGTGCTCCTATGAGAACCTTATGCTGCCGCTGATCCAACAGGAGGCGGAGCTCAGGCTGTAATGCTTGCTTGGCGGATGCTCACCTTCTGGTGCGTGGCCTGGTTCCTAACAGGCCACAGACCGGTACCTGTCTGTGGCCCCGGGGTTGGGGATCCCACATCTGTGGGACTATTGAGTGGGTTTCATTATGAGGGTTCGACCTCAGGACATAATTACCTCCCAGAGACCCCACCTCCTAATGCCATCACCTTGGGGATTCTAGTGTGTGAGTTTTGCCAAGCCACAAACATTCAGCCCATAATAATGACATTTTCTACACTTGGAAAACACTTTTTCTCCTTTCCCTTTTATTGTCCAGCTAACTCCTCCTTGTTTTTCAACTTAGCCCAGATGTTATGTCCTGTGGAAAAAAATAATATTCAGACTCAAAAGGCACATTTCCTCAGTATCCCCCTAGTACTCTGAGCACACTTCTGTCGTAGCATGAATTGCTGTAGAGTAGTCATTTCATTCATTCATTCATCCGTCAATTCACTTCAAAAATACATTCACACAAAGGATCTACCATGTCCCCAGCAGACAGGCTAGAAGCTCTGGGAGTAGTGGCCAAGGCAGATAAAGCCCCTTGTACTTGCCCAGTTTATATTCTATTGGAAACAGACAAGCAATCGACTGGTAAACAAATAAACAAGACTGTTGAGAATTGTGGTGTCGGGAGATTAAACAGGATGCTCTATGGAATTCCTGGGCAAAGTTGGAGGAACTTGGAGGCTGAGAATGGAAGAACGGGGAGGAGCCAGGCAGGGACTTTCAGTGCAGGCGGTCTCAGATGAAAAGGCTTCATGGCAGAAATCAATTTGGCATGTTTGGGCAACAGAAAGGAGGCTGGTGTGGCTGGCCATATGTGGTGAGCTTGAGTTGGGAGTGGTGGGGTAGGAATAGTGGTATTAAAGGAGCTTGGAGGCTCAGGCCAATCCATGGAAAGGATTTCCTGGTTCTCGACACCTACTGGATGCTGGAAACCACGTGCCTGACTTCTAACAACTCCCAGTGGAATCTTGTTTAGAGGACCCTCCCCCACCACCACCCCAATTCTTCGACCATAGGCTCCTTGACTTGGTATCCTTCAGCACCTAGACTGATGCCTGGCTCAAAGCAGAGGCTCAGTAAATGTTCCCTGCATTTGCACATGAATGAATTGAATACTGGACACATATGGGAAAATGAATTATTGCTTTAAGAAGACACTGCCTTTTTGCAGAAATGATGCCTTCTATCTAAAAAGAACCCTAAGGTTTCCCTTGCCCCACCTACTTGTACTGTAATATTAGAGAGGTTCTACAAGTTGTTTAAGAATTCTTGAATATAATTTAACATTGAATAAAATGAGTTTTTTCCCCTCCTACTAATTATAATCATACAAGCAGTGAACTAAACAGCTGGGGGTGAAAGAAATTCTGATGATGTTAAAAATGCAAATAGTTTTCACACCAGATTAATTCATTTAACTAAGAGTCCTGATCTTTAAACATTAAATGTTTGAGTGTGAAACGTTTTATTCACAGGGGAGATAGTCCACATGAATGAATCTGAAGCCCATTCCTCTATCAAGGGTGATTTTAAAATAAACAGGATGCATATTGTTAGCTAGTTATTAACCAGCAAGTTGTAAGTTCTTCAAAACAGTTCAGGATGTAATTTACATGACTCAAGATTAGCAAGACTCAGGGTACTATGAAGCTGCTGTTTGAGGTTAGGAGAAGCGAGTCATACAAGGACCTGAACGAATGTTTGTGTTATCTGTGTTTGACTAATACTTGAATTAAATGTTTTATATTTAATCAAAGCAAGATTGAAATTCATTATTACTGCTGATACGCAGTACTAATTACAGGAAATAACCAGCCCTTCCAAGTTCAGTGCCAAATGCTGATAGTGTGGTAATCTATTCTCTGGGAGGAAATCGAAGGCCTCAGATCTGAAAGAGAATTTAGTCCAGTTTTTTATGTTTTAAACCCATGCTTCCTTTAGATTAAAAAAGATTCCTTGCCTTTATTTTCTTCAGCCTCTCTTTAGTTTGTATTATTAAACTTGTAAGATTTTTTAAATGCAGTGTAAGATTTTATTATAATGATAAATCTAATTTTCAAACCACACCTCTGCTCCATCCTGCCTTGCGTGATTCTAATTGGGAATCAGTGTTCTATCCTAATCCCCCCCTTTAGAGATCAGAAAACTGAGGCTTTGTGTTATTAGGTCCTGAGATTAATCTTGGTCATAGAGCTGTTTTAATGAAAAGCAGGTGCATGGTTTAGATTTCACCCCCATTTTTCTTATATAAGTCCCAGAGGAGTTCAGAAATCTAAATTCAGGATTTCTCCCCCCGCCAGATATTCAGGTCTATTTCACCTAACCCTGTGCCATTCTAAACTACTGTGTTGGGTAGGTCGCCCCAAGTGAGCTGGTATAACAGGTCTGCATTTACCTCTGCATCTCAGGCCCTGTGCACGTGTGTTTTATTTGTATAGCAGCAAACATCTGGCCCTGAATGATCATTCTGCTACACGTGGTGATCTCTGGAAATAACAGCAAGTCTACATTAGAAGTATGTACCACATTCTTTTATCAAAAGGACTTGGCTTTAGCCGTATTATTTTACAGAATAAAGAACAACTGGCATATTTTAAAAACAGTATTAGGAAGGATAATGGCAAATGTAATCGGCTGGTAGGAAACTGAAGTCACAGATTAAATTACGTTCTTGGCTAGAAAATTCACTAGGAGAATAGACCAGAGCAAGTGCCAGCAGAACACAGCCCTAAGATAATAAGTAAAATTTATCTGATTGAAGAGGAAGATAAATCATGGAAGCAAGAGTCTTGTTAATGTGCCTGGTTATAATTGCTTCTAGCTGGTAGAAAAGGATCCTTGAATCTTACATGTTCAGCTAAACAAATGAGCTAGTTCCTTCCTGTAAACTATACTGAAACTGGCTTCCGGGACCTGTGCATGGGAAGTTAGGGTTTAGATTGTAATAACAATCATTATTATAATAAACAGCCATTATTTGAGGGGTTCTGGACACTGATCTCAACATCCTCACTAAAGGGTGAGATTAAAGAAAAGTAATTAGATATTTGCAAGCACTGTACATTTTTGTAAGTACTGATATAAGCATAATATATGATAAATATAAAAAATTATATATAAGCATGCATATATACATTAGATAAAATGCAATTCTAAACAAGATATAAATATTTTTAAAACTGGACTGGGCATGATGGTCATGCCTATAATCCCAGCACTTTGGGAGGCCCAGGCAGGTGGATCACCTGTGGCCAGGAGTTGGAGACCAGCCTGGCCAACATGGTAAAATCCAGTCTGTACTAAAAATACAAAAATTAGCCAGGCATGGTGACACGCACCTGTAATCCCTGCTACTCAGGAGGCTGAGGCGTGAGAATCACTTGTACCTGGGAGGTGGAGGTTGCAGTGAGCCAAGATTGTACCTCACTGCAAGTGAGCCAAAATTGTGCCCTCCAGCCTGGGCAACAGAGCTAGTCTGTCTCAAAAAAAAAAAAAAAAAATTAAAAACTGAGTGATATGTATTAAGTTAGAGGGTTCATTTTATTTTGATTATGAACACTTTATACAATTATATATTTTTAGATAATCAAATTAAGGTGTCCCTTAACATGCTTGCCAAACACAAGTTGATCATCCATATTGGCTTTGGGTAAATAGAGCTTGAGAGAGAGAACATAGAAACTTACTTAAAAGATAACTGGGGAGAAAATTCATCTAGGACTAAATGGGAGAAATCCTTAGATATGTTTATATGTTTTTAAATTATGACTAGACTTGAGGAACCTGACTAAAGAATTGGAAACGGGAAGGGCCCCTGTATTAGTCTGTTCTCATGCTGCTAAAAAAGACATACCTGAAACTGGGTAATTTATAAAGGAAAGAGGTTTAATGGACTCACATTTCCACATGGCTGAGGAAGCCTCACAATCATGGCAGAAGACAAAAGAAGAGCAAAGGGACATCTTACATGGTGGCAGGCAAGAGAGAAAGCAGGTGTGGGGAAAAACCATTAGATCTTGTGAGACTTATTCACTGTCATAAGAACAGCATGGGAAAGACCCGCCCCCATGATTCAGTTACCGCCCACCGGGTACCTCCGAGGACATGTGGGAATTATGGGAGCTATAATTCAAGATTTGGGTGGGGACACAGCCTAACTATATCAGACCCCTCAGGTAAAATTCAGTATGCAAAATTTTGAAACTCTAGATGAGAGGCAATAAAACATTTGGGAGGTTGAACATTTGAGCAAGATCAGAATAATAGATAAGGGGTGACATATATTTGAACTGATTTACAGAGGAGAAACACTAGATACATTTGGTGATAAAAGATTTTCTACAGAGTTAGGGGTAAAGCATCCTAATGAAAATTACGGCATGTGAAGGTTATTGCTTAATAAAAATAATTTGGGAAGCTAGAGAATTTAGGAGTTCATGTCCAAGTGACAGGGAAAAATTCACCATTTTGTGGTCAGATGTTTACTATTTAATATCACGAGTTCAGTTGGGTGCAAGCTCTCTTGCTGTGAATTTTACTGAGTGTTCCTAATACTGTTCCATTAAGTGGCCTTGTTAATAATGGACCAGTGGAGCTGCTGGCCTCTGATATTTTAAGGATTAGAAACAAGTGTTTAGTCTATTTGTATATGTGTGTGTGTGTGTGTGTCTGTCTGTCTGTCTGCCTGTTTCCCAGAAAGCCTTACATACAAATCTTTTCTATCTTGAATTGTATTTGATAACTAGGCCTTAAGGAGCCTGTTCTCTTGGGCCAAGTGTCCAGAAATTGAAGGTGGGGAACTCAGGAAGGACCTTAAGATAAATTTTGTCCTTTGAGTTTTGCATTTCTACTCACTATGTGTTACAGTACCTTGTCTGTTCACTCACTTCGTTGTTTTTTTGTTGTTGTTGTTGTTTTGTTTTGTTTTTGTTTTTTGAGAAGGAGTCTCCCTCTGTCACCCAGGCTGGAGCGCAATGGTGTGATCTTGGCTCACTGCAACCTCTGCTTCCCAGGTTCAAGTGATTCTCCCACCTCAGCCTCCTGAGTAGCTGGGATTACAGGTGCCCCCCACCACACCTGGCTAATTTTTATATTTTTTGTAGAGATGGGGTTTCACCATGTTGGTTGGCCAGACTGGTATCAAACTCCTGACCTCAGGTGATCGGCCCGCCTCAGCATCCCAAAGTGCTGGGATTATAGGCGTGAGCTACCGTGCCCGGCTACTCACTTGTACTTTGAATAGTTAATCTTAGACTTGATTTTGATGGTCTGCATTTCATTGCATTCATTTCATTCATTCATTCATTCTATTGTTTGCAGAGCCCAAACAGTATCCTACCATTAAGTAGCTTTGTTAATAATGAAACACATTTCCACACACAAGCACTTTTATCATGCAAAACCTCAGAGAATGGAAGATCCTGGTTTACATATTGCCAGGTTATTCTGACCTTACTGCATTTGTTTTATTTGGGAGAAGTGGGTGGGCAAGATATTTGAGCTGCAAAGTCCAAATCACAGTCTCCTTTCTCTCTTTTTTTTTTTTTTGAGACAGAGTCTCGCTCTGTCGCCCAGGCTGGAGTGCAGTGGCACAATCTCGGCTCACTGCAAGCTCCGCCTCCCAGGTTCACGCCATTCTCCTGCCTCAGCCTCTCCGAGTAGCTGGGACTACAGGCGCCCACCACCACGCCCGGCTAATTTTTTTTGTATTTTTAGTAGAGACGGGGTTTCACTGTGGTCTCGATCTTCTGACCTTGTGATCCGCCCGCCTCGGCCTCCCAAAGTGCTGGGATTACAAGCGTGAGCCACTGCGCCCGGCCACAGTCTCCTTTCTCTAAGCTAGAGATGGCCAAAAACATCCAAGACAGTGTTTTAAGTGGTACAATTTAGAGATATTGTAGAAGAGTAAGTACATTCCACGTGAGCACACCAGTCTTTATCATGATGAGGTTGAAGTAGGAAGCATCCACGGGCAGTGCTGGTGTAAAAAGATGTAAAAAAATTTCCTTTGAAAATCTAATATCTAGAAACATACCTATTTATACCTGGAAATTCTACATGATTTTCTTATTTATTTATTTATTTATTTATTTATTTATTTATTTATTTATTTATTTTGAGACAGATTCTTGCTCTGATGCCCAGGCTGGACTGCAGTGGCAGGATCTTGGCTCACTGCAAGCTCTGCCTCCTAGGTTCACGCCATTCTCCTGCCTCAGCCTCCCGAGTAGCTGGGACTACAGGCACCCACCACAATGCCTGGCTAATTTTTTGTATTTTTAGTAGAGACAGAGTTTCACCGTGTTAGCCAGGATGATCTCAATCTCCTGACCTCATAATCTGCCTGCCTCAGCCTCCCAAGGTGCTGGGATTACAGGCGTGAGCCACCGCACCCAGCCATTATTTTCAACTCTTTAGTTGAAACACCTTAGTTTTAATATTTTACAAGAGGAATCATAAGATAGGAGAAGATCTGGACATTTAATTTTCTAGAAAAAAAAAACCCGTACTTGTAATTATTGTCCAAACCCTTCTCATTGTATTAGGCATAATTCCATTAAATTATGTTCTTCAGTCATCATCTCTGTAATGAAAAAATTACATTTAAATACTCATGTCAAATAGAAACTGATGCAAAATAGATTGAACTACTCTAGTAATCCCGGAAGAGAAATTTAAATTCTATAGTTAATTTGTAGTCAATTACAAATTATATTTCTGATGCAAATCAGAAAAAAAAGGGCTGTGACAGGTAGTGGGGGTGTGGAGCGGGAAAGATTGGAAGAAGAATATATTGTTTTCCCATGTGATGATGGCCTTGGAAGAAAGATAACCGGATCCCTTTAAGGTTGACAAAAATAAGGATGGAAAGACATGAGGACCATTCTTTCAAAGGGTAGCCAACAAAGAGGAAAGGGAGCCTGTGTTTTTTAAAAAACACAAGATGAAATGGAAATGTGCAGTGGTGCCAAAAGCACTTGGTTGAAGCTTTTCTGTTCCTCCTTGGGGATTAGCTGAGTGAGCTCAGGCCATCTCCTCGAATCATGTTACCAGTCTGGTTGAGATAGCACATCCGTTAAACTTGAACTTGTCATCCCCACGAGGCATCTGGTATGAAACGCCACATTTTGTCACCAGTAACTATGGCTGTTGGCACTGAGAAAGTGAGCTGGGAACTGTGAACAGTGATTTAGGAGAAGAAGATTGGAACACTTGTGCATAAAAGATGTTAGAATTCTCCCCACTAGACCAGTAAGGTAGAGGTAAACCTTGTAAGACAGTAAGAAAACTGGTGAAGGAATAGATTTTGCTGCGTCTAATGAAATATGTTTTAATATTCTGAATGTCCTTCTCATTTTTCTTCTCCTGTATAAAAACCATTCCCTTGGAAAGTTAATATTATATGTATTGTCTGAGTAGAGGATACGTGCTTTCCATGAGTGCCTAGAACTAATGTAGATATCTATAAAGTTAACTGTATACTTTATAGTGTCAGATTTATAAATCTCCAAGAATACCATCAACTCCTTGCTTTGATATTATAAAAAGAATAATTTCCTAAAATTATAAAAAGAATAATTTTCCTGGAATAATTTATTGATGCATCTGTCCATTTAAATATTCATTTTATGCTATCATATTATTTTTAGATTATTGAGTTTTTTTTAAAGATACAAAAGAAACTTCAAATTTCTGCCGTGTTTCTGAAAGATTAAAGCAAAATTCCATTAAGAAATAGTAGGAGAATTCTACTGTATCCTCTCATGTGTTACCAGCATTTTGCATTCCAAATAGAAAACATGCCAAGGTGCATTGTGTATTAATCAATCAAAATGCAAAAGTAACAGCAAAATTCACCATAACAACTGAGAATATTCCTTAGGGGAGCTTTCGTTGAATTGCCTGGGTTTTGACTTAGAGTAACCCAGCTGTCCAGCTATTGATTTGGGCATAATTATCTGCTGCTTAGTAATTATTTACATATGCATTGGAATTGTGTCACTGGGCTCTTCAGTGGGATTAGGAGAAATGGTGAAAATATATTACTGTTTGAGGGCAACATTATGGTTTCCAACAAGAATGATCCATTGTTAGGCCTTTTAGTGGGTTGAAGTTTTGCACTGGATATAATCCCATCCAGAGAAACCAGAAAGATGATTTTTGTATGTTTGTTTCTATATTTTATTTTTTAACAATCCGTAATTATGTATCATATTCCTTTACATACCTGAGCTTGGAGCCATTTCCTAGATTTAAGTGGATTAAAATGTCTGTGTTGTGTGTTGTGTGTGTGTGTTTCCTTGACAAGTTTTGCATTATAAGAAATTTTAACTATTTGGTTATGATTGTGTCTTGGACCAATAATGCTTACCTTGTGACAAATCTGGGTTTTTTTTGTTGTTGTTTTGTTTTTTTCCGAGACGGAGTCTTACTTTGTTACCCAGGCTGGAGTGCAGTGATGCGATCTTGGCTCACTGCAACCTCTGCCTCCCAGATTCATCCAATTCTCCTGCCTCAGCCTCCTGAGTAGTTGGGATTACAGGTGCCCACCACCAACCATGCCTGGCTAATTTTTGTAGTGTTTTTAGTAAAGATGGGGTTTTACCATGTTGACCAGGCTGCTCTTGAACTCCTGACTTCAGGTGATCTGCCCACCTTGGCCTGCCAAAGTGCTGGGACTACAGGCGTGAGCCACCGCGCCCAGCCATGACAAGTCTTTATGAAGGAAAGAAGAAAAACAGTATAGTTGACTTTTGTACAACACAGGTTTGAACTGTGAGAGTCCACTTACTCTAAACATGATTGAAAATACAGAATTCTTGGGGATGTGAAGCCTGACTTTTCTGGTACTCTGCTCTACAGGGCTAACTGCAGGAGTTGAGTATGCGTGGATTTTGCTATATGCAGGGAGTCTTGCCACCCATCTCCTGTGTATACCAAGGTGTGACCGTATTTAAAGTATTGTCCCTAAAAGAGAAGCTAAAATTAATGTTTCTCTAATTAATTCACTCATTGGGACAATGCTGAAAAATGGCCTTCCTCTGGTTCCCCATAAATTGTCTGCATAAATCCATGGAGAGACTGATATTTTGGGCCCACACTTTTCATGACTGAGGTTGAGATATGTGATCAATTAGATTTTAATTTTGTCCAAATTAACTTACGGTGTAAATACAGACTAACACTTGGTTATGTACAAATGCCAATTAAAGGCAACTTCTGCCAGAAAGTTGTTGGCTAATGATGTATTTTTTGAGGAACAGAAGTTTTAGTCATTAGAGAGGTGCTGTTGTTCACATCCTTATCATGCTTAGAAGGAACATTTTCCAGTGTTTATATACTGGTAAGGAATATTGTGGACTTCTTGACTTGCTCTTCAGTGACTGAGAAGCTTAGCAAGATGTCTCTTCAGCTAATTTTTGTTTTAATATAGAACGAAACTTTCAGAAGAGTTGATGCTAGACTGATTTTTTATGACTTAAGTAATTAAAATTTTTTGTGAATACACCATTTTGTTTAGAAGCATGTTCACAGAATTTGTAATAGTAACACATTGCTGACAGTGAAGGTGAATAAAATGTTGAAAGGCTATAATGGTGTTAAAGTAATGAATTAATGAAAACCCGAGTGGTTTCTGAGGCTCCTGAAACTCCTCCCACAGGAAGAGAGATGAAGATTTCCTTCAGACCAGCCTGATCTAAATAGGAAACACCCTCAACTTCCTCCCAGCCCTGCTTATCTCTTTGCTTGTGTTTAATGTAAAATTTTCATTATTTAGTTACTACAGACATTCATTCAGAGTTTAGGATCTGTCCTTTGAACTTGTTTGCATTGGTGTGGTCTGTCATTAATTGAAAGGTCCTAGATTGCAGGGTCAAGTTTTCTTATATTGTGTGACTAAGATGTTATTACCACCCCATACTAAACAGATACTGAAGAAAAGCATTCAGTGTGCTTTTGTTTACCTTTCTCCTTGCCTCTGGTGGAAAAACATTTTTATGGATTGCTTCATCAGTAATACCACTGGTGAGGCTGGGGATGAGGGGTTGAGATATGATACAGGGGTGGGGTTAAGGCTAGGGAGCAATTTAGGGTGGGGAGTAGGAGCTCTTTGCAATCAAACAGATCCAGAATATTCACTTCACAACTTACCATCTTTCTGGCCTCCAACTTTCCAAGCCCAAATTTCCTCACCTGTAAAGTGAGGCTATTATACCTGTGTTATGGGCTGAATTGTGCCAGATCTCCCTTCCCAAATTCATACATTGAAATCTTAACCCCGGAACCTCAGAATGTGACTGTATTTGCAGATATGGTCTTTATGGAGGGTACTTAAGTTAAAATCAGGTCAGCCAGGTGGGCCCTAATACAATATGACTCATTTCCTCAGAAGAAGAGGAAATTTAGACACAAACATGGACAGAAGGAAGACATCATAAAGATACAGGAAAAAGACGGCCATCTGCGAGCCAAGCAGTGAGGCCTGGAACTGTTCCTTCCCTCACAACCCTCAGAAGGAAGCAACCCTGCTGACACCTTGATTCTGTACTTTCAGCCTCTCATTTAACTATGAGAAATCTGGGTTGTTTAAGCCACCCAGTCTGTGGTACTGTGTTATGGCAGCTCTTGCAAACAAATACAACCTACCTTACACTCCAGTTGTAAATAGATCAGACACTATGAAGAGCTTATGGTGTGTAAAGACAGTCAGCAAATGGGAGCTTGATAAAATGATCAGAGCTAGAGAAGGGAACAGAAGTGGAAATATTTCTAGAAATATATTTGAATCCTTAAAGCCTGGGTAGATGTGGAAGTTAAGTTTGGGAGGAAATTCAGGTAAGTTTCTTTTTGTTAGGCCCCCTGCAAACATAAGACCATTTATGGATCGACTGTATCTAATTGCGTTTTTCTTTGTGGTTGTCTTTTGGGGATGATAAATGAGCCCAAATAATAACAAATGAGCCTCACAGAAGGATTTATGATCTTGAACCATAGGGTTCAGATGGTGTCTGCAAGTTGAATGCTTGGTAAAAATATGTAAGTAGTTCTGTCCCAGTCTATCTGGTTTTGTTGGATTGGTTTCGCACTTCATTGCTTTCTGGCAAAGAAATAGTGCGAGCCCAAATGATTTTAAAAATTGCCAGTGTTAAAATGATGCCTCCTGCTATTCACTCATACTCTTCTCTGAATAATCAGCGGTGGCTGTATTTATGTGGATCTGGGGAACATTTTTAAATATCGGCTTTACATGCCAAGTTACCCTTTTTAACTTAAAGAAAGTTCTTTTATTTGCAAGCTATTCTTCAAGATAAGTATTATTTTCATATTTTGTACCTTTGAAGAATAATTCCTTCTAATTTGAAGTTTGGTAAAATTATAATTTTGAGTAATTTCTTCTTAAGTGCCTGGATTTCTTATAAAAATATCAAGATCGGCAAATCTCTTAAGATATTAGGATTCTTCAGCTACTCTGCCCTTCAACTACTTTGATGCAACATGTTTTGTTAAACACTAATAGGTCGTCCGAAGTCATAGCAGCAGTTAGGGAAGGTCATGTAGGTGGGGAAGTTTTATTTTGTGAACTATTCTCCCTCTCCACACAAACCTAAAATTAAACCATAATCAAATTGATTTTTTAGGAGGCTAATCAGGGTTTTGTTTTGGTTTGGTTTGGTTTTAAGATAATTCTGTAAAGAGTGCTCTCCTGGCACAGAAAGAAGACATTGGTCACCACCCAGAGAGGTGACTCCACAGCAGTCATTAGCTGGACCTAACTGTAGCTTAAATACCATGAGTCACAAAGGAAATATATAAGTGATAATAGCAGGTACTCGCTCGTGCTTATAAACTGTTAACACCCAGCACAGTGGAAAAAGTGATAAGCTTATTTGATTAGCTCAAAAGTTCTCAGAAGTTCCTAGGGCTGTTCTCAGTTTCAAGAGGAGATAATAAAAATTCTAACTACTCCCCTTCTGGTACCCATCATCGTTTCTCTGGAGGACTTCAAAGGCTTCATATGTGGCCTCGCTATCTTAACTGCTATACCTCCTCCACCATACTTCTAAAGCACAATTGGGTCTTGCCGCTTCTGCCTAAAACTGTGCAGTCACCCCTAATTACCCTCCAGATAAAGTTTCAATCCCTCAATGAGGTCTACAAAGTACTTTACGATCAGGCCTCTGTCTACCTCCAAATTCATTTCCTGCAACTACCTTTTTGTGCCTGTTGTCAGTCACTCAGAAATACCTGCAGTTGCAGGCTTTCTAATGCCTCCGGGCCTTTGCATGTGATGTTCCTGTTGTGAACAAGCTCTGTGACATCTAGACTTCTTGATCTAGCCACCTACCGCTCTCCATCCGCTCAATCTAGACTTTCCCTGCTGTGAGACTGGGTTGAATGTTACTTCCATGTGCTCCTCCTAGCCACCCCGTATGTATTACTGTATTGAAAGTACAGTTACCCCACCCTTATTCTTGGGCTCACTCTCTGAGGTTTTAGTTGCCTATGGTTGAC
The DNA here is from genome assembly GCF_009828535.3 of Hylobates moloch. Taxonomy (NCBI): domain Eukaryota; kingdom Metazoa; phylum Chordata; class Mammalia; order Primates; family Hylobatidae; genus Hylobates; species Hylobates moloch. Next base: position 1,579,176 of record NW_026652302.1, on the reverse strand, counting down.
TGTGGTCCATAAATATTAAATGGAAAATTTTGGAAATAAGTTCATGAGTTTTCAATTGCTTGCCATTTTGAGAAGTGTGGTGAAATCTAACCCTGTCACCCATCTCACCCAAGACATGAATTGTGCCTTTGTCCAGCATGGCTACACTGTAGACATTCCCTGCTTGTTAGTTACTTGGTGGCCCACTCTGTTACGGTTATCAGGTTGACTGTGGCAGCATCACAGTGCTGGTGCCCAAAGAACCCTTATTTTGTTTAATAATGGCCCCAAAGTGCAGGAGTAATGACGCTGGCATATTGCTATAATTGTTAATTGTTGTATTTTATTGTTAACCTCTTGCTGTGCCTAAATTATTAATTAAACTTTATCATAGGTATGTTTTATATAGGAAAAGACAGCATATATTGGGTTCAGTACTATCTCTGGTTTCAGACATCCACTGGGGGTCTTGGAGTGTATTCCCCCAGGATAAGGGGGACTACTATACTTGTTACTTGTCTCCTGCACCGGATAGTAAGTACTTTGAAGGAAGAAACAATGTCTTGTGCCTGTTATATATACAGTACCTAGCTAGTGTCAAATATAAAAGAATGTGTGTGATGAAGGAAGGAAAGAAGGAGGGGAGGAGGGAGGGAGGGAAGGAAAATAAAGGAAGGAAGGAAATAAGGAAGGAGGGAAGGAAAATGGAAGGAAGGAAAGGAAGGGAGGGAAGGAAGGGAGGGAGGGAGGAAGGGGCGAGCAATGGAAAGTATCAGAAGTGGGAGGGGATTGTAGAGAGAATGAATTGGTGTTAACAGAGAACTTACTATTTATCCTACCAGTCTCTTTCATTAAATCTTCATGACAGCTCTTTGAAGCAGGAATTATTATCTCTAATTACAGATGAGGAAAGTGGGCCTCGGAGAGTTCAGCCCATTGTCAGGGGTTTCACAGCTCGTAGGCTGTGGGACTGGGATTTGAATGCAGATCTGCCTGATCCCCAAACCTGACCCTGTGCTCCCTGTCCCATTTCTAGCCATATCACGGGACAGATAGAGAAAGATGTCATATAATCACCTGGTGTATTCACCACAGTCTTGATCAAGCCAGGCCGCTCTAATTCTCAGCTGCTTCTCATTAGCCAAGATTCCTGCACTTTAGGCTGAAATAGAAAGGAGCTCAAAACAAACCCACTGGCCTATTTTTGTTAATCACTATAAATGGTGGCTGTAGCAGAGCTGATTCGTTTAATTGAGGATGTAGAAAATATTGCAGAGTAAAGAAAAGGCTAGGAATGCCAAACTAAATTTCTTGGAAAATAGTGGTTTGCATTCTTCAAAGGGGTCATTGCTGAATTCGTAATCAGATTGTAATGAATTTCAGCCAAAGTATTAAGTTTGTGGTATCCAGAAACCGGGAAATATGTTTGTGTTGTGAGTTCCTTACATCATGGAGTGTCATGTGCATAAGTACACTGAATTAGATACTCTGATGACATTAGTAACAGTGTCAAATGTCATGAATGGCTAATTGCTTGCCAATCGAAAGCCCTATTTACATAAACACCAGGGGCCCACTCAGAGGTCTGCACCAACCACCTTTTAAGCTAAGATGTATCTTCAGTACCTTGGGACAAAGAAATGAGCATTTTTATACAGAAATCCAAGAGACACTATAGGGGAGATAAAGAAATTTTTGAAGAAAATGTCTCTCGTCCGATCAGTTAGAGATTGGAAACTATAAGAAGTTTTTAAAATAATAGTTATTAAAATGCATAATATTTTGTGGCCTTTATATCTGGCTAAAGCACAATACTATCTTCTATATTTTGTATTTTCTTGGCGTACTTTGATTCTGAATGTAAAGTTTCAGCCAAGCAACTTAATTATATTTTCAAAGCCATTCTGGGGTTTTAGAGTTACAAAGTTAACCTCCCACTTCTGTGCCCCCACTCACACATACTAGCATCAAAGGGATATAGAAAAACAACAATTTATTTTTTTCCAGGAATATTACTTGTGTTCTAGACTTTTAAAACAGACATGGATGTTAAAATTGTCATCCAGTTTTCCTCATTTTACAGATGAGAAATTAATCCCCAGAGACTGACAGTAATTCACTTAAAGTCGCCTAGCTCCGTGTTTTTTCTGCTCCACTCGTGTTATGGGCTGAATGTTTGCTTCTCCCTCTTCCCTAAATTCATGTGTTGAAGGCCTAACCCTCAATGTTCTTGTATTTGGAGGTGGGGCCTTTGGGAGACAATTAAGTTTAGATAGCGTCTTGAGGGTGGCACTCTTTTGATGGGGTTAGTGCCCTTTTAAGAACAGAAAGGGAGGGAGATCTCTCTCTCTGCAGAAGCATGTGCCATGGAAAGGCTATGGGAGCACACAGTGAAAAGGCAAGGTGGCTGTCTACAAACCAAGAAGTGGGCCCTTACCAGACACCAAATCTGCTGGCGTAGACTTCCCAGCCTCTAGAAGTATTAAAAAAAAAAAAAAAAAAAAAGTGTGTTGTTTAAGCCACCCAGTCTATAATATTTTGTTATAGCAGACTAAAATAATCCTCCTCATACAAAAAGGATTGGAGCAGTTTATTGGCTCCTATTAATGATTATGATCCATTTTTATAAACTATTATTCAAACCATTGGGAATGCAAAGCATTTTTTTCTCAAAGTCAAGCAGTAAATTGACAGCAAAAATGAAAGAAAAGATCAGACCTCCTGATTCATGGTCCAGAGCTTGTGATGTCATGCATGTTGCTACTTAAAGGAAAGAATGTTTGTGTTTGATAATCTCATCACTTCTTAAAGCAATACCTGTTTGTTGACTGCATTTTGCAAACTCTGCTATCCTTGGTCTTTTAGAGAACTCACAAACTTTCTTGACATACAGCTTTGACATTTAAAAATTGTTCTGCTATGTTTGAAGAAAACAAAGGATGCAAAGGTTCTCTAACAGTTGCATGAGTTCACTGAGACAACACTCCAACTGCAGCTCTGGGACCCTGAATTTATATACCCTTGATTTATATACCCTGGGTTCCACTTGGTTTGCTGAGTCGAGTGCTGTAAAACATCTACATCTTGTTCTAAGAAGAATGAGGACATAACCTGGGTTGTTCTGGATACCTCCTCATTATCTTAGGATGTTGCATTCTTGGTAAATTCTGCCTGAGAATTGCAAGCAAGCAGCAGAAGAGCTGGGTCAGCCAACGCCATCTGGAAAGGGAATGACCCTGTTATCATGAAATCTCATGCATGAGCTGTAGGAGCAGGAAAAAGTTAAATGGTAGAAGAGATCATAGTGTCTATCCAAGAGTGTTTGGGGGAAACTAGGGCCCAAGGGTGATACAATATTTGGTGACTTGTACACAGAGAATGGGTAGAAGCTGAACAGAACTATCACCCAAATTCAATGCTATTTCTTTATCTTTCCAAGCAAAAGTAGTATGTATGACAAAGAAAAGGGTGAGACAAGGGTAAGCTGTAGTTAGTTTTCCCCTCTTCTCCTCCCTTACTCTTCCCTTGCCTCCCCTTTCATCTCCTTCCTCTTCTGTTCTTTCCTCTCCGCTTGTCCCTTCCTCACCCCTCCCTTCCTATAAATTATGAAGAAATATGTATTGAGATGTGTTTTTAGAACTTCTTCTCAAAACAGGTCTGTGTTTTTACTTCTGTGCATTTGTGGAATTAACTGACTCCACTTAACAGTAAAATAAGACAGCACTAAAATAACATAAAGTTTATGTTAAATGGTTATGAAAATAATGGGTCACCTTGGCCCACTGAGATTGTGTTGAGTGAGGTTCAGTGAAGATACTACATAGGCCCCCTCTCACCTCACTAGGAGCCAACTGACAGATACAGAAGTCAGACAGAGGTAGGTATTTTGGTCTGCTTTTTTATTACTGAAGAGTAAACTGGAGGATGTGAAATGCCTGGCTGGCAACATTGGGCTTCCAAATAGACTTTCTGACTTAGTCATGAGCTGTATCTCTTAAGTCTATGGCCTGGCAGAAATTGGAAGAAAATCATGCACTCTGTGGGAAGGCATCCCAAAGAGAGTGCCAGAAGGGGCTGGAGAAGCACGTCCTGCTTCTTCTCCCCAGTTGTCAGTCAGTTAAGTTTCTCCTCCTTCCATGAAGGGGTGAGTGATGAGCATGGTGTTGACTTATTGAAGTCCTTCTACCTGAAAGAGGGGAGGGGGACAATTGCTTTTCTGTTTCTAAACATATATTAGAGACTAAATGGTTAGGAAAAGATAATCCAATTTTCTTATGATTGAAAGATAAGTTAAAGGTGTTTTGGTTTTGTCTGTGTGTAATTGTTATTCACTGTTTAATTAAGACAAAAATTATATACTTTGAATCAGTGATTCTCAAATTTAGTGTGCATTGGGATCATCTGGACAGCTTGTTATAATACAGATTCCTGGACTCTATTCTTGGACACTTAGTAGGGATGCCACAAAAACGAATGACTTAGGTGGTCTTGGGGCCATACTTTGCGTAACGCCATCTGTGAATGTCTTCCTCCTTATCCATCCATTTTTTGTATTGTGGGTCATTACTTAGCCATTTCAAATTTAGTTATTAATGCTTATGATTGTTTACCAAATCACTATTATTAATACATTTATTTGTTTACATGTTCATGGGAAAATATGGGCATATATACATGAAACTGTAAATGATGGTTATCTTCTTGGCATGAGGTTACAGGAAAGGGTAGAGTTTTACATTCTTTTTCCTGCAGTGGTGTCACGGGATCTTTAGGGTGTTTCTTTTCTAGCTGGAAAGTTCTGTGGCTAGTGGTGCCTTTGCCCAAGTTTTTACTCAGGACTGCTGGGCTTGTTCCACCCTCTTGGCCTGGCAGGCTGCTCTCAGCTCGTGCTATTGGCCCAAATCTCACGCCCGCCAAGGGTGAGCCAGGCACAGAGCAGTGAGGAGTTTGAGAGTGAGCATGGGCTCCAAACACTGTGCACAGCCAGGCACACTGGTGGCTGCAGCAGGGCAGGCAGCTCCAGGCACCAGCATGGGTGCCGGCTCCCTCTGAGGCTGAGGTTGGACCAGGTGTACTGCAAGCAGCTTCCACAGCTGGCACTGGAGAATGTGGTGGTGCCCGGAAGCTTGGAGATGCCAGGAACCACAAAGCCTCAGAGAGGTTGTCACAGACCTTGTTCAGGGAGCTCCTAGGTCTGAGTTCCCCAAAGGGCGGCAGCTCTTCTCCCCTCTCCTTCTTGTCACCCACATTGAGGCAAGCAAGGGGCATGTTTCAGCCCTATTTGTGTTACAGCTCTTTTTGCCCCGCCATTCGGCAGGTCCCAAGTTCTTGTCCTGTGTCCAGGAAGAATGAAGTATGTGGCTAAGTGGAGAGTGAGTAAGATGATGCGGAGCTTTATTGAGCAACAGAACAGCTCACAGGAGACCCACAGTGGGTAGGTCCTTTCTGCAGGCGAGGTGTCCTGATGAATGTCCAGCTTTCAGCAGAGGAGACCCTGGAGTGGGTAGCTCCTCTCCGCAGCTGGTCATCCATCTCTTCTCCTCTCCTGGAGACTGGCTGAGTTCAGGGCTTTCATTGGCTTCAGAGGGGAAGAAGTACATGCTGATTGGTCCATGGGTAGCCATGAGTAGGCCTGGAAAGAGCACCATAAGTTCCCGCTCTGGTCCATGGGACTGGCATCCCACCTCTTAGGCTTTCAGGCTTTCCAGGGCTTGAAGGCAGAGCTTCATCAAGGACCTGCCCCCTTCCACTCCCAGGAGCCTGTCTGCCTCCTGCCGCCATTCATGGCACCTATGCTGTTCCTGTCAAAGGGTGCCTGCAGGCCAGCTTGGGTTGCCCTTAGCACCCCCTCAGCCTCCTTCCTGTGCTCGTCGCCCCCCAAAGTCCAGAGGGGGCTGAAGTGGCAAGGGACTGGTGCATCAGTGCTGCTCTGGGTGTACACACACCTGGCTGGGCTGCAACAGTGCCTGGCTCAGCCCTAACCTTGCTGTGAGATCAGAGTGGGTGCTAGGAGCAGGGAGAGGCCAGGCAGTGGGAGCAGACACTTCTGAGCCTGCAAGGGTAGGGGTTCCTTCCCAGGCCCCTGAGAGTGCAGAGATGTCTGGGTCCACAGCTGTGGCTTGGCAACTGTAGCTGTGCCTGGGAAGGCAGGACTCCTGCCTGTTCCTGGCCCCCAAGAGCACAGGGATGCCCAGGTCTGCAGACATGGCTGGGCAGCCACAGCTGCACCCAGGGAGTGTGAAGCTCCTGCCCTGCCAACTCATAAGGGGGTTGGGCTTCCACCTGTTCCTAGCTCCTGTCGGTTTGTGGGGCACCCAGCCCCAGCTGCACCTCCTCCATTGCAGCCAGCATCATGGCAGCAGCCACTCTAAATGGGCCACTACTGCCATTGCTGGTACATTTTTGCAGTTTTTATTGCATTTTATTTTATTTGCAGTTTTTATTGCATTGCAAAATAGAAGATACTTCTATTTTGAAAATAGGCAGAAGACAGGAAAGGAGGAAGAAAGTCAAGTTCTGAGTTTTCAAGGAAAAAGGGGAAATTATCTCTTCCCATTAAACTTTACTTGAATCTTGACACCACCTGTGACTACGATGTCTCTTCGTACAGCTAAACTGATTGACTTATGACACGTTCTTACTCAGCTCCACCTCACTCCTTTCAGCCTATTCTCCATACATCTCTCCATAATTTAAAATGTAAACCATATCACTTTACTCCTTTGTCTAAAACCTCCAGTGATTTCCACTGCACTTAGCTAAAATCCAAATTTTTCATCTCAAGGTTTTGCATGATCCAGCTTGCTAAGTGTCTGTGTCTCACTCACCTCTATGTCCTCATAGCCTATACAGTACCTAGGCTAAAGTAGATGCTCAACAACTGTTGGTGAATTAAAGAATGAATGAGTGAATGAATATCCCTTTCAGAGCTTGAAATGTATGTGTTGTTTAATTTCTTTCCAAAATGGACAACTGGTCTTTTCTGCTGGTGTTCATGAGACTCCAGGGGGCATATTCATTTCCCAGACTGTATCCTCTCCTAGTTGGACAGTTCTGATTTTTCGTGGATCCGTAAAATCCAGCTAAGCTCTTCTCTGACACTGAGGTGAAGCGGCTGTTAAGCAGTGCAGTGAGGAATGGACTCTGCCCAAGTCTCAGATTATCTGCCTTTCTAACTGGCTCAGTGGGTTTCCAGGTATTTTTGCTCAGGAATCACTCTGTCAGAACAAGGGAAGGACCCCGCGTGTCCATTCTCCTTCACCTTCCATCTGTGCTGGTTTGTACATGAAAAATAAAATTATCTACAATGAATTTTAAAACTGTCTTCCGCAAGACCAGCTTGGCCAACATGGCGAAACCCTGTTTCTACTAAAAAAAATACAAAAACTACAGGTGGTGGGCACCTGTAGTCCCAGCTACTTGGGAGGCTGGGGCAGGAAGAATTACTTGAACCTGGGAGGTGGAGGTTGCAGTGATGCAGTGAGCCGAGATTGCACCACTGCACTCCAGCCTGGGTGACAGAGCAAGACTCTGTCTCAAAAAAAACAAAACAAAACAAAAAAACTGCCTTCTGATATGCCATCAACAAGATATTCACATTGTTTCCTTTTCGTAGAATGTTGGAAGATACGAAATTAAAACTGGGATTTTCTAAGTAGTATCTGGAGTAAAAGCAAAAAATGTTCTTGCTTCAAGATTTCCATTTGCGGTATCATTCACAAGAGAAATTTCCCCTTTTTGAAAATATTGGCTTTGATCCTATAACAAAATTACTTTCAAGAAGTAGATTGCTTACTATATGAGGTGAATTAATTTTTACAGTGATGGAAATCAACTCTTACAGGGCACCAGGGTATCGTTTAGTACATTGGAAGAGGTAATTTTCTGAAGAGTGGTTTATTTATTGTCTACTAAGCTAAGCATTGAGGAGCAGATGCAGTGACTGGTGCACATCCCCCACTGAGTGTGCATGGAAAAAACGCCTAAATCACACATTGCACATGGAGAATGCGGATGTCTCCAAAGGCTCCTTTACAGTAGAAGGAATTCTTTCCATGGTTTTCTAGTCTGCTGAACTAGAAGGAAGAAAGTTAGGAGGAAGAACAGGAAAGCTGCCGAAGTGTGTCCTTAGCAGAATGAATGGTTATTTATCTTTACCACCTCATGAATTTTTATTTCAAGGTTTAAAAGTTTCCACAATTTACTGAAGTAGAAAAAGGATAGAGCTCTATTGGGTTAAGCAAAGTAAACCCAAAGATATATAGAAACTTCAAGGAATTGATGGTTTAACCAGGTTTAGTGGCCTTTATGTAATGTTGTTGGAAGTAGCTCTTTCTCTCTTTTTTTTTTTTTTTTTGTAAGCAGAGTCTTGCTCTATTGCCCAGGCTAAAGTACAGTGGCACAATCTTGGCTCACTGCAGCCTCCACCTCCCAGGTTCCAGTGATTCTCACGCCTCAGCCTCCCCAGTAGCTGAGACTACAGGCATGTGCCACCACCCCTGGCTAATTTTTGTGTTTTTAGTAGAGATGGGGTTTCACCATGTTGGTCAGGCTGGTCTCGAACTCCTGACCTCTGGTGATCCACCTGACTCAGCCTCCCAAAGTGCTGGGATTACAGGCGTGAGCCACCGTGCCTGGCCTTTCTCTTCTTTTAATTACAAAAAAAGGACCGATCATTTGTTACCTGTAATGCAGAGGACACTTGAGAGGTCTGTTCATTTACAAAGGAAAGATGATAGTAAGTGTGGCATCTCTCTGATTCTGACCTCTGTGTCTTTGTCTTTCATATGTTGCAACACCAAAGTCATCTAGAGGGCAGTTAGCTCTTAAAAAACAGAGCAACTTTAGTGAGATTAGTAGAAATAATTGTTATAAAAACAGGGAGGGAGACAGTTTATAGAGGCAAAAGTGTCTCTTTTAACAATGTAAATTCTCTTGTGGAAACAACCAGCCAGATACCAATGACTTTTGCCGCTCAGCAGATGCTATGGTGGATCCCACGCTGCTGAGTGTCAGCTTCACGTATCAGTTGGAGTGAGCAGTCAGTGCTGTGATGTCAAAGGGATGCTCCCAGAGCTATTATAGAGAGTCAGAAAGCTGACTTCTCTGGAAAAAGTCACATCAGGACCCAGAGCAAGGAAACAGGTACCAGAATATCTGAGCTCCAAGGTAGCTTAAGCAGATTTTATGAGTACTTCTCTTTTTTCTTGCTACTGTTTTAACTGGGTTTAGGTCTTTTCCCTGGAGTGCGCATCTTAAAGATGGGGGTGCTGAGCCTAGAAAATTGAGAAAGGGATGTATGATTCATTCTGTTGAGGGCCTATGGCTCTTAGGCTCAAGAGAAACGAAAGGCGCAGCAGAAATTCTAGCCTCGTCATCTCCTTTGATGAGGAGTTCTTTGTAGCTCTGTCTGCTGAGCCCATTTCTTAACCCTTGTGACCTCTTGAGAAAGCATATCATGATTATCACTGAACTGCCTCCTATTGGCTACTCCTATCTCTCCAGATTTCTACACTTCACATATTAACTTACCTCAGCAAGTATCAGAATTTCATACAATATCCACTATGGTACATCTCATTAGAGGTACAAATATACTCAGTAAATCATGGGAGGGCATGAGCAGAAAAACTGGGAGGATCTGGGAAATCATCTTGAGACAAAGGTGAAGACAGATTTTTTGCTAAAAAACCTAAAAAATACTGTTTTAGCTTGAAAATATTCTAATGCTAATTTGCATTCTAATCCTTCATATAACTAAGTTTAATTACCAAAAAAATGTTTTCTACAGAAAGTTTGAGAGAAATGAATAATGCGGGAAGATGCTCCACGCTTATCCCTAATGCCTGAACCCTTGACACTCTTGCACACCCTCTGGGGCACGCCTGCCTATCTGAGAAACATGGATGTGCTTATAGTCTTCATTGCTCTGGCTGTGTTTTATCCCATCTAGTCTTTCACAGGTCTAGATAAAGGAATGCAGAATTGCAATGACTGTGTAAACACCAGGCACGTACAGTGTCTGGAGTGTCTAGTCCCTACCCATCTAGGGAAGAGGAGGAAAGAGGATCAATGACACCAATGGAGATTTAAACCTTCCACGGTCTCCACGCCTGTAATCCCAGCACTTTGGGAGGCCAGGGCAGGCGGATCACGAGGTCAGGAGATCGAGACCATCCTGGCTAACATGGTGAAACCCCGCCTCTACTAAAAAAATACAAAAAATTAGCCAGGCGCGATGGCGGGCGCCTGTGGTCCCAGCTACTCAGAAGGCTAAGGCAGGAGAATGGCGGGAACCCAGGAGGTGGAGCTTGCAGTGAGCCGAGATCACCCCACTGCAGTCCAGCCTGGGTGAAAGAGCAAGACTCCATCTCAAAAAAAAAAAAAAAAAAAAAAAACCTTCCACGGTCTCCCCCAGCCCCAGTAGAACCCACATATTCTATTCCACCTTGTGTAGAAACGATACCAAAGGAGAACTTTCTCACAGAAAAAATGAGGAGAGGAGTAAAGATTGATTATATAGTGTTTTTGCAGCTTCCTGAACTTCTCAGTGGCAGCCTATAAATATAATCTACACTAACTGTATATAAGACTTTAAATTTCATAATGAAAATCAATTTAAGCCAATTGTTTTGAAAGTTTTATACAATTGCAGCATTTCCTCAGTATAGTTTATATCGAAAGCTTTCATAGTTTAATGTTATTTTGGGTTATTTCCTTGAAGTTATAATTTTTATATCCCATTAAAAAACATATATGAATGTTTATGATGTTCCAATACAGAAACTAATTATGATTAATGAAAAGTGTTACAAGTCATATAGTTCTCTTCATTCAACTTTTTAATAAAAGAAAAAAATATGCTTGGTATTATTTCCTGTGAATAGAGAAATGCAGAAGATTTATTTAAATTTATGCCAGTATGCCTATTTTTATAATATTGTGTCTTGGGATACCCAGTAAGCTTCAATTATTACAGGTATTTTCATTTAAGAGTGTCTTTTTAATTAGATGACAGCAATCACAGTATCAAGAAAACCCAACCTTGCCGATACCAGCTTATGAATGAGCTCAATGATGTGCAAGAGGTAAGTGGGGTCACTTCATTCCAGTATGTAGTCGATTTGTGTTTTTTTTTCCCCCAAAGAACAATTAGCATTGTATATAGATGCGCATTCACAGACACCATGAAAAAGGCACCAAACAATTGAGAAAACTGTTTTTTCCCCTAAGGCTGTATTGGCCTAAGCATGTATTTGCCAATATTTTATCCCCTCTTCATCCATCCACACTTTGCACAAGCAATTTCCTCTACTGAAATGCTTTTTCCAGTTGTCCTCATAGAAAACTCTCATTTGACATCTCTTATTTGCTTTCCCTGGCCCCTCTCCCTAGGCAGAAATGATTGTTCATTTCCCTATATATGTAATATTTCTAATACACTTTGAAATATTCCTAATACAGCTCTTTATTATAGTCCATTTTAATTATTGGCTAATAGGCCTCTCCCCTAAGCAGGAACTTAATGAAGACAAAGACTTGTTTAGTCATATTTTTTCTTGCTTTTTTTATGTGCCTCGTTATTTTTGATTGAATGCCAGACACTGTGTATAAAATAACAGGAGAGACTGAACTCAATAGTATTAACACCTAGAAATGAACACACTTCTTATTCTGTGAGGCCATTATTGTAGGTGGTTGACTCAGTCTAGTCTGTAGTTATGTTCGGCTTGGGTTTTGTTGTTATTATAATTAATCTTTGTATTTCTTGGACTTCAAATTCTTCCAACAGTGGGCTACTCTTACCTTGTGCTCAGTGTGGGTCTGGGATGCTGAAGGCTATTTCCTAGTGTTTCTACTCCATCCTTATATTTCAGCAGCCCTTGCACACTGCGGCCATTCTTATCCTTCCTCCAGCAGTAGATTGCTATCACTTGTTACTAAGTACTCAGCCTATGTTAGGGCCAGTGGAGTGAGGAGTTCCTCAGTTCTCGTGATCCATCCTCAGCCTCAGGAAGGTCCTGTGAGCCTGGACCTTGAGGGTAAGGCTTTCTCACCATTTCTGTTCCTTTTCCCCATTCCCTTTACCATGGTAGTCAAAACTCAGGTAGGAGTTTTGTGATCTTGGAGTAGCAGATATCTTTTTGGTATCAGTGCAGGATTTTAGGTCCATGAGCATTTCCTACACCCCTCCACACGTGACAGGAATTTTGCTTTTATTCTTCCTCCAAAAGCATTGGATCTTTGGCTCTGCCATGGAACGGGAGGATTGCCTACCCTTCCCCTGGCAGCTTAAGGCTTTTTCTTCACATACAAGAAGCATCTGGGGAAGAGGAGGAGCTGTTGCGTTGCCTCAGGTGACAGCCAGTTACCTCCTGCACGGTTGTGCTATTGCCCCCAGACTTCTCCCTAGCCCTCAGTCTTGTTCATAATCATGCAGTAGAGAGTTGCAGGTGTGTATGAATCCTCTCATGTCTGGGGCTCCTGATTTTTTAAAATTGTGATGCTGACACACACACAGTCTTTAAGAATTCATAAAACATAAGCCACTTTCTTATTACCAAGTTTCCCCATATCCTGCCAACAGCAGAACAGTTTATGTAGCCCATCTTTCCTTGGAGGGAACTGCTGTTTTTGGAATTCAACTCACTTGGTTGTCTTGGGACTTCGGCTCTGATGGACTCCAGAAAATGTATAATTTTTAGGTTATCTGCCTTTTTTTATTGTTAAGGTGAGAGTAATATTCTTTTGTGGCTTTCTACATGTCAAGTGGAAGTGGAACTCCTTAGGTATAATCACTAAGTGCCCCAGGGCCCAGCAGAAGGCTGGGATATAGGAGATACTTCTTCAATTGTATTGAGCCACATTTCCCCTCATGCAAAAAATCCACAATCACATTGCAGGGAAATAATTCAACATTTTTCTTTAACATTTTTCATCAATTCTTCCAACGAGAGTAAAATCATACATGAAAAAAAATTTTTTTTTTTTTTTTGAGACCGAGTCTCACTCTGTCACCCAGGCTGGAGTGCAGTGGCACGATCTTGACTCACTGCAACCTCCGCCTCAAAGGTTCAAGCAATTCTCCTCCCTCAGCCTCCCAAGTAGCTGGGACTACAGGCACCTGCCACCACACCTGGCTAGAAAAATACTTTTCATTCTCTTGGCTTAACTTTATTTTTTTTTAGAGCTCAGAAATTAAATGGCAGCAAATTTTAAGCTTTATCCAGTTATTTTTAATCCTTCAGTCATCCTAAGAAATTAACCTGTCACAAATAAACATATTGGGTCATTTCTAAGGCAGAGCAGATCTGAGCTGATTCTTTTTATTTGTTGCCTGAAACAAAAATTCAGATAAAATAACTATGACACTTTATGACAGAATTACTATTGAACTACCTTTCTTGCCAATATTAAAAAGAAGAAAATTCTTTTAAAATGTGCAACTGAAAAAGTCACCTTATCCTGGCCCCCTGTGGAGATCCTGCTGGAGTAGTGAGCCATGAGGCTGCTCACGGGGCTTTGCATATTGTCCTGCTGGTGTTTCTGGCTCATCATGGAGATGGGGGAAGGGAACAGCCTATTTGCAGTGTTGAAAAAAAATCAATTTTCATCTTCAAAAGATGAAACTACCAAGCAAGATATTGACTTAGAAATAAAGTGTTTCTTAAAGACTTCTCATATCCTATAAATGTCATACTCAAACCTATGAGTTTGGTGATTTAAAGTTTACTGCTAATTTCAGACAAACATGCAGGTAGCTCTGCCTCAAAAAAAAAAAAAAAAAAAAACTAGCTAATGTATGAGTTTATTGCAGGTTTTGTTGCATCTACAACTAGTGTCAGAACCTTCAAAACCAGTCATATTTTTTGTTGATAGGCATAAACTTGATCCCTTTCTATTTATTTTCCATCCCGAGGTTTTATTGTTCTTTGTCTCATACGTAAATTATTTCCAAGTTTTTATGACAAGTTTTGTATAACTAGGTTTGATATACTTTCAAATGTGGCTTTTGCAATATATAATATCCGTATCATCTGAACTCTAATAAGGAGTATGTTTTTAATCATACTCCTTATTGGGGGAGATCTTTAGTTCTTGTCTGGCCTTGAAGGCCCAATGCAGACTAGCTGATTGATGGTTGTTATCCCAACACACGAAGTAGACATGGACCAAGCAGGCAGCGCAGGAGGAGTGAATTCATCCGCAAATCTTGTGGGGGTGAGCCAGCCTCAACAGGGCCTGGACTGACCTGCTTTTTTTTTTTTTTTTTGAGACCGAGTCTAGCTCTGTCACCCAGGTTGTAGTATAGTGGCTCAATCTCAGCTCACTGCAACCTCTGCCTCCTGGGTTCAAGCGATTCTCCTGCCTCAGCCTCCCAAGTAGCTGGGATTGCAGGCACCCACCACCAGGCCCAGCTAATTTTTGTATTTTTAGTAGAAACGGGATTTCACCATGTTGGCCAGGCTGGTCTCGAACTCCTGACCTCAGGTGATCCACCTGCCTTGTCCTCCCAAAGTTCTGGGATTACAGGCATGAGCCACTGCACCCAGCCTTACCTGTCTTTAAAAGGAGAACTTTATAGAATATTGAAGTGGCTGTTGTCTCATTGCCTGCTTCCTGGGAATATTATGTTGAAGTGAGTTTATCCTGACTTGAGGCACACATCTGGATACTATTTTAGGAAGAGAAAAAAGAGCAGCAGGACAAAAGGAGAAATGATGGGAGAGACTGAGATTACTATTTTTTAAAAAGGAGATTTAGCATTACCCGAAGGGGTTATTAACACTGTTGGATCAGACTAAGCTTTAAACTGGATGGGAATATAAAATGTTTTACACCATTAACCCATGGAGCAGAGCTTGTGAGGCAAACAGATTAGCTGTAGATAAAATAACAAAATTACTTCTTTTCCTCTGAATATTAGTATGGCATTATGAGTTAAATTTACAACCCTACTACACATATTTGAGAAACTACTATTGCTAGAAACTGCAAGAAATAAAAGAGAATTTGGTTTTTGCTTCAATGAGGCTGTTCACAAATGGAAAATTATCCAAAATTATCTTCTGTCCCCTAACTACCACCCACCCCCATTCCTCCTTACTTCTGCATCCATTTTTTCTTACCTTGGTAAATATCACTTACATGGAGAATATAGGGAATATTTTTGAATAACCACAGTAATAATAAATGCTTTCTTTGCCCCAGATATTGTACATGCAATTTACATATATTATTTTATTCCTCATGATAGTCCTGCAAAAAAGCAATTTTCAGACTTGTAAAGATTTTATAGTTGCTTAAACGGAGACCCAGGAAGATCAAGTCATGCTCCATTTCAGATGAGGTTTCAGAGCCAGTCTGTGTGCCAGGCCTGCCTGGGGCCAGGCCCCGGCCTCGGCCGCAGCCCTCGCATTTTGCAAAGCTGTTGTTTGACTTTAGTCATCTCCTACTTTGATAGGGTATGAGGGTTAAGAGCAAGGACTTCGTGGCTCGATACTCTGGATTTGAATGTTTACTGTGGCTGGAGCTTTATCTTTGGTGCATGACTTAACCTCTCCTTCCCAAGAACCTTCACCTATAAAATGGGATAATAGCAGTACCTGTGACATAAAGACATCATAAGGATTCCAAGAAAGAGGTGGGCGGAGGGCTTACGGCAGCACCTGGCTTGTTATAATCGCTGTATAAGAGCTCCATGCTATTATTTCATATTTACAATTAATTTTCAGATCTGCCTTACTTCTTCTGTCATTTCCTTTCACTTAAACTTTGTTAGTAGCCTCTCAATTGGCCTCCGTAATTCCAGCCTTACCTCTGTGCAGACTTTCCTTGACATAACTAAAAACTAGCATTTCTAAAATTCAGAATGGATCATGTCATGCCCTTGCTCAAAGCCTTTTAACTTTCAGGCCTAAATACAAAGTCCTTAATGTAGTATCCTGTGTCCCCCATAACCTGCCCCTTGCCTACCAATTAAGTTTTATTTCTCTCTACTTGCCCTTACACATACTCTGTTCCAACCACAGGGAAACATTTCCATTTCCTGAACAGATCATGCAGTTGCACAGATGGTTCCCTCTGTCCAGAATGCCTTTCCTGGCCCAATTTGCTTGACAAACTCCTATGCATTCCTCAAATCCAGGAGCAGCAACGTTTCCTCCTCCAAGGACTCTTTCCTATATCCCTATATGCTGTAAGAAGGGTGCCCTTTCTAGTTGCCGGTATAATGTTTTGAATGTACCTGTGTCATAGCCCTTACCACATGGCATTGAAGCTAATTGTCTGGTAGTGTTTTCCCACTAAATTTGTAGGTTCCTAGGAGCAATTGTATTGCCTTATTCTTCCTTTTTTTCAGGGTTCAGCACAAGGGAGGCACTCAATAAGTTATTAGTCAATGAATGTGGAGAGTAAACATGGTTTCCTGGTGTATCTTTAGAACCTCAGTAGGGAAAGTCATTTCTTCCTGGATGATTTTCAACAGCAGGCCACTAGAGACTTAGGCATCTGGCTTTTTTTTTTTTTTTTTCCCAGATTGGTCTGCTGAAGACTCACCAGAGTCCCAGGGTGAAAACAACAAGTATCCTCCTTTGGTTACTTCAGCTAATGATGGGAGTCATGTATGTTGGGTGCCTAAAAGCGTCAGGCAGCAATAAACTGAAAATGATACTACCTTTTTGTCCCAGAGCAGTCAGTGATTAAATAACAAACTAATTGACCACATTCAACGTATAATAGGGAATCAATGCATTATTTTGAAAACTGGTAAATAGAAGTACAGAATCCAGCATTTCTCTTACCTTTTCTATACAGACTGCACCAGGGGTAATCACCTAGTAGAGGAGGGTGATTGCCTCTTTATGAAAGTATTCCAATCAGTAAATGAAAATTAAATGATAAAATTTTAGTATCACTGTTTTGTACTTCTGATGAGTTAGTAGATCTAGTACTGAGTATCCAGAGTGCTAACATCACAAAAACAGAGATAACCAGGCTGGGCCCAGCGGCTCACACCTGTAATCCCAGCACTTTGGGAGAATGAGGTGGGCAAATTGCTTGAGGTCAGGAGTTTGAGACCAGCCTGGCCAATATGGTGAAACCCTGTCTCTACAAAAAATCAGCCAGGCATGGTGTTGCATGCGTGTAATCCCAGGTCTTCGGGAGGCTGAGGCATGAGAATTGCTTGAGCCTAGTAGGTGGAGGTTTCAGTGAGCTGAGATCATACCACTGCACTCTAGCCTGGACTAGAGTGACTCCCTCAGAACAAGACTCCCTCTCAAAGAAAAAACAAACAAACCAGTTATCATTTGTCTCCTGAGGAATGAAGCACAGCAAAAACCTACCTTCTGGCCAAAGGGATTGGATCTGAGTCTGATCAAGCCTCTGGATCCCATTGCCAATTTGCAGAAAATACAGAGGAACGTAGAACCACAGGCTGAGTGTGCAACCTGGGGAACACTCTACAGGACAAATGACCCAGGTTCTTCAGTAGCTAAACGAAAGAAAAGAAAGCAATAGAGGGAGTTGTAGATAAAAGGAGACTTAACACATCAAATTTTAAAAAATAGGCCAGTCTAAACTGAAGTGTCTAGGAATTTTTCTATATAAAACTCTAAAACACAAGGAAGTGATTTCTGTAAAAGTCAGGATTGTAGCAAAAGTTCTATTTATTTGCATGATGGTTACAAAGTATTAGCTTTATAATAAACTCTTTAAGCTGTGCAGTTATTTTGTGTGGCTTTCTGTATCTGTTTTCATTTTGAAATAAATACGTTAAAAGTGTTCTTTGAAAAAATGATTGTGCAAGGCTATATTCTTCTGCTGGGTTGCAATAACAATATGCTACAAACTGGGTGGACTAAAACACAGAAGTTTATTTGCTCACAGTTCTGGAGGTGGGAAGTCAGAGATGGTGCCAGAAGGGTTGGTTTCTCCTGAAGCCTTTCTCCTTGGCTTGCTGAAAGCAGCCCTCTTGCTGTGTCCTACATGGCCTTTGCTCTGTGTGCAAACATCCCATGTGTCTTTTCCTCTTCTTACAAGGACACCAGTCATATTGGATTAGCGCCCCACCCATAGGACCTCACTTAGCGTTAATGACCTCCTTAAAGGTCCTATTTCCAAATAAAGTCACATTTGGGGCTAGGACTCAACATATGAATTTCAAGGTGACGCAATTCAGCCCCTAACAAAAGCCAGTGTTTCCCTTAACTGTGTTCACTACTGTCTACCACAAGATTGACCTTGCAAAATATTAAAAAGTGCCCCAATGGAGGAATTTATTTATTTCCAACACATTCATTGGCTGCCCACTGTATGCCACGAATTGTTACAGGTGCTGGAGAGTCAATAATGAACAAAACAGGCAAAATTTCTCTCTTTATGAATCTTGAAATCTGGACAAGAAACAAAGAATAAACAAGATCAATACGATGTATTTTAGGTGGTAATAGGTGCTAAGGAATGAAAAGTAGGAAAAGAAGAAAGCAGTGACAAGAAAGGGCTATGATTTTAGATGGAGCTGCCAAGGGAGGACTCAAGGAGAAGGCGAGTGTGAGTAAAGATCTAAAGGAAGTGAAACTGTGAACCATGTGGAAAGCTGGGAGAACATTTTAGGCAGTGACAAAGGTTCTGAGAGGTGATGTGCCTGATGTGCTCAAGAAACAGCAAGGAGGCTGGGCGTGGCGGCTCGTGCCTGTAATCCCAGCACTTTGGGAGGCTGAGGTGGGCGGATCACCTGAGGTCAGGAGTTCGATACCCGCCTGGCCAACGTGGTGAAACCCTGTCTCTACTAAAAATATAGAAATTAGCCAGGTGTGGTGGCATGTGTCTGCAATCCCAGCTACTTGGGAGGCAGGAGAATTGCTTGAACCCGGGAGGTGGATGTTGCAGTGAGCCAAGATCATGCCATTGTACTCCAGCCTGGGTGACTCTGTCTCAAAAAAAAAAAAAAAAGGAAAGGAAATGGGTAGGGCTAGTAGGGCTACAGCAGAGTGAAAGAGAGGGAGAGAAAGAAGATGATTTGGGGAAAGAGCCTTGGGGGCATGGCTTTGGCTTTCCCTCTAGTTGAAATTGGGAGACATCAGGATTTTGAGCAAAGACATGAAATTCCCTGACTTACATTAATGGGATCACTTTGACTGATGTGTTGAGGGACTAAACACAGACTAAAGAGGGACAAGGATAAAAGTGGGGAGAACAGTATGGGGGTGCCTACAATAACCTCAACAAGAAACAGAAGAGACTTGGTCCAGTAAAATAAGCTGTAAGTGCTTGGATTCTGGATATTTTTGAAGGTTGAGCCAGATAGGAGAAATCAAGATACCCCAAGGTTTTTGTCCTAAAACTGCAAGGACAAAGAGATGCCATTTCCAGAGAAGCAGGTTTGGGGAAGATTATCAGGAATTCAGCTTGGAGTATCTTGCATTTGCGATGTCTAACTTTGGACTTCAGGAGAACAATCTAGGAGATGTGGGCATGTTGATGATATTTAAAGCCATGAGACGAGATTACCTAGGATAAGCATGTATAGACAATAGACAAGGTCCAAGAACTGAGCCCTAAGACATTCCAATGTTAGATGGGAGAGAACCAAACAGAGGGGACAGAGAAAGGAGAAAGCAGAGACAACCAGGAGTTTTAAGGAAGGGGAGTGACCACAGTGTTCCGTGTTTTGGCACATAAATGAGAACTCTGAGTTGACCATTGGTGCTGGCAGTGTGTGGACCACTGGTGACTTTGATAAGAGCAGTTTTAATGGAGGTGGTGTTGGAAGCCTGGTCAGAGTAGACTCAAGAGAAAATGAGAGGAGCAAAAATTGTCTTTTAGAGGAATAGTAACAATGACAATAATAGGTAAATATTGAGCCTCTACTAAGTAGCAGGCATGGCTCTTCTAAGCACTTAAATAACTCTTTCAATCTTCACCATCACCTTATGAGGGAGATGTTATTATTAATCTCATTTTATAGATGAAGAAACTGAGACACAAGAAAGGACAAGTGATTTGTTCTCCATCACACAGCTGACAAGCAATGGAACCACGTCCGAGCCCAGACATTTCACACCAGTGCCCAAGCTCCACCACCTCCCCATTTGAAGTCTAGGTTTAAAGTGACGTTTTTATGATGACAGTGTCACAGGTAAGTGATGCTGCATAACAGCATAGCCCATATCCAGGGCTGAAACATAGGTCAGTCAGAAGAACATAGAACGCAGAGAAATTCTCGGAAGGTTAATATATATAGAAATGCTTCTGTATTCATTATAACCTGTTAACTCAGAGGAATGTTCATGGGCTGCTGTGATGGAAAAAACTGACTTAATTTTCTTTTAGTGGCTGAGGAAAACAATGCACAGCCATAACCTTTGAAAATCTATTTCTTTTATTGTATATTCTCTGTACTCTGTACCCTCTGTCTCCCTAAACTCTCCATTATTTAGTTTCCCAGTGAATAATCTACATTTAGAATTACTGTTAACACTTTTCCCTCTCTTTTCTCCTCTGGCCACTACAAAAAACAAAAAAATTCCTCCCCTTCCCC
>NW_026652302.1:1460159-1558555 GCF_009828535.3 Hylobates moloch | reverse complement strand
TCCTTCCTTCCTTCCTTCCTTCCTTCCTTCCTTCCTTCCTTCCTTCCTTCCTTCCTTCCATTCTTTTAGTAATCACTTTTTAGCTGCAATAGTAAAGCAACCAACAGAATTTAGAGTGGCTTGTCATTCATTCACTTTCTGTATTTGTGGAGCAAAGTTCTGTCAAAGGTGAGGAATTGTGTCAGCAGCACGTTAAGAGGCAAGACCTGTGCACTTACAAGTAAACATGTGGCAGTCAAGGGAACAGATTGACTACACTATTTCTAAAATTGTAGAAATTCTGAGGTTTGGAAATAGAAAACAAGATTTTTGATGATTGGAAAACTCACACAACTAAATGATTTGTCAACTAATGGGATTTTTCAATGAAAATGCAAAATCATAAAATATTACTATTAAATGGAGGACTGATGAAAAGCAATTATTGGAATGCAGTGTACTTTAAAAGAGGATTGGATTTCAGAAAAAGGACCATCAGCCAGCCAGCCAGCATCTCTCATTTTGCTTTGTAATTACAATTTCTAGGCCTTCTGAACAATTGCGTGACCCTTGAGAAAAGAATTAGTGATTGCAATCATAGCCTCCTAATCAAGCGTCTTGAAAGGAGCAATACTTGAAAATCTTCCTCATATACAGGGCATGCCAACTAGTTTTGCAATTTCTCTCATATATTACTGCTATGATTTAGTGTTTTAGGTTTGCTAATAATTCTCTAATTTAATTAAATCAAATATCGAAGTTGAAATAGGGAAGCCAATAATATCATCTGCAGAAAATAGGAGTTATTGGTTTAATTGCTGTCGCTTTATATAAAGCTTGAATTCTTATGTAAGTCTATGGGAAACACAAGAATTATGTCAAGGTGATAGCTTGGCCTACTCATACAGCTAGAAATGATGAGGCAGGAACATTGCATGTAACCCACTATGAAAAATGAATATGATGTTATTTGGCTGAGTTTCAGATTTATTTTTGATGGCATGGGTCTTATTTTCCCTGGTGTAATACTATTTTTTCAAGGGTATTTGTTTTTGGAATCTTGTTAGAGGATAGCTGGCTCTGACATAAACACCCCAACATCTTTCTCTTGTCCTGTGCTTGTAATCAGCCATTATCCAACAGAATCAGAAGAGTAATTTACAGGGATAAGCACCTGTTGTTAGATGCAGTGTTTTAAATCAGACACAGAGAAAAAATTTAAGGCACAAATGAATTATTCACTCTAAATGATACACAGAGCTGGTTGTAAATTGTAATTTAACAGGTTGTTTTTCTTGAAACATGCTAGGTCTGTTAACTCCTTCATTTAAGAAGGGACTGAGCACTACCGGAAGCTTTTGTGTATTTCGTTGGGTGTCAACTGATTCCATTTCATTCCTAGTTAGATCTATCAGGCTGCCTACATTTTGACATTTCTAGCTTTTATTTCTTTTATACTTGAAGCGAATTCACTTCAAAATGACAATATTTTTGTTTAAATACCTGAGCAAATTTACCTTTTTCCTGGATTAGCATAAAGTAGGTCATAACAAAAGCATTAATAATTGAACAGCATCAAGTTTGAAGGGATGCCAAGGATTAAACAGCCAGGTTTCTTTTTTTTTTCCAATGTAATGTTTGTTTAGTAACAGGATTTTACTTGGGTAGTGTATTTGTGTGATTTATAGTTTATTAATAGCCGTTTTTGGTTCTTTTACCCTTTTCTTTCCTGGAAGTGTGGGTTTTGTGTGCATTTTCTGCAGGGAGTACAGGTTTGCTGTGGTTTGGGGATTTGGAAATGCGGCACTGAAACAACTGGACTGAGACCACCATTCTAATTTCACTTCAGGCCTTTCTCACATCAGTGGTCAGAATGATTTTTTAGTCACTCTGGTCAGGACTTGAATCCAACTATAGTCTCAGGGGTGAAAAGTCAAGGGGTAATCCATTTAGCCATCCAATTCTCCAGGTAGAACTTTGATAACCATTATAATTACTTTATTCTCTCCTCCCTTATCCAAGAATTGCTATACTAAATGTTATATCTGAATCCCCGCTATGATTCATGTTTTTCTGGGATTTAAAATTATGGAAATTCTTCAGGCAGAAAATGGGCACATATGGTCATCACAGAAAAGCTGTTTTAAAGCCAGTTTTAAGGTGAGCCGCTGAGATTTTTGCAGAGTTAAAACACTTGGCCTGTCCCTGCAGCTGAAAAAGCGCCATTCCCTCGGACAGTGTTAACTATGAGTTGAGTCAATTTCCAGTTCCTCAAAATTGGAGCTAATCCTGTCCTGTTTTCTCTGTCCAAAATTGACAGGATCCGAAATAAGGAAAAATTAGGCCTTTCCATTTTATCTTAACTCATATTCACAACTAAAACTTTGTTATTTTTCCCTATAACATAAGTTTTTCCTTATGACATAAAATGTTTATGTTGGGATAATTGGAGAACTCTATTAAGCATCATGATAGCTTATTTATGTAAGAGTGGATTTGGTCATAATTCCATCCCTTAAGTGGTTTTAGTTTTTATGTGTTGCATTTCTTTGTAAAATCATTATGAAGGTTTTGGAAGAAATGACTAGTGAGGAAGGATCATATTTTAAGGTCTGTGTTTCAGATTCCTGTAAAGTCTGTTGTTTTTTTTTTTTTAGATTGAAAACTGACTTTACATTGACTCAGGGATCTAAGACAAAGCAGATAGTGTGTTTTTGCCTCTTTCTGTGAAGATGTCTGCTTTATGTATCCTTGCATTCACTATTAAGATTTAGAGACCCAGGCCGGGTGTGGTGGCTCACGCCTGTAATCCCAGCACTTTGGGAGACCGAGGCAGACGGATCACGAGGTCAGAAGATCGAGACCATCCTGACTAACACAGTGAAACCCCGTCTCTACTAAAAATACAAAAAATAAGCCGGGCGTGTTGGGCGCATGTAGCCCCAGCTACTCGGGAGGCTAAGGCAGGAGAATGGCGTGAACCCGGGAGGCAGAGCTTGCAGTGAGCCGAGATTGCGCCACTGTACTCCAGCCTGGGTGACAGAGCGAGACTCCGTCTAAAAAAAAAAAAAAGATTTAGAACACAAATCAAATATCTGGATAATTAAAAGCGTATTTAGAAGGCACATATAGATACTCAGTAAATGTTTTTTTTTCTTTTGAGACAGAATCTCTGTCGCCCAGGCTGGAGTGCAGTGGCGCGATCTCGGCTCACTGCAAGCTCCGCCTCCCGGGTTCACGCTATTCTCCTGCCTCAGCCTCTCCGAGTAGCTGGGACTACAGGCGCCCGCCACCACGCCTGGCTAATTTTTTGTATTTTTAGTAGAAACAGGGTTTCACCGTGGTCTCGATCTCCTGACCTCGTGATCTGCCCATCTCGGCCTCCCAAAGTGCTGGGATTACAAGCGTGAGCCACCGCGCCCGGCCTTCAGTAAATGTTTTTTAAATGGATGAGAAATGCAAGTGAACTAATGGTATTTTAAGGTAAGGCACCCAGGCTGGAAGCGCTAATTTTATAACTTCTGCAAGGTATTGACTCTTAATTCCATCATGACTTGATATTGGCTGCCAAAATGATATATGTGCCTCATATCTTCTCACTAAACCACATAATTTTTGTTTTAAAAAGCCAGCACAATCAAGAGAGAGACAATTATATGAAAAGCATTTATTGATGAGAGGAGTAATGTACAATAAAAGAGCTGGTTAAGTGTTTCTGAAATGAAAGCCTATTGTTTATTGAAAGATTCTCTTCTTTTACTGGTTTCAGTTATTTCCAAGTTGACAAACTGATCAATACTCTGTTATTGGTCTGATAATTAATGGATGATCGCCTGTCTCTATGAATGGTAAATGCTGGGTGGTAATTAACATTTGTTTTGATTACTTGGTATTTAGTTGTCAAAGACAGCTATTATAACGGCATAGGATGTTAGAAGAGGGTTTTTTGTTATGGCTTTGGTTGTTATCGGAAATGACTTTTTTTGTGTGAAGAGATGCCTGATTCCTATTACTGCTCATTGTAGTATAACTACGGTTTTCCGAGAACTCATCTAAAAGCCTTAAGTATTGCTAATGAATTGTAACTGTGACCTCTCAGCTTCAAGAGAGAGAGAGAAAGGATCTGTAATCAAGGGTGGAGATGGTGAGATTTCTGAATAGGAGCTAAATGTGCTAAATGTAATTGATATATCTGTGATTTAATCAAAATTTAAGGAATAGTATGAAGTGTTTAAAGTTTCAGAGATTGTATCATATATTTTACAATTTTTTTTTACATCAGTCTATTCTTTTCCATTCAAGGACGGAGTTTCACTGGGATTTTAAGACAGGAAGTTATCTGTAAATCGAGAGTCACCATTGTAGACTTGATGCATTTTTTAGAAAAACCAGAGAGTTGATGTGTTTTTCAAGCTTGAAACTTCCTTACCTGTTTTCATATGTTCAAGGAGTACTACAATTAAGTGGAAAATGTGTCAACTCTGGATTTAGACAGGCTTGGCTTCAAATCCTAGCTTCAAAACCCGCTCCTTAGCAGTGCAACCTTGAGCATCATTTTAAAGGCTCTTTTCTCATCTGTAAAATGTGACTAATATTATATGTCTAGGTGGGTAGCTGTGAGGATTAATGAGATCATATTATTAAGGTCCTACCATAATACTTGGCACAGTTAAGAGACTGGAGGCAGATTGGCTGTCTCCAAATCTAGGCTGTGCGGCCTGCTGGCAGCGTGACATCAGGCAGATTATGCAACGTTTGTGTGTCTCTGTTTCCTTATTAGTAAAGCAAAGATAGTAGTATCATCAATCTCATTCAGTGTTGTTGCACAGACTAAGTGAGTTGATAATGTAAGGTACAAAGAACGATGCCTGCCACATAGTATGGTTATGTGTGAAGTGCTTGCTGTAATTAGTAGTATAATGATAATAAGTTCTCAAGAAATCATAGCCATTTTACATCCTTTAATTCTTTTCTTTAAAATACTATCTAAAGCTTTCTCCTTAATTTGATATGTAATGTTTGAAATATCATACATTGAGAAAAGTCTTGCTTTCCATAATGATAATTTGTACAATTATATATAACCTATACAGATAATTTACACAGCCTGCATTCACTGAACAGCCGCTAAGTGCAGCGTAACTCAGGGGAGTGAACATGTGGACTTAGATGGGCGCAGGGAAGCAAGAGATTACTATATACATGTACCAACTATTTACACAGACTTTCCTGAGAGCATGTTCTGATGGGCTTGGGCATTGGGGATGCTAGTTCACAAGGCCATTTCAGATAGGCTGAAATTTTGATATTTTGACCAAGGAAAACCTAAGTATATTATATTCAAAAATGAATCTTTAAGCATGTGTCTTAGCATTTAGTCTCAAAACTGGATTTCTCTTCTGTGACTTAGTCTTCATTCTTCAAGGGGCCATGATGTCCCTTGAAGATGCAAATTTTAATCTGGGGCCTGTTCTTAAACTCATTGATTTAATATTGCTAACAGATAAATACTAGATGTGTTTGGAGGTATTTATATTTATTCATATTAACTACAGAATACATACCAGTCCTATTTGGGTTTTGACTTCTTTATGATTATAGTAGTGTTATTAAAAAACAAAGATTAATCAACATTTCAGTACAAATGGAAATGAGATTGATTTTTGATTGGGTTAACTTTGCAATGCATGTATATTATGTACATGCATATTATGTATATTATATACATTATAGTGTATTATATGTTACATATGTGTTATACTATATATACATATATAGTAATGTATTTTTTTCCATCAGGTTTTTTTATAATTGACAGCATGTCCCTCCCATCCTCGGGAAGGGTGAGTTTTCAGTTCCCCCTTCACCGTGCTTTTTCAGTATGATTTCACTGGGCAACATTTAATTAAACTTCATTTCCTCTTTTTACGCTCCAGGTATTCTTATGCCGCTCCCTTCAAGAAGTAATTTGCGTGCTGTTTATTGGAGCTGTGAATTTAATCATCTCAATCTCATGCTATTGCAGGATGACTATAAGATGTATTGACATTTCTTTGGACACATAATTTTGCCTCCATTGTGTGTTGTTTTGCCAGAATACTGAAGGCAATGTTTGTATGATGGCACATCCAAATGAAAAGCAGGTCCTCCTTTTGGGACAGTGATCCATTTAAGTTATTTGTTTCAGTACATGTCCTTAGAACTGAAGTTTTAAAATAAGAGTAATCCTGGAAAAGATGTTTAAAGTACCACAAAGGATAGGCTTGGAATGGAAACAAAGATTGAGGGCTTTTTTTTATTTTTTTGTCCCTGGGCTGGAATAGAGTGGAGTATTAAACATCCCAATTCTCCCAACCAGCCTCTCCCATGTTATATATATATATATATATTACATCACACGCACACGTTTCAAATTTCGGTCTTACATTGTATATAAGTGTGTATGCTTATGTTTTCTGCACAAGCCAGGACATTGGTTATTTCCTAATCTAGTCTCCAGAAGAAAAAAAAAGAAAAACATACAGAAAGGAATGTATAAGTTATGGAGGATAAAGAGAGGGGTTATGATATGATCAAAATAACAGTTAAGATCTTTTGAGATTTTATTATTGTAACCAGTAATCAGCTGCTCACCACTCAGAGACCAAAAACATGAGAAGCAAGGCATGGTGAAAGGAAAGGAAGGCAACTTTATTGATCAAATGCTAGCAGATGGGAGATAGCCGGGCTTCTGCCTCAAAGAAGCCATCTCTGCCTTTTGGGCTGAGTGAAGGGGTTTTAGCAGGAAAAGGTACGGGAAATATATGGTAGTGGTGCAGGAAGGCGCAGGTCTGCATGTCTAGTTCCGATGTTTATCTTGAGTAATTGCCTGTTGGGTTGGTGTCATCCTGACTTGGGCCGGAGAGTGGTGAGCTAACTATTCATACTCCTCCTAAGTGGGAGGATTCTGCTGCTTGGTCTCTTTACCTGTTTCGTTTCAAAATTGGTCTGTGGAATTTCTAAGCAAGCACATAATTAGATAAGCAAGCACTGTGCGCAGAAGTTCCTGGTGTGAAAGGGAGAAATTAAGAGTTTCAAAGTATGTTTCAAGGTTGAAAGCAAGAAAGGAGAATAATGTTTTCAAATGCATGTTGAGGCTGGGATACTTGGCTTCATTATGAGCTTGTTATTCTAAATATTTTATATAAATTAGTGATTGTAGTTTTGAATATTTTCATAGCAGAGGGTGGAGTAATTGACATAGGGGCCTGAAAAATGCATCCAGATGTCTGTCTGCAGGTTTTACAAACTCAGAGTTCACAAGGCTCAAACAAGGTAATGCCTGGGATGAAAAACCATAAACTGAGCACAGAGACCTGTCTGGCCACCCCTGACTGTGGCTGACTGCCCACAGTTGGTGCAACTTCCAAGTTTTAAAGAGAAGCCATTAATCTGGATATTTATATGTGAAGTCTCTTGATTTTGAATTTCTGGGAAATAATTCAAAACCTTTTCCTTGACATATTATGAAAAGCACACCACACACCCCCACCCACGAGCAGGCCTCATCGTGTGGGCCATCTGCCAGTTTAAGAGAATTACAAAGTCAGCCTGGAGCCCGTGAGAAAACCCGGAGGGGCAAACTGAGATCCTCGGTGGTTTCATCAGTGGTTTCCTCGGGAGATCACCTGACCATTTAAAAGCTCTGCCTGTCTAGGATGGTGTTTGGAAAAAAGCATCACAGTAATCAAGACAGGTTTCCCTTCAGACAGAGCAGGGCAGTGTTTCTAGTTCTGTTTTCCTTGAGCCTAGTCAAACATGCACAAATCCAAAACTTGAGTGACTCTGTGCTACTAAAGCCTTGGATCCTAGTTTTATTTTTTGCCAAAGAGTATTTGAATAGCAACTGACTTAATACACTATAAATAGTGTCAATTTCTGGCCAAGCACAGTGGCTCACACCTGTAATCCTAGCACCTGGGGAGGCCCAGGCAGGAGGACCATTTGAGCCCAGGAGTTTGAGACCAGCTGGGCAACATAGACTTCATTTCCACCAAAAATAAAAACAAAATTAGCCAGGCATAGTGGCATGTGCCTGTAGTCCCAGCTACTTGGGAAGCTGAGGTGGGAAGATTGCCTGAGCCCAGCAGGTCAAGGCTGCAATGATCAGAGATCTCACCACTGCACTCCAGCCTGGGCCACAGAGTGAGACCCTGTCTCAAAACAAAAACAAAAATAGTACCAATTTTTTAGATCAATGGAAAGAGATTTTTAGTACTGTCATTCTTTTTTCTGGAAAAAGAGAAAATGAGTGATTTACTAATCAAATAGATGCAAAGTCATTTTTGAATAGGCAGTTATTTACATTAGTTTGTTATTCACATTAGATACATTATTTTAAATTATTTATACTTTTTAATTTCATTTTTATTTTTTATTTTATTTTATTTTATTTTTTCTAGATGGAGTCTTGCTCTGTCACCCAGGCTGGAGTGCAGTGGCATGATATCAGCTCACTGCAACCTCTGCCTCCCAGGTTCAAGCAATTCTCCTGTCTCAGCCTCCCAAATAGCTGAGACTATAGGCACATGCCACCACGCCCAGCCAATTTTTGTATTTTTAGTAGAGACGGAGTTTCACCATGTTGGCCAGGCTGATCTCTAACTCCTGATCTCGTGATCTGCCTGTCTCAGCCTCCCAAAGTGCTGGGATTACAGGCATGAGCCACCACACCCGACCATTTATACTATTTTAAATTATTTACATTATCCATTATTATATTAAAGTATTTACATTTATTACATTATGACTTGCTTCATTTTAAACTATTCCTTTGTCATGCAATGCTGCCTCTTTAAAATAAGTAAGCTACCCAGAGATATGCATCAGGAACAATGGGGTGGTTCTCTACTGCTCAAATATCTAGGGGTGAGAGCTACACATGAGTATTTTGAAAAAGATTCCTATGTGATATAAAAGTGCCTTTCTGAAGATAACACTAGGCCAGATGAGCTTTAGGCTGTGTTTGAATTGATTTCCCACTACATTTCTTTCTTTCTTAAACCTAAATTTCACTACAAGTTACCTACGCATAGGATTCCAATGTGAACAGGTGCTTCATTTTAGCTAAAACAGAACCTCCTTTCATTGAAGACGAGTGCCTCCACTCCCTCTTTGTGGCAAGATGGGCTGACATTTTTGGATCACAGATCACATAGGCCTAACCTTTCTGGAATTCAGCTCTTGCTTCAGGATGTATTATCAGATGTACAAATGAAAGCAGGAAAAACTAGGCCATTCTTAAAATGCTCCTTTTTCCCTAAACACCTAGTTGAATTTTTTAAATAAAAGAAATAGAAATATGTAAATAAGTAAACAAGATCAAATGAACTGCATAATGTACTGTGTGACCCTCCCTGTCTATATGGGAATTTTAGCATCAAGGCTAAACATACACATGAGGCTTCCTTCACTTCTGACCAATCCTCTGTCTTGTTGTTTCCTAGTTAACTGCCAAAGCGGTTGGCATTACTAGGAGAAACCTGACATGACCCGAATACACAGGCTGGGATTCAAAATTGACTGTGTTAAGTGTGCTGTTTCATTTTAAAAACAAGAGACTTTTTTATTCAGGTATACATTCAAGTATTCACCATGGAATGGCGTCTCTGGTATTTTGTCTCAGATACTTCTTGAAAGGCAAGTTAATCATGGGTTGGGTCAAAGTCCTGGTTTTCCAGTAAGACATATGGACGTTGTTAGATCTACTAGAAGTAAAGAGATGAAACCTTAGTTTTCAAACCAGGGGTTTGAGAAACCCAAGAATGAGCTCCCCAGGGGAAACATTTTTCTTTGCTGGGAGTCTCCAGACTGTGCCTTTAGTCCCTGAAGCCTTTAACGTACAATGACCCTTGGACCAGCCACCCCCTCCCAGGATTCTTTGTTGCCCTGGGGGTCTTTGATAAACAAAGACAAAAGTCTTTGACGAGATAATCGTTCAAAATTTTCTTGAATTTCACATTTGTTTGCTGGGGGTCTAGGGGTTTTACTGAATTGATCAATTACTTCAGCATGTAACATGTTGGTTTTATTAGTACTAGCATATTCTGAACTGTTGAAGTGTATCTGTTTTCAAAATATGTTGCATGTGGATTAACATAAAAAGGCAAACAAATGGTGCTTTCCTGTGAATGTTGGTTTCGAATGACGAGTGTGTTTGCTGTTCATGATGAAGTGCATATGTGTTGTTGGCAGGTATCCCATGCACAATTTCCAAGGGTAGGAACAGTATGGGGCTTCTGATCACAACCCCACAGAAGGGAAAGTGGTTGAGTAAGAACCCTGAATATATGGAAAAACTGGTGGAGTGTGGTCTGAACCTGAGGGTAGTATGTTACCATGAAACACAATTCCTTGGGTGTGTGTGCATGGGGCCCTCCTTCTCTGCTCTTTTCTTTCACATTTTCAAAGCTCGTCATTTTGCCATTTCTTTGAAGAGGTTTAGTAAGAACCTTGAATATATGGAAAAACATATTTCTTCTTAGGCACCTCAAAACTAGGTCCCACCCACGTCTATTTCCACTGTGTTTATATAAGAAATAAAAAGTTTCACGATCTCTAGTTTGCAACCCTTATTCAACATGCAAAGACTGACAATATTGTTGAAATATCTAAAACCTAAGAAATTATTTTAGTCAGTGACCATGGCCTGTTTGTGTCATGAATATCCTTTTAAAAAAATATGTTTTATATATGCAAAAATGTAATAACAACAAAATTGTGGTAGTATTATGAAACAGTTGCAGGGTGGTTTTATCTGGCCTAAGTGGTCTTTTGCCCTGAGCATGTTCACTAGTTGTGTGTGTGTGTGTGTGTGTGTTGTGTGTGTGTGTTGTGTGTGTTTGTGTCTGTGCTTTTTTTCCTTTACGTGCAGTGGAAGTTGCCTGCTATGGGCCTCTGTGTCACTTTGGGTGTTTGATTGTTCAATTGAAATGATTCTTTCCCTTGTACTGCAGAAATAACCAATAATAATCTTCACGTGACCTGCATGTTTTAAGAAAATTATCCTGGGGCTATCCTGGTAGGATATACATACCATGCAGTTTCTATGATATATAAAATTATTATCAGATGAAAACAAAAAATGGTATCAGGAAAACATTTCATTCCTTATTTTAGAGCTAGAATGGACTTTGACTTTTCTTCATGCTTATTTATCTGAGAAAGCATTAGGTGGACTCTGAAGGAGGCATTTGCCTTTCTCCGTGGGCTGAAGGGGGCAGTACTCTATCCAGTTAAGAACTAATGAAGTTGGACAGTTGGACATTGGATTGTAACAGAGGCTTCCAGAAGATCAAGATAATGAGGTTTCTCCTTGATCACCTCTGCAGGGTTTTTTAAAGGACAAATGAGCAACTAAAAATGATTTTCCCTCTTCAGGAAGGAATTAACTTCTTATTTATTATTTTCCTAAAGAAAAAGGAGGAGTAGAACAATAATCAGTGATTAATTTTACTTGTTGTACATAGAGGCTATCACTGTGTGGTGCTCTCTTTATATGCGAAAGTGTATTTGAAATAAATCTTAAAATGTGGAGGTACAAGAAGGTGATTGTTCTCTAAATTGCTGTATTATTATAAAACTAAATTTGAAGGGAATGTTTAAAGAACACCATATATTCCATTATTTTGACAACCCATCAATTTATGAAAGTAATCTGAGCACATATTTCAATTTATTAGAGATAATTGTTCTGAGAATGCTAACACCCAAGCTCAATAAGATCAATAATAATAAGTTTGTACCTGAATTTCAGGTTGTGGTTTAACTTTAATCCAGTCTATTTAACTACTCCTCAACTAGGCCGAGCGCGGTGGCTCACGCCTGTAATCCCAGCACTTTGGGAGGCCGAGGTGGGCGGATCACCACGTCAGAAGATCAAGACCATCCTGGCTAACATGGTGAAACCCCGTCTTTACTAAAAATACAAAAAGTTAGCCAGGTGTGGTGGTGGGCGCCTGTAGTCCCAGCTGCTCGGGAGGCTGAGGCAGGAGAATGGTGTGAACCCGGGAGGCGGAGCTTGCAGTGAGCGGAGATCACACCGCTGCACTCCAGCCTGGGTGACAGAGTGAGACTCCACCTCAAAAAAAAAAAAAAAGTTATAACTACTCCTCAACTATTCACATACTATAGATTGTTTGTATTAAATATATTAAATAGGAAATTTATCTTCTAAAGTTCAATCATTTTATTTGAAGCAAATGCATATAGTTTTAACTGATACTGATTGTCTGCTTTTTCATCTCTTGACTGTTTTAACACAATATTTTATGTATTTTTTATCAGATGACAATTGTTATCTCTTTAATTAATCCAGTTAACCCATCCTGCAGTTAATTCACAATAGGCATTTTAGTTGTGACTCAAAGTCCCCGCTTAGTAAATGTTAGTTCATAAATAATATAACTGAATACTGGAGAAAAACTGCCCAAAGATTTGGGACTTAATAGAGTCTGTCTACTGCATTCTTAACTGGTGTGGTTTATTATAAGGTGAAATTTATAAAAAGGGATTTCACAGTTAGCCCTTGAAATGGCTGTCTGGGTGGGGTTCATGTTTAGTGTTTATTAAATGCTCACTGTATATCAAGAAAGCAGAGAGGCTTAGTACCCTGCTCGGAGTCACATAACTAATATATGGAATAGTCAAACTCAAAACCCAAGTCTAGTGCCTTTTCAGCTGTACAGCACTGACTGCAGAAATGGTTAGATCAAGTGAACATTTAATATTCTTTCAATCTTAGTTTCTAAATAGAGCTGTCTGTCTATTTACTAGCTGTGTGACCTTAAGTAAGTTATTTAACCTCTCTGAGTCTTAGACATCACATCTGTAAAAAGAAGATAATATTATTATAGTAATTAAATGAACTAATATTTGTGAAGAAATGAGAATAGTTCCTGAGACATAGTAAATGCTAAACACATACTTATCTAAGTAAAATAAATATAACTATTTCTCAAGTAAATTTTTTGTACAAGGATAAAAGTGTAACAAATGATAACAAGCAGAAAATTACTCTTGAGCTAAAGAGAGGAAAGTAGAATTGCTTATACTGAAAGAGAAATTATTTTTATATAGCTCACAGGATTCTGTGGGAAATTATATCAGTGAAAACAAATGACCTAGTTTCTTCAACCAAACTACAAGGGAGAAACAAGGAAGGAAAAGGGGAAGGCTGTGGATCGAAAGAAACCCAGGCTGGGCGCGGTGGCTCATGCCTGTAATCCCAGCACTTAGGGAGGCCAAGGCGGGCGGATCACCTGAGGTCAGGAGTTTGAGACCAGCCTGGCCAACATGGTGAAACCCCGTCTCTACTAAGAATACAAAATTTAGCTGGGTGTGGTGGCACGTGCCTGTAATCCCTGCTACTTGGGAGGCTGAGGCAGGAGAATCACTTGAACCTGGAAGGCGGAGGTTGCAGTGAGCTGAGATCGCACCACTGCACTCCAGCCTGGGCAACAGAGTAAGACTCTGTCTCACAATAAATAAATAAATAAATAAATAAATAAATAAATAAATAAATAAATAAATAAATAAAATAAAAGAGACCCAGCAATCACTAGATGTGGGCCTTACTTGGATCCTACTCTAACTAAACTGTAACAAGAACAATTATAAGATGGTAGAGAAATAGAGACATCAATTGTATATTTGATAATATCAAGCAGTTACCATTAAAATTTTTAAGTGTGATAATAGTATTCTTGTGATTTTTAAAAACAAAATTCCTCTATTTTAGAGCTATATACACACATATTTACAAATGAAATTATGCCTAGAATTTGATCAAAATAACTGTGTGTGTGTGTGTGTGTGTGTGTGTGTGTGTGTGTGTGTGACTATAGATGAAATAAGATTGTTCATGAGTGTCAAATATTGAAGCTGGGAGATGGGTATGAGAAGATTCAGTCTGCCATTCTTTCTATAATACTTTTCTATATGTTTGAAAATTTCCATAGTAAAAAAAAATTTAATGGAAAAAAAGAAAAAAATGTCTTTACTGGAAAAACTATCCTCAGAGTTCTTAATAATGATTCCTGATATTTATAGAGTGCTTTAGATGAATTGTCTCAATCTCTACAACAACTTGATGACGTAGGTCCAATTATTATACCCATTTAACAGATGATAATATGGGCCCGATCTTTGCTCTTCAGTAGTCTGTTTTCCAGAGGGGATAGATGTCTGCATCAGACAAATCTGCTCCTGAGAACTGTTGTCCATCCAGAGTGGGTAAACCAGGAGAGTGCCATTCTCACAGTGTTTTCACAAAGTGCACACTGTCCAGGTGCATTACGTGTTAATTACACCCACCTTATGTCTCACTAGTGATTTAGGAGAGTAGGCCAGGCGTTGTGAAAAGTTCCTGTTCTAGCTGTGTGCCTCTGGGAAAGTTTCTTTTTTTTTTTTTTGAAACAGGATTTCCCTATATCACCCAGGCTGGAGTATGGTGATGGGAACAAGGCTTACCGCAGCCTCCACCTCACGGGCTCATTACAGGCACACGCTACCATGCCCGGCTAATTTTGTTATTTTTAGTAGAGACGGGGTTTCACTATGTTGGCCAGGCTGGTCTCAAACTCCTGGCCTCAAGTCATCTGCCCACCTCAGCCTCCCAGAGTGCTGGGATTACAGGTGTGAGTTACCATATCCAGCCAGCAAGTTACTTTCTTTATCTGAGCTTCAATTCGCCTGTAAAAATTACTATTTCCATCCCTATTTCACTGGATGGTTGTGATGATGAGTAGTTTGAAGACAGAGACCCTTGAAGGGATCAGATGAAGAAGCTCACTCCTCTGGATCCTCAGTGCTGGGCACAGAATGAATGTTTAGAACTGTGTCTTTCATGACTGCCTCCCTCCCTTCCTCCTCTTTTGAGTGGAGTGAAAAATTTGAAGCTGTCTCCTGGGCTGCTCAGATTCCCTGAGGCCTTGGTGTCCTGTATTCAGGGATGGCTGTGAATGAGTAAAACAGTGTAGGTGAAGTGACCTGGGACTTCCTTGCTCCTCGGTTGTGTGTTGAATGCACACACTCATGCTAGATTATTTCTAAGGCCTTAGTGGTTCAAGTTTACAGATTTTATGGTACTCACTTTCCACTTCACTTTCATGTACTTTGTCAAGGAGAATAATCTATAGACTAGAAATACCAAAATAATTAAAGTGGAAGTCCAAGATGAGAAAGCAGTGTGAGAGAGCACACACATTTAGTTAAATGAGGTCAAAGGCTACCAAAAAGGCTTACAGATACGTCTTCATAGCCAGTCCAATGTCTTCAAGAAACTATCGTGGAAGGTCTCAGAAGACATCTAATGAACCAAAAGTGGGCAGAGGTGGATTTCAAAAACTATGGGTTGGTACTCAGTATGCGCGGTGGTAGCCTGGAATCAAGGACTAGTACATTTTACTAAACATCTAGAACGTAAAGCAGGGGTCACTAGGCGGCAGCCTGGATTTGCCAAAAATAAGGCATCCAAAAGTAGGCTCATTTTCTTTATGATGGGGTTGAGACAAGGTCATGGGCTACAACACATGTGACCCTATCAGGATTTCAGGGGTTCAAGTAACACACCCCCTCAATCTACCCATAAGGACCGTGTTCAGTAACAGTCACAGCCTGTTAAATATTATGTCAAAAGGCCTGCTCGTCTCCTCTGGGTACCAATGTTTTAGAGGGATGCTGACACTGAAGATGATGTCAAGTCTGGAAATTAGGAAGTAGTTGAATGGGTCAGGGATGTTTGCTGGAAGAAAATAATCCCTGTGGGACACGTGAGCACTGTGTTACAACATTTGAATATGAGGAAAAAGAGATGTTTCCTTATCTACGTTTTTTGGGAAATGCTACCGCAGGGAATGCTAGGACAACAGTGAAAAACATGGGTAGAAGTTCTGTGAGGCTGAAGTGAGTGGTCTAGGCCCTGAGGGACTGGCCCTGCAAATGGAGGGGCAGGATGTTGTTCAGGGCATGAAGGCAACAAGGTTGCTGCTGAATTAAATGCGGATGGTGAAGATGGGGGCAAACTCTCTTTTGACTTCACTCAATTGAATATGATCTCTTCTAAATTTTGACTTTTACCATTCTCGTAGTAATTTTGCCGTGCCATGATTTTTTAAACCTGTCTTTTTGTTTTTTTTTTTTTTTGAGATGGGGTCTCACTCTATCACTGAGGCTGGAGTGCAGTAGCACAATCTCAGCTCACTGCATCCTCTGCCTCCCTGGCTCAAGCAGTCCTTCCACCTCAGCTTCCCGTGTAGCTAGGACCACAGGCACGCACTATCACGCCTGGCTAATTTTTTTTTGTATTTTTAGTAGAGACGGGGTTTCACCATGTTCCCTAGGCTGATAAACATGTTTTATTATCTTTATTTATCAGCCATTTGAAGGTAGAAACTCTGTTCTATTCCTTCTTGAATTCTTATAGCTGCTGCGTTGTCTTTAGTATTTTCCACTAATTTTGATACCATTTTCTGTCATTTTCAAATAGCTATTAAGTTTACAAAAGTAATTTTTTTTTCTGAGAAGACAAAGATCAGAGGAATCATGCTTGGATTTTGGAAAATATATCTCTCCCTACATGTTGGTGGGAACAATTCTGGCCCTTCTGACTTAGTCACAATAAACAAGTTGTTCTTCATATCTAGAGGGCAAAAGTGTTTTATCTTATAACACCTCACTCATCAAGCCAAAGTTTCTCACCAACTCAGTTGAATACAGCATGTAATTACTTAAGAGTATTATATTCTCACCATGGTAAGTGTTCAAAAATTGCAGATTTATCCCAATTATCAAGTCTGGTTGGGAAGAGCCTTTGAAAAGGAGTCTACCATGTAATGGGGGAAAAGATGTCCCTACTCAAGGACACCAGTCTCTTCATATGCGTGTGGTGGAAGGGACAGACTGTGGCACATTCATTGTTCAGGAGCACAGGTCATTTGGATTAGAATCAGATTCTACCACTAACTGGTTATCTGACCTTGGGCAAGTTACTTAAACTCTGTGTGCCTTAGTTTCCTCACCTGTGCCAAGGAAATAGTAATAATGCCCACCCCATATGGTGGTTGTAATGTTTGAATGACTTCTTATATATACATACTTAGAGCAGTACATGTGTGGTAACTACTACATAAGTGATTTTTATCGTCATTATTATTCATAAGACCAATCCAGTGGAGAAAATTTACTTGGGAAAAGAATAAAGACAGACTAATTGTTCTCCTTCACCTCTTTGTTTCCTCTTCTGGTTTGACAGTGGGGCCACAGTTTCACTTGGAGAGAAAAAAGGGGTGTATGAAAAAGAGAAGAAGAGAAAGAAAGGAAGGGAAAGATAACAGCTGATATTATGCTGCTGTTCATTTCTACCAGAAAATGAAGTCCATTGCATTGATGGACAGTAATTCCCTAAAAAAGCAAATTCCAGAGTTAATACAGCCATTGGGTCATTATTGTAAATTTCACATCTGAAGCATTCAGCCAGGGATAGAACCAACCCTATATATGGGTTGAACCAACCTGAATGGCCCCCATAATCAGTAGTTGGATCTGGCAGTACAATTAAGTCAATGGATGCCTACTAAGGTACTCTCCATTTATTGACTCTTATTGATTTAAAGGCTAAGGGCCTTCTCTCTAAGTTCCATTTTGGTTAATGACATTTAATGATATTTTCATGCTAATAACCTCAACTTGCTGACATCTTGAGATGTATTTCTTTGGCTTCTATATTATAACTTTCTTTGGCTACCCAAGTTTTTGATAGCAAATGTCTGTTACTGAATTTTTTTTGTTTTTTTTTTTTTGAGACAGAGTCTCGCTTTGTTGCCTAGACTGGAGTACAGTGGTGTGATCTCAGCTCACTGCAACCTCCACCTCCCAGTTTCAAGCGATTCTCCTGCCTCAGCCTCCCAAGTAGCTGGGATTACAGGTGCCTGCCACCATGGCTGGCTAATTTTTGTATTTTTAGTAGAGATGGGGTTTCACCATGTTGGCAAAGCTGGTCTTGAACTCCTGACCTCATGATCTGCCCGCCTTGGCCTCCCAAAGTGCTGGGATTACAGGCGTGAGCCGCTGTGCCCAACCTGTTAGCGAATAATTTGTTGGGAGAGAAACCATCCTATAAATGCATGGAGGACTCTTGTTGGGGATGATGTCATATTATAAGTTTTCAGCAAATATAAGTTGAATCAATAAAGGAGTACGAATGATTTCAAGCAGTTTATACCAAACCATTTGATGGACTATGACCGGGTTAGAGTGTATGATAGATGTGAATGGCAAAGAAGCCAGAAGAACCTTGAGTTGCATTCAAAGGAGATATTGACTCTGAAGATAAAGGGTAGAAGAGTTAAGAGGGCATCTTGGTATTCATTTGGCAAGATTAATGTGAAGAAAATTGTAACCTCCAAAAATAGAAAAGCGATTTATTCCGTTCTGTTACTAAAGTAGTGTGTATATGTGCACGCGTGTGTGGTTCTAAATGTCTATATACATTAAAAGCAATGAAATTAGATTTTTCTTAAATAAAACCTGCTTATTTTCATCACTGTACAAATTGTTGTCATTCAGACTTTTGATAAATTTATTATTTTCTTTCCTCTTTCTTATTCCTTATCTGCTGAATGCATATCACACCCCTCATGAGCCAGAAACTGGTTTATTATATGATATAAAATATATCAAGGTTATTGGCACATATGGGAGCTTTCCTGTAGGAGACATAGAATTATGTGTTTTACAGAACTTCTAGAGAACACAGTCTCTACCTCCTTAGAATTTACATTTGAACATATTGAGAGGTAGGTATTGTCTTAAGCAAAACCATCGCTTGACTCAAAATGTTGACATGCATAAATAGCATATGAAATCTGCTTTAAATCACAGATGAGATCATTGAAAATGTGCATCTTTTCAGATGAATGCAAATATAGGACAAAATTTCCTGAAAATAATATATTTCACTTAGTTGGCTCCATATTCCCAATCTGGGTTATTATGTTATCAATTTATCCTAGTAATTCTCTTTTTCAATTAATTATTTAATGTGTGTTTTTGTGTCTTTATTCATCTATTTTTGTTCCAGTGCCACATGTCTCCTGACTTTTCTTCCTCAGAGTAAAAATGCAAGGATCCGTTGCTTCTCTCTCTTCCTCTCCTGTGACCTCTCTCCCTTGCACACATTGCTTTAGACCAGGCTTCTCACAGTTTGATGAGGCTCAGGATAATGGGAGAAGGAAGGCAGCTGTTCAAACACAGATGGCTGGGCCTGGCACAGTGGCTCACGCCTGTAATCCCAGCACTTTGGGAGGCCAAGGCGGTAGATGACTAGAGGCCAGGAATTTGAGACCAGCCTGGCCAACCTGGTTGAAACCCCATCTACTAAACATACAAAATTTAGCCAGGCATGGTGGCGCATGCATGTAGTCCCAGCTACGTGAGAGGCTGAGGCAAGAGAATAGCTTGAACCCGGGAGGCAAAGGTTGCGGTGAGCTGAGATCGGGCCACTGCACTCCAGCCTGGTGACATTGCAAGACTCCATCTCAAAATGAACAAACAAACAAACAAACAAAACACTATGGATGGCTGGACTCCACACCCAGCCCTAGATTATGACAAAGTAGATCTGAGAAGTTGCATTGCTGACAGAGTTCTGGGTGCTGCTGCTGCTGGGCAGATGACCACATCATGGCTCCAACGGCACACCTCCTTTCTGCTCCTGGAACACACCAGACTTGTCCCATCTCAGGGCCTTTGCACTGGCCATTTCTTCTTCTTGGAAAGCTCTCTTGTCGTGACCCTTCAGGTGTTTTCTTAAATGTTATTTTCTCGTGAGGGCTTCTTTGGTTGCTGGAGTTAGAATTGCAACTCCCCCTTGCTCTATGATACTTCCCACCCTCTTTCCCTGCTCTTTTTTTTTTTTTTGCCATTTATCTTTCACCCATTTAACATGTTATATAGTTTATTTGTTTGTAGTGTTTTTTCCCCCATCTATCTCCCTAGTAAAACATAAGCAACGGAAGTGTAGGAATTGTCTATATTTGGTTGCTTTCTTGTTGTATCCTCAGCACCTTGAACAGTTCCTGGTACATAGTAAGCCTCAGCAAGCACCTGTTGAAGGAGTGGATGACAGAGATTCACTAAGAGTTTACAACAGGGATCCAAAAGAATTATTGCAACCACAAAATAGGGTTCAGTTAGTGATGGTTGTAATTAATGCATGCCAAAGGTTCATAGTTCTCTAGGGGTTTGGAGAAAATGTTCACTTTTCGGGAATTTATATCCTGAAAGACATGAAATTATTAACCCCCATAAAAAATGGATCAAACCAGATGACACTAATCACACGATTGAGGCCTGTTCTTGTACTAGGTGCAAAAGAGTTGAGTTTCTGCTGGTGGGACGCTAACTCTCTTCTTCCTAGGACCTTT
Organism: Hylobates moloch; assembly: GCF_009828535.3. NCBI lineage: Eukaryota > Metazoa > Chordata > Mammalia > Primates > Hylobatidae > Hylobates > Hylobates moloch. The sequence continues at coordinate 1,538,114 of NW_026652302.1, read as the reverse complement.
CTTTATTCTTTTTTTGGATTAAAGGATAGTACTTGTAGAAATATTCATTTTTTTTTCAGAAGAGATCTGAACTGACTTATAGGAAATACAAATGTATATAATAAATAGAAGATGGTACATAAATAATTATATAAAAATCTGGTAATATGATAGTAATAACTAGTAATAGAAACTCATTATGTATTAAATATCAATTGATTATATCTCATTGTAGCATTCTATCAGAATCTTAAAAACAGTTACATCCCTGGCTCCATGCTTTTAATTCTTTGATAAAATTGAATACAATATATTTGTAGAGCAGAGAATCTTTGTGCACATGTATATGTCAGTATTATTCCTCATTATCTCTATGGTAAAATGGAAGATATAACATCTTGTTCTTGAAGTCTGAATTTATAATCTTGATATGTCCCTCTGACAAGTGCAAAATCTGACTCATGTCACCTCTGCCTTTAAAAATAAACTGCTGTCTTTATCAAAAACAACAGAGAAACACCAGGCCTCAAATAATGCAATCATCTTTCATTGTGATACCAGTTCTCAGTCTTCCTTAGGTATTTTTCTAACTCTGGAAGTTTAAACCTAATAATATGAATTTTTATCCGTGTTTTATATACTTATGAATTTTTCAATATACATATTGCCACAATGGAAATTTTTGGAAAGCAGAAAGAACTGTTAATTATTCCATCGTCATTTGCAGTAATCTCCCACAAACCCTTTTCTGGAATTGATGGAGATACTTTTCAAGGCTTGCAAGTAATAATTATAGTATTGAAAAAATGACAGTTTGTGTGTACTCACTGTGAGCTGTGTACTTTTACTGGAAACATGCAAATTAGGGCTCATGGAAGGCTGCATAATAGCCTCTAATTATGTCATATTTCCCTGAAATTGTATTATATTTACATTTTCTGGAACTGAGGATGACACCATTCAGGGTCCTCTCATGGCACACTTATGGAATCTGACCTCATGGTGGCTCAGTTAAGGCAGGAATGAACACAGAAAGCTATGCTAACTGGAGACTTCAGCACTCTGCACTTAAGCATTTCCGAAAAGAAATATGTTAGAAGCAATTTGAAGCACGTTGGAATTTGTTTGGAATCCAGATTTCTGCTTTTAGAGCTGCTTACTGTGTACTTAAGGAGTTCTCATACAATTGGAAGCAATTTGTGGGTGACTGCATTTATTTTTGCCTTATTGCCCTAGAGCAGTAAACTGTCAGACTACAACAGAATTGGAATGTGATGCTTGTTTCATATGATTTTACAAGGAGTATGACCGATTTCACTTTGACAAAGAAACATAACAGTCAATGCATTTGCTTAAATATTAACACTGTTATCAGTGTTGATTCTGACATTCAGAAAGCCAGTGCTGCTTTCCTTCGCTGCAGCCATGACTTAAACATGCATTCACTGGGAAGTGCACAGTTCATGGGAGGCAGGCCCTGTCCAGGAGTAGAGGAATTTGTTGGACTTTTATACAGTGCTTGTCACATCACAGGCATACATTGAATGGGAAAACACCACACACACACACACACCCCTACTCATAGTTGTAACTTCTTTGCTCTCATTAGTACAGTATTTTCATTTTATTTCATTTCATTCTCATTAGTACAACATTAACATTTGTGGGTACATAATAGGTGTATATATTTTATGGGGTACATGAGATGGTTTGATACAGGCAGGCAATGTAAAATAAGCATATCATGGAGAATGGGATAGGTATCCGTCCCCTCAAGTATTTATCCTTTGAGTTACAAACCAATTACACTCTTTAAGTCATTTAAAAATGTACAGGTAAGTTATGATTGACTAAGGTCACCCTGTTGTGCTATCAAATAACAGGTCATATTCATTCTACTTTTTTGGTACCCATTAACCATCCCCACCTTCCCCCCAGCCCCTCACCACCCTTCCCAGCCTCTGGTAACCATCTTTCTACTCTCTATGTCCATGAGTTCAACGGTTTTGATTTTTAGATCCCACAAATAAGTGAGAGCATACATTTGTCTTTTTGTGCCTGGCTCATTTCACCTAATATCATGATCTCCAGTTCCATCCATGTTGTTGCAAATGACAGGATCTATTTCTTTTTATGGCTGAATAGTACTCCATTGTGTATATGTACCACATTTTCTTTACTCATCTGCTGATGGACACTCAGTATGCTTCCTTATCTTAGGTATTGTAAACAGTGCTTCAACAAACATGAAAATACAGATATCTCTCCGATACACTGATTTCTTTTCTTTTGGGTATATACCCAGCAGTGGGATTACTGAGTCATATGGTAGCTCAGTGTTTAGGTTTCTGAGGAAACTCCAAAGTATTCTCCATAGTGGCTGTACTCATTTATATTCCCACCAACAGTGTACGAGTGTTTGCTTTGCTCCACATCCTCACCAGCATTTATTATTGTTTGTCTTTTGAATATAAGCCATTTTAACTGGGGTGAGATGATACCTCATTGTAGTTTTGATTTGCATTTCTCATTGATGATTAATGATGTTGAGCACTTTTTATGTGCCTGTTTGCCATTTATATGTCTTTTTTTTTTTTTTTTTGAGAAATGTCTACTCAAATCTTTTGCCCATTTTTGGATCAGATTATTAGATTTTTTCCTATAGAGTTTTTTGAGCTCCTTATGTATTCTGGTTATTAATCCCTGTCAGATGGGTAGTTTGAAAATATTTTCTCCGATTCTGTGGGTTATCTATTCACTTTCTGGATTGTATCCTTTGCTGTGCAGAAGCTTTTTAACTTGATGGGATCTCATTTGTCCATTTTTGCTTTGGTTGCCTGTGCTTGTGGAGTATTCCTCAAGAAATCTTTGACCAGACCAATGTCCTGGAGATTTTCCCCGATGTTTTTGTATATTAGTTTCCTAGTGTGACATCTTAGATTTGTCTTTAATCTATTTTGATTTTATTTTTGTATATGGCAAGAGATAGGGGTCTAGTTTCATTCTTCTGCATATGGATATCCAGTTTTCCCAGCACCATTTATTGACGAGACAGTCTTTTCCCTGGTATATGTCCTGAGCACCTTTATCAAAAATGAGTTTTACTGTCAGTGTATGGATTTGTTTCTGGGTTCTCTATTCTGTTCCATTGGTCTATGTGTCTATTTTTATGCCAGTACCATGCTGTTTTGATTATTATAGCTCTGTAGTATAATCTGAAGTCAGGTACTGTGATTCTTCCAGTTTTGTTCTTTTTGCTTAGGATAACTTCAGTTATCCCGGGTCTTTTGTGGTTCCACATAAGTTTTAGGATTTATTTTTCTATTTCTGAAGAATGTCATTGATATTTTAATAGAGATTACATTGAATCTGTAGATTGCTTTGGGTAGTACGGACATTTTAACAATATTGATTCTTCCAATTCATGAACATAGAATATTTTTTTATTTTTTGGTGTTCTCTTCAATTTCTTTCATCGGTGTTTTATAGTTTTCATTATAGAGATCTTCCACTTCTTTGGCTAAGTTAATTTCTAGGTATTTAATTTTATGTGTGGCTATTCTAAATGGTATTACTTTTTAATTTCTTTTTTAGTACAGTATTTTGAGTGTTCAAGAATATGGTTAAGGAGTACAAAAGCAATCTTCAACATAAAAGTACTCATATATGGCAACCACTGTCAATGGTACTCATATTGATGTGTCTCTTTTTTTCTAGAAAGTGGGAAAATGTAAAACTGCTTGTCTAAAAGGCATTTTCTATACAGATATGAAAGTCAAACCATTATCTTCTAACTGTGCAATTCAACTATATCATCCTCACTTCCTCCATTATGGAAAAGGCCTGCTTGGGTCAGTGGTATTTAAGCCAAGGATTTCCCACTACTAATAACTAATTTCATGCAGTTCCAGATTTGGGGAATAGAATTTAACCTAGATGAGTTGAAGATCATTGTAGCAACTCTTACTGAATGCAGGCTGTATACAGAACATCTCATTTTGCCAGGGACCATGGAGAGCCATAAGAGGAAATACAGTGCTTCTTCAGAGTTCATAATTAAACTGTAAAAAGGGGGCTAATATAAATAAAGACATTTAATTATAGAATATATGTTACGTTACTGACTTCTAAAATAACATTGTTAATCTCACAAATGAATGCTTTTCATTTCAAAGCAGACTCCTTACACAGACAATATAAACTTATCTAATAACAAGGCCATTTCTCAAGAGCATTTTAGAACCTATATTACGTTTTTTAGTATTCTCAAAGGAAGATAATGCATGTCATTTGCCAGAATTTTGGAAATAACCAAAAATCATTTGTTGGCATGTCTGACGAGTCAGATCTACAATCAGAAAGCTAAACGTCAAGTTTGAAAAAAACAAAAACCATGTTTACAGTCAAAGAGTTGCTGTAATAAAGAAGACCACCATTAGTCTTAGTCAACGCATTTGTGTCATATAAGATTCCTTGAGTATTTGAGATATATTAAAACTGATTTGGGCTGTTAATACAATATGCAGCATACACAGAAATCAAGATTTGCTACTTCAACAAAACCAGATAGCAAAAAAAAGAAATCTTGGTGTTCAAATCAAATTATAATTTGATTTGGATCCTGGGGGTGTTGGAGTTTTCTAGTAAATACATTAAGCATTTTGCATCTAGATTATGTTACAAGAAATTTTAAAAATGTTTAAAAAGTGGTTTTTAAGCTACTTTTTTTGGAAGGCTAAAGAAAATGACCCATTTGAATGTTTTCTTTTGTCACCTAAAATGCACAGCATAATTTTTGGAGAAATTTTTCTTGCAACATAGTTACTTTTAGAACAAATCAAATTAGTTTTAATTTTACCATTTAGGAGTCATTTGATTTTGATCTCAGATTCCTTATCTGTAAATAGAGAAGGCTGGACTGAATTGACATTAATGTCCTTATCAGCCCTGCGCTCGCGCAGTTATTTGTTCCTTCCTTTAGTGTAAGTCTGTAGCCACCATTTGTGTCTTAATTAAATGATCTAAATCTTTAATGTTTTCACCATTTTTATGAATGAATCTCAGAGACTGATCAGATAGTCATGTCGTGTAGCAACATAAACATCTTCCACAACCTTTTAAAAAAGTTTGTTGGCATTAAAATTGTGGCTTTCAACATCCTTTCATTCCCAGAGGCTTATTTTAGCATGTCAAGTGGATGTGTTGAAGATTTATCACATAGAACTCCACATTAATTTTTTAAGTGATCACCCATTTTTGTTCCGACATAAAGCAATATTCACTGCAGCTGTTAGCATATGACAGTTGACTGGCTGAACTTGGAAATACTGCTGCTGCTCGTTGAAACATGCTGCCATAGATTCTTGCAGCAATGTGATTGCTCTTCTGTCTTCACAAGTTATTCAAGAAGAAAATTAGTCTCATTTCTTTACGGAGACACTTTGCATAAACATGCAGTCATCATTGATCTACAAATCATATAAAGTTAAATGTAATCAATTATAGTTATATATAAGTATTCAGGGTGCTACTATAGGGGTGTCTTTGCTGCCAATGGCTGAGAGGGGTTGACAGCATCATTTCAGGGACCCTCATTCATTTGCAGCTGGGATTCCTTGATCTAAGAATGGACTGACATGTTTTTATGAGTATAAATACTCACAGATGTCCTCATTCTTTCTGAGCAGTTTGGATGCCGTTTTGAGACCAGTTAGAACCCCTTCCCACTCTATTTGGTTAAGAGACAGAATTATGTCACATATAAGCCAACACTGGTTTAATCCAAAAGTCATTTATACATTTGGCATCAGTTCTGGTACTTCAGCTTTCTGCTGGTGTTTGTATCATTGCAATAGATTCCCTTTAAGAGTCATAGGTGTCTGTGGGAAGCAATATTTAAATGCACTGAGAGGAATTGTGCTCACTTAGAAGAAATTAGTCATCAAAGTTGGGAATTTTTTAATCCTTGGAAATTTTAAGGGATTTTATTTTTCTATTTACTAATTAAGGATATTTTGGAAACTTAATTTTTTTGGTCAAATAAAATAGATAAATGGTATTTCCCCTTTCCAATCTTAACATTGGTTCTACCTAACAGAGTGACTTCTTTAACTTGTTTAACACTAACCTTTAAAAAAATCAGTAAACAAAGCAGCATTGCAAGCCTAGTGAGTTTTTCATTCAACTGAATGAAATCATATGTAAATTATTGGCTTAGACAGTGTTTGCTTCTATGATTTGTTGTTTAGGAAAAATTGTATGCACCACAGCACAGCCACAGCCTGGGTTGTGCATACTTTGAGAAGCCTTACTGGGTGACAGAATGGGGTAACAGAGCCATAATTTATAGTCACTAATATGAAGATGTTATATCAATTACTTAGGAAAAAATACCCCACTGGATTTATATCCTTTAGTTATTAAAAAGTGGCAGCTATCTTAAATTAGTTATAGAAACTAAAGAATTTAGCGACAGAAATTAATCACTGTCATGATCCATACACAGACTCTGAGTCGCAGCGCCCTGTAAAACATTTGTTTGGAAAAGGAAAATTGCTATTATGGTCACCTTAATAGAAACAGACAATCAAACAAATCTTAATTTAAAAGATTGCATGTGGTCATAAATCATAATGGCACAGAGATTTAAGGCACAAAAAGCAACTTCATAAAGAAATGAGGCATGCCAGGGAGAGCCGGCAACCGTGGCTGGTGCCGTCCTGTCTGCCCGTCCTATCAGTGATGTTGCAGATGTTTTGATATTTCAGCACTGAGCTGGATTGTTCATTTTGCAGTAAAATGCAACAGTCTCCTAATCTGTTTTCTTGCCATTGGCTTTCTTATCTTCTTTAACCAATTCTCTACCCAGAAAGTGGAAGAAGGAGAGCCTTAAAATGGAAATCGAGTCAGGGCATACCTTCCCCCCAGTCAAAATCATCAGCATCTTTTACTTGTAGTTGGGATTAAATCCAACTCCTTGAAGTGATCTGACCTCACTTCCTGGGCTCCGGCACACCTGCCTGCTTCGGTTCCTTCCCTCCTCCTGTTGGGGGTACTCTGAAAGAGGTACTTTGGGCTACTCTGAAAGAAGGGTACTCTGTAAGAATGGGGGGTACTCTAAAAGAAGGTCATCTTAATATTTACTCTGCATTGGATGTAATCCATTATTTCTAATACTTTTAGTTTCACTTGAGCTGAGTCACAAAAACCAAAAAACAAACCTAAACAAACAACAAAACCTCCTTAAGAGAGGAATGGGGTAGGAGCTAAGCCAATGGAATTAAAATCACTTAGTAACTGCGGTAGGCAATGCATATTGCTAATTGTCATATTAGCCGTATGTTGTGTTCTGTTTACATATGGTGAAATGTATGTACACCTTAACCGATATTTTGTGGATGAGCACAAATGTTTGCATGCCTCTGAGTGATAGATGCCTCATTATGGAGTGTTACTTGGTAGTTGTAACATCCTCTTGGAAGGCAGAAGAAATCAACATAAGCTAAATTTTCCTCATTACTGTATTGCTTCACCATCTGTCTGCCTAGCTTTCTCAGGCATCTTTAAATAGGCTTCAGACTGGCCAGTGTCACCAAGCATCCAAGCCTTACAGATGGGGCCTAGATGCTGGGCCAACTGAACTACAGCTGTGTCTAGTACAGGCCAGGGCACACTCCTTTTGGCCAATAACTCTTGTTTGGTTTTGATTATGATCTGATAGCATTAATATCTCAAAAGAAGAATTTGTTGTCCTTAGTGGTAAGGTAAGATATATATGTATATATCTAATATGTATAACTTATACATATATTATTTTTATATATTCATTATATATACATACACATAATTTTTAACTGAAAATAAAACCTGCCAACTTCAGAATAAACAATTATTTCTTAAAGTCTAGGTTCCCAAGGCAGGAGTAATGGGAAAATTATCTGCAGTCAATGAAGTGAGGTCATCATTTGGCAGCATGATTTCAAAATGGAGTAATCAGTGTATCCTATATGAATTAAGTCTAAGCCTTCTGTGTGGTCTTTCTTTAAGACCAAAGCACAAATAGAGTTTGGAAAAAATAGACTCAAATGCAATTTCATTTTTTTACAATATTATACAGAGTATGTAAATTCTCAAAGCACATGCTTCCTGAATTAAGTACAACCTCATGAAAATTCCATATCTACACTCTTCCCTATGAATTCATTGTGTAAAATCGAGCTCAGACTTGAAGAAAATAAATAGGACTCTGTCTAATCTTTCTGCATGGCTCAATTATAAATGACACAATGCAGCTTTTTCAGGTAAACATACGGAATTATAAAAAGGATCTAGTGTGGAGCTACATAGATTAATGGATCATTTTTTATATCCCAGGCCAGAAAGTAATGACTCAGATGTAGCTTATCTTTGCTTCATAACCAATGAGCATATTGATGAAAATGGTGCCTCATTTAAATGACAGGTCTCCCTTCTACCACCATCTGCCTAGCCGCAATGGACAATTGAGGTATATGTTTGGATGTCTCCTAACAATAGTTTTGTATGAAAGCACAGCATAACTAAAATTGCCGTGACCATCCAAAAGCTTATGTTTGATTACTTTTTTGACTGTCATGGAAAATGACCCATTATTTGGTAAGGTAATAACTTTTAAAAACTGTAGATAAAAGGAAGTAACAAATTCAGCAAACCAACTTGAGCCAGAGCTATGGGTTTTGGCTTACTAGATCGCAAAACTAACTAGCTGCCATTTTAAGCACTTTACAAGTTACTTGCTGTAGTTTCTCCTTTTTGAGGCATCTCGAAGAATTGCCAGTGGGAACACATGCAAAGAGGGATGTTCATTTTTATGATATTGAGAACACTGATGTTGAATTTAAGTGATTGTTTTTCACTCTTTACGACATCACATGAATGTAGGTAAATAAGACAGTTGTAGGCAACCGTGTCAGTATCTAGAAGTGGTCTGAGGAGGTTTGGCTTTGCCTAAATTTCTAGATTCAATTTGCTTACGTTTCTGTGTTAATCTACCTCCTTCATGATTTCTAGTCTTCTACTGACCTCTTCTCAATTAGAATTTGTGGAAACAAAATTTTTAAAAATAGGTACAGATATATTTATCTTTCTGTTTTCAGGAGTGAGGAAGAGACAGTTTGACAAATAAATTACTTTGAATTCAAATAAAGCACAAAAATAATATTCATCCTACCTACAGGAAATAATATAAAATACATTTAAAACCCCTTTAAAATTCTTTTAGCAGTTTTCATACATGTAAAATACATTTAAAACTTCTTTAGCATTTTATTCTATTTATAAATAACTTCTGAACAATTCTTTAATTAAAATCCTTTAGAGCTTTTACTTTGTATCTTTGTGGGGAAGTAAACGTCATTAAAAAATAATTTTTGACTCAAACTATTAACTTAATTTCGACCTTAATATTCTCAATTTCCACAAACCTGAATGATAATATATACCCTACAAGGCCTACAACCTACTATTGAATGCTATGTTAACTTTTTTCAATATTGTGAACTTGCTTATTGGAAACGAATGGTAATTGTCATTATTCTGTCGTTGTGAAATCCAGAAATTAGGATTTTATGGCCCAAATATGGCATTACTAGAGAAATTTAAATAAAAGAGACTAAGGTATATAAAACAAAATACGGGCTTTGATAGGACAAAGAAATATACTTTTTGTAACATTTTTCAGTGCTGTATAGAATTCGCTCTAAAAAAAATCACCTGAAGTTAATTATAATGTAATTATTATATAATAAAGGTTATATTTCAAAACCTATATGCTAACTTTAGAACTTTCTGTCCATAGAATAATTTTTACAAATGTGCTGGATTCTAAAAGATTATTTATATCAGATCAATCATGGGTTAAAAAGTAAGCTTTTGTAGAATGCCTGGTAATAAAACAACTTTTTTTATTTTTTATTTTTTTGAGATGGAGTCTCACTCTGTAGCCCAGGCTGGAGTGCAGTGGCAAGTTCTCGGCTTACTGCAATCTCTGCCTCCAGGTTCAAGTGATTCTCCTGTCTCAGCCTCCTGTGTAGCTAGGATTACAGGCACTCGCCACCATGCCTGGATAATTTTTGTATTTTTAGTAGAGACGGGGTTTCACCATATTATTGGTCAGGCTGGTCTTGAACTCCTGACCTCAGGTCATCCACCAGCCTCAGCCTTCCAAAGCCCTGGGATTACAGATGTGAGCCACTGTGCCTGGCCTTTTTTTTACATTTTTAATAGGAAATTCCTTTTACAGTATGAATTTTGGGTGCCAGAAGTATATTTGTCCATCTCAACTGTAACTACAATACAATATTCAGCTTTTTCCCCACTAAGAACTCATGGGTTCTATGATAATGTACTTTTAATCCCATTTTTGATTATATCAAATGAGTAACAGTAGCAAAAGCAATTATTTATTAATTTTTTTGAGACACAGTCTCACTGTCACCCAGGCTGGAGTACAATGGTGCAATCTCGGTACCCTGCAACCTCTGTCTCTTGGGTTCAAGCGATTCTCATGCCTCAGCCTCCTGAGCAGCTGGGATTAAAGGTGTGCGCTACCACACCCAGCTAATTTTTGTATTTTTAGTAGAGACGGGGTGTCACCATGTTGGCCAGGCTGGTCTCGAACCCCTGACCTCAGGTGATCCACCCGCCTCAGCCTCCCAAAGTGCTGGGATTACAGGCATGAGCCACCGTGCCTGGCCCAAAACCAATTATTGTATTCTTTTATGTTGTCATGTCTTCTTTAATATGATTTCCTTAATTAATTGCTGCTAGTAAAAAAGTAAATTTAAAAAAATTACAAATCTATAAACTCTTAAAAGTAGTGGAACTTTAGAGACCATCGTGTAACTCAACAAATTTAACACATGATAGCCCTGAGCCTCAGTGATATTAAATGCCTTGCCTGAAATAGTAGCAGAACCCAAAGTAGAGCTTAGGGCTCCTTATTTCTGGTTTAGTATTTTCACTCTACTCCCATATCAGTCAAAATATTTATTTAGTGGTTCATGTAAAATATTGAAGTTTTAGGTGATATGATGGGTACAGTAAAATGTAAGCTATTTCCTGTGTTCAGGGAGTTTGATCTGTAGCTGAGCAGTTTTTTTATAAACTATTTAGACAAATAATAGTATTCATTGGTAGGATTTAATAACTTTTGTACAATACAGAAATTGGGAATCATAGCTACCTTTTTGTTCATTTTTGGACCTACAACAAAATAAAAAAAAAGCTTGAGAAATAAATACACAACACATACCAATGCCCCATGCCAAGCTATATTGGAGTCTGATGCAAAAGTGAAAATAAAGACAGATACAGGCTGTCTTTATTTAAAATTTTGATATTTTTTTCATTGTGGTTTTCTGTTTGTTTATTTTTGAGACAGAGTCTGACTCTGTCACCCAGGCTGGAGTACAGTGGCACAATCTCAGCCCACTGCAACCTCCGCCTCTCGGGTTCAAGCGATTCTTCTGCCTCAGCCTCCTGAATAGCTGGGACTACAGGCATGCGCCACCACGCCTGGCTAATTTTTTTTTGTATTTTTAGTAGAGACAGGGTTTCACCACGTTGGCCAGGCTGGTCTCGAACTCCTGACCTCGTGATCTGCCCGCCTCGGCCCCCCGAAGTGCTGGTATTACAGGTGTGAGCCACCGCGCCTGGCCCATCATGGATTTTTTTTTATTAACCAGAGTCCATGCTCTATTCATATTTCCTTAGTTTTTACATAATGTTCTTTTCTGTTCCAGACTACATTACCTTTAGTTGTTATGCTACATAGTGTTTTTTGCATTAATATTGAGACAGAGTCTTGCTCTGTCGCCCAGGCTGGAGTGCAGTGGCATGATTTTGGCTCACTGCAAGCTCTGCCTCCCATGGGTTCAAGCCATTCTCCTGCCTCAGCCTCCTGAGTAGCTGGGACTACACGCGCCCACCATCACATCCGGCTGATTTTTTATATTTTTAGTAGAGACGGGGTTTCACCGTGTTAGCCAGGATGGTCTTGATCTCCTGACCTCGTGGTCTGCCCGCCTCGGCCTCCCAAAGTGCTGGAATTACAGGCGTGAGCCACAATATTGGTTTTTAAAGTATTATACTAAAATATTGTTTATCTTGATTACTGAGATTTGCACCTGAAATGAATGAGTCACTTGGCTTCCTGTAGTCCTGACTTGGGTGCACACGTGCACGCAGAGACAGAGTATTTTATTTTTGAGAGATATTTCTTTAAGTGCTCTTATCCAAAAAAAGAAAAGCCCTTAAGTCCCAATGGGCAAATTGCTAAAATGTGGGGGAAAAAAAGTGATTCTGGTATACAATGCAAAGTAGGAGCATATTTCATAAATAACTCAGGTATGTTAACTAGTATTTATGGGTGAAGCCACAAATTTCTGATTGTAAATATCCAGAATTCCACAGTGTACATATTATCTGAGCTCTCAGATCAGGCTTCATACCAGTGCAATAAAATGAACACATAAACCTGACAAGCCAGAAGCCAGAGGTGGGTCTGCCCTTAATCATACCACATCTAGTAGCATTCTACTTTTACTTTTAAGATTATTATTGAATTCTTACGACAAATAAATATAAAGTTTGTATTTAATCTTCCCCAGAATATCTCATCATTTTGCACCTGAAATGCAGGATAATTATTTCCAACAGATGTTATTTACTGACATAATTTCTGGACCAGATGATAACATTTAACACTCAGTGTAATGTTTTGATGTTCTCTCATGCCCTGATACATTTGGACTTATTACCAAATCATTACTACAAGGCTGGAAGTTTCAATAATTTACAGAAGTCATTACGTTGGGAAGGGCAGTAACTCTGCCAAAGAGATGACTTAAATGTCCCAAATACATCCCAATTCTTCAGTCCTCCCATCTGAGTTTCTCTTACAGCCATTTTTCTTATATATAAAAACAGCAATATTTTTGAGCAAAAATTTAAAAGAAAGGCTCTATTTCATCACACGGCCTCATTTCTTTTTTCTGTTTGCATATCTTGTACATGGATACAGTTTAATCATGTAACCATGTCCATTAAATTATTAGCTGATTGCCTTTGATGTCAAGATTGGACTTTTGCCTTCTCTTTGTATGCAAGGTGGTTTGATATCATCTCACTGCTGGCACTAAGTTTTCACAGAATAGTAACATTTACAGTTTATAGCTCTCTGGAGAGATTTGCTTAATAGAACAATACATGTCAGGATTCTTTGCCCAAGCTTGTCTGCTCTGTGCAAAATGTACAGTGTATATTTTGCCTGCATGTTTTATGCTACTAAATGGCTCTGTAAAGAAAGGTGTATTTAAGAACACATTTTAAAAATTGTACTGAGTTTTATAAAAAAGTCATGACTCCCTACCTTGGAAAGCTCGTTTTTTTTTTTTCTTTTCTTTTTTTTTCTGTTTTCAAAGTATGAACTCTCCTTTGTTAGCTCTGTATGAGGAATGAACCATTTTCTCAGAGTTCAATGAATGAAGACTCTCATCTTATAGAGAAGTTAAATTCTTGTGTTAGAAAGAATTCTTCATCATAAATACCTGTGAAATGATAAATGCGTATTTGGAAATAAAACATCTTATAGGGCTTCTGTTTAAAAATGACAGTGTGCTCATACTTGTATTTTCTCCCTCTTCAAACTCACCTAACATGCATTAAGAAAAGCCAAAATATGTTAATTCACAAGGACAAAGAGAGCCAGAGAAAAGGCAACAGTGGAAAAATCTTTTAACAAACATTACTGAAGCAAGGAAGCAGATGGTAATTAATTTATCAGAGCAGAAGAAATTTCCACCTAGCCTGCAGAGGACATTATCACCAAGAAATGAGTCAGCATGCTCCTTGGAACTTTATCTAGGGACATCGGAACTGCTAAAGGCTGTGGTGAGGAACGGGCTGAAGAGAGAGGCTTTGCCAGAAAGGCTATACAACAGATGTACATCGGGTCTTCTCCCCAACTCATCCTCCGTGCAGGATACTGGAACTCTTTTCTCTAGAGAAATGCCGAGACACCAGTTGAAGGCTGAAGTGAGATCCAGGGATAAATAGTGAAAAACCTTAGTTGTAAATGTTAGGAATAAAAAGTCAAGAATCATGCAGCATTTTAGGAAAGCCTCAAATTGACACCTGGAGGAAACAGGATTTTTCAGGGAGCAGAAGAAAACGTAATAAAAAAAATATCTAATATATACAAATATATGAGGAATATGCCCATGAAAACAGGAATCTCAAAGAAACAGAGACAAAGGCAGTGCTTGAAAATTAAATATATGGTAAGCAATGGAAGAAAAAAAAACAGAAAAAAAGGATTGGGACACAAATAATGAATGAAATCTTCTAATAAGTAGGAAAAAATAGAACATAAACAGAAAACAGAATTATGAGATCAATATAAGAAGTTCATTGTCTCCAATTTAAGGAATTCGTGGGAAGTGAGAGGAAACAATGAGAAAATTATCAGACATAATGAAGAAAAATTCTCTCTAGATCAGAAAAGAACACAACAACCCAAATTAAATGGGCCCACCAAGCACCTAGCCCAATGAATAAAAAATAGACTAACCCAACACATCGCAACATTTCAAAACACCAGGAATAAAACATAATTTTCTTAAGCTTCAAGAGAAAATGAGCCATTCATACCCAAAGAAAAGAGCATCAGAATGACTTTTGACTTTTTGCTAATATTGGATAAAAGAAAATGTAAAAATTTGGAGAAAAAGTGTTTTCAGCCAACAGTTTTATGCCCAGGCATAGTATCAGTAACATGTAAGTAAAGAAAAACAAATGTGGATGTACTTCCAAAATAAACCTCCCACGTCTTAGAGAAAGTTATTAAAGAATAGACTCCAGCAAAACAAAGGAATAAACCAAGAAAGATACATATATGGGATTTGTGAAATCAAGGTCCTGACAGAAAAATGATAAAGAGAGTTGACAGAATGACACTTGTGTAGAGCAATAAGTATCTATCAGAGCAGGAAGGTAAAGAGCTGCAGGAGAGAATTATCAAATGGCCAAATAGAGTTGCTAGAATAGTTATTATATATGAGATTTGCAAAAGTTATTGAGTCATTTGACAGATCGATTGACATACTGGGAGGAAGTAAAGTTTGTAGAAACTAAGCAGATGAACACACAGTAGCTTTATTAATTGCAAGACAAAACAAAATATACATGAGAAAGGAATGGTAATAATAGGATGCTATTTAGCTCAGCAGTGAATAGTATTTCATTGTTATAGTGATATAAATGGTGACTGTTTAACCAAAAGTTGTTATATAACTATACTGAGAGGATTAGAAGGGAAGTGTGCATGTATGCTAGATTCACCACCATGACAGAAAGTCTACAACAATATCTTAGGTTGGATTCCCTGTAAGAAACACTCTGTGCAGGAAGTTTACTGATAAGTATCTGTCTTAAAGGTCAACACCTGTGGAGGAAGAAGGAACCAGGATAGGGCAGGGGGAGGAGCTGGATTGTGATGTTGATGCAGTTACAACAAAAATCTGCCTCTAGAGCTGGATGGCCCCCCAGTGTGGTACTGCCTTAAATCAAAGAGTTTGGGCCTTTATACCCCCAGAATCTACCAGTCACTGGAGCTGAGCAAGGGAGATGTTATGGACTGGATGTTTGTGTCTCCCCAAAACTCTTATGTTGAAGCCCTTAATCACCAATATGGTATTTGGAGGTGAGGACTTTGGGAGATAATTAAGGTTAGATGAGTTTGTCGGGGTGGGGATCTTATGATGGGATCGAAGCCCTTATAAAAAAAAACAGGCGTGAGAGCTCTCTCTGTCCATCATGTGAGGACACAGCAAGAAGGTGACCATCCGCAAGCCAGGGAGAAAGCCCTCACCAGGGACTGAATCTGCCAATCTGCCATCACCTTGATCTTGGACAGTGAGAATCAAGTATCTGTTGTCTAAACTACCCAGTTTATTGTATTTCGTCATGGTGTGTGCTAATGCATGAGGGGTCATAACTAAGACAGGAGGGATCATGGTCTTAGACAAGGTGACCCTTTACAATTGAAGGCTATTTTAACTAAACTGATAAATTAAAAATATAAATAAAAGCATATTATTTAGAAACATGGAGGTAAGTGGCACAGGAAACAGCAAACACATTTAGAACTGACAGAGGAAGGTGGGCATAGTGGACAAGAACAGGTTCTTTTTGTTATGAGCCATTCACCGTTACTTGATTTTAGCTATATGCACCCATGACATTGATAGAAGTTACTTTAAAATTAACAATTCAACTGCATCCAGTTATGGAAGCAAAGTGTTAAATATAATGCCATTTTTGGTGATGGTATATACAGCTAGGTGTACCAATCTTCAACACTGACAAATGTTCAAAGAAGAGGCCAGGTGCAGTGGTTTAGGCTGGGTGTGGTGGCTCACACCTGTAATCCCAGCACTTTGGGAGGCCGAGGCTGGCGAACCACCTGAGGTCAGGGGTTCGAGACCAGCCTGGCCAACATGGTGAAACCTCGTCTCTACTAAAGATACAAAAATTAGCCAGGCGTGGTAGCATGTGCCTGTAATCCCAGCTATTTGGGAGGCTGAGGTAAGAGAATCACTTGAACCCGGGAGGCAGAGGTTGCAGTGAGTAGAGATCGCACCACTGCACTCCAGCCTGGGCAACAGAGTGAGACTCCGTCTCAAACAAAACAAAACAACAAAAAAACAAAAAACAGAAAAAACTAAATAAAGAATAGTGACAATAATAACAATAATGATAATAAATTGAACTCTTACTATGTCCCAAACACTGTGCTAAATGATTTTTAATACTTATATCTATTTCATTTTATTTTTAATCAACAAATCATGTATATCTAGATGGGGTACAGTGTGATGTTTTCATACATATTTAAACTGTGGAATAGTTCAATCAAACTAAGGAACTTAGCCATCACCTCACATACTTATTTTTTGTGATGAGAACATTTAAAATTTATTTATTTTTTTGAGACGGAGTCTTGCTCTGTCACCAGGCTGGAGTGCAGTGGCACCATCTCAGCTCACTGCAACCTCCGCCTCCCAGTTTCAAGCAATTCTCCTGCCTCAGCCTCCCAAGTAGCTGGGACTACAGGTGCATGCCACCATGCCCAGCTAATTTGTGTATTTTTAGTAGAGATGAGGTTTCACCGTTTTGCCCAGTTTGCTCTCGAACTCCTGACCTCAGGTTATCCACCTGTCTCGGCCTCCCAAAGTGCTAGGATTCCAGTCGTGAGCCACCACACCTGCTGCCTCTGGCATTGTAAAGTGAATGTCATAATGTTAACCTGCCTCACTGAGTCCTTGGGAAGAAGAAGTGAATTCAGACACATAAAGCAAAGAGACTGTGCCTGGCCCTTTGTAGGTACCTGGTACGTATTAGCCATTATTATGTATTAGTCTGAAAAAGCAGATTGCAACGAATCAAGTGCTCCCCAGCTCTTCTAGAGAGTGAAGCTCCATTATTTCATTTAAATACCATTAATTTCCGACACTTCATCTTTTCATTTTCATTTTCCTTTCTTTTTGTGTATACACCTTAAGCTTTTATAAGGCGTTTTATTCAATTATGTATTTTCTCTGTGCTTGGCTTCTTCCACTCCCATTTCCTCCCAAACACACACATCGAACAACTTCCTTACTCAATGATAATGGAATTGGGTATAATGTCACTTTCTTCTGCTGCCTTACTTTTGGAAGAGAAAGCAAGATTAATAGATTATAATCATTTGTTCATGTTTATTTCATTTTGCTAAATGGCAGCATCTTCATAACCTTTTCAGGTTTATGTCAGTAATGTGCTCCCAAGGTCTAAATAATGATGTTGACACAGTTTGGTATATTAATAGGCTTTCACTTACCATTGCAAAATCTCTATTTGCAATGCTTAACCCTGCATTTTCTGCCTAAGGAGATTAGGGAGTTAGAATGGGTTTGTCATATTTGGCCAGACATGTCTGTTTTCTTGGTCTGTCTCAAGAAATGGAAATTATATTTTCCCTTTGGTCTTTGGTCTACTTAAAGTGTCATAGAAGAACAAATTGTACTCTGAGTTTGAAATGGCACAGAGTGTGCATGAATCCAGTGGCACTTGAGGAGCAGAAGCTGTTAGAGTAACTGACACCTGCTGTTGTTGATTAGCATCCTTCCTGTAAGCTGTAGAATTTATGCACTCTTTGGGAATAGGCTAACTGCTTACTGGCTTTACTTTAGTTTCTTAGTTGGAACCAACAGATGATTTTAAGATTGAAAAAGAAATGCTTGGGTATGTAGCTGGGGATTATGATCAGATCAGCTCCCGGCTTATCCATTTTAAATCTCCATTTAGCCAAAGCTAAACACATTTTGGATTAGCTGCCTTTTGAGGTTATCTTTGTCCCTGCTGCCTTCCATTAGTATTGACTGTACTTTAATTTTTTCAAAAAAATATCTAGTGTTGATTTAGATTGAGGTCTGTGCAGTAAAAAAGGATCACCTTTGCACTTAGGGAAAGAGATTAAACATCTGGATCATAGAGCTATTTATTAAAATGGACGATTTCTGCCTAAATCCACATGAACTTATGACTATCAGCATGATTTAAGTAACGAGACTGCTGACTCGGGAAATCAGAGTCTTTTGCCATTCATTGACCGATTGAGTTAAGCATAAAACTGAAATGATTTTATAGACCATTCTTTTTGGCAGTGTCGATCCTAAATCTGATATGAAATGGGGCTGCCATTACAATTGTTTTGAAATACAACTAATTGAATACTTTGAGGGATTTTGCTTTTCATTTTATTTTTTTACCAATGGAGTAGATTCGAATGATGTAGATTGTAAGAGAAGTTAAAAGACTTTCAGTATTGATTCTAAGATGATTGCTTTTTTTTATATAATTATCACGGGCATTTGAATATTTATTTTGCAATATTTCTTCATAAATAAACATCTTTTAAAAAATAAATTCCAGACCTTAGACAACTAACTTAATGGGCTGGAAGAAGTTATTTAAACTTTAGGAACTAGCTACTGTGCAATTCAAGTGAAAGAAACAATGCCGATAATTCATTAGTGATTGCTAGTGAAACTAAGTTCATTCTACAGAGATGATAAAAACTGGACTATAAATCCTCAGGCATTTGAAAGTCATCATATACTTGTAGAAAGGGAAGAATGTCCTTTCTAAAATTCTACAACTATTTATAAGTAGCAGCTCTTTTTTGGGAGGACATCTTGCTAACTTTTTTTCATGACCTTTTATCAGGTAAATGCCTTGAGGATAAATCAGGGCTTCTGAATAATGCTTGCTCACCTGCAACAGGATGAAAAACGGTAGGTTCCAAGCCTCAACCTATTATTTGTGGCAACTCCATAAGAAACACATGTCTCTGAACATGTCAGCAGTAGCACTCAAAGATGCTCTGTGTTATCTAATTGCTCTTGTACCTTTTTCTGACTTTAGGATAAGCAGTGGGTATGCCTACGATGGCACATCCCTACTGACTGCTAAAGCGTGAAATGGTTGCAGTTGTGGTTCCTGCTCTCTATCCTTCCCTCACACCCATCCCCTTTGCAGAAGCAGTAGTACTCCACCCTGGTTATAAAAAGGAATGAAGGCCCTGGTAATCATAACTCATAAAGCATGTCACATTCTTCCTCTGTCTCTTCTTTTCTCCTATTTTAATTAAAATTGAATTCATGCCTCTCAAATGAGTGGATTCGCAGGGTGACAATATCTTTCAGATTCTAAGGGCCATAATGGGAAGTCAGTATTATGCATTGTCTTATCTCCAGTATAACATGGTGGCTGTTTTGACAGGCTTCAGTCAAAATGTGAAGTTCCTCATCACCAAACATTCTAGAAATTGGTCCCGCACCCCTCAACTCCACTGTCTCCCTGGGTCACTGGTGTCTTTCCATCCTGTGTTCATCAAAAAGGAAAGATAAGGGATGGAGTGTCTACTGCAAACATTATTGGAGTTTTTAAATGCAACATTTTATTTCTAACTTAAATTTGACTCCAAGATCAAATCAAATTTGCCTAATCCCAAACCCTCCATTGCCATAACAGCTACATTAAAATATTATATGCTTGCCCCTAGCACCTACTAAGTGCTCAATAAACATTTACTGAAAGAAAATAAATTTGATTTAGACACTTGAAAGTTTTTTCTGAAAAAGAGAGTCCACATATTCTGTTGTCATAGAGACTCAAAAATCCAATCTTATTTCGTGATGAGCCTCAGTTGTCATAGTTCTCCTTTTCTTCTCCTTCACAAGGCAGTAATTGAGTTTCAGGATGTGGGATTGCTACTAAATATTCACTTGCAATTTGCATCGAAATGTCAAATACATTATTTGGGAATATGCCAGATAACTTAGGAAAGTGTTTAATTTAAAAACCTGCCTGAGGGGAAAAGTAGTCTACATCAAATGAAACAGAGAGCACTTGTAGAACTTTTAGAAGTCACCTGGACAAATGGGATGCTCAGAACTTCCAGAAAGGGCAGGGAAGAATCTCCATCCTAGATGGGTACATGTTGAAGCATTTTAAAATATTTCACATTTAAATGCCCGAGCTCTGGCCAAACATTAAAATCAAATTTTGAGGCTATTAAATTTTATGTCTATATTAGTTTGCTCAGGCTGTCATAACAAAATACCACAGACTGGGTAGCTTAAGTCAGAGAAATCTATTTCCTCACTGTTCTAGAGGCTAGAAGTCCAAGATCAAGGTGTTACAGGGTTGGTTTCTTCTGAGGACCACAAGGGAAGGGTCTGTTCCAGGCCTCAGTGCTTGGCTTACAGAGAGCCACCTTCTCTCTGGGTCCTCACGGGGTCTTTCTTCTGTGCATCTGTGTCTCTGAGTGTCCAAATTTTCTCTTCTTACATGGACACTAGTCAGATTGGATTAAGGCCCACTATCAGGATGTCATTTTAGCTTAATCACCTCATTAAAGGACATATCTCCAAATATAGTCACATTCTGAGGCACCTGGGGATTAGGGCTTCAACATATGAGTTTGGGAGAGAAACAAGAGAATGACCCATAACAGTGTCGAAGTGAGAAGTTGACTTGCGAACTGATGACATAGGCAGTAAGTAAGCACTGAGTGCCCACTATGCTGTTTTGATCCACTGAGGGTGGAACGATACTCACATATAGCGTGTCTCTCATAGGGAAGTCCATAGAGTCACATAGCCATTGTCTTAGATGAAATGGACAGGGATATTCACAAACCCACTACTCTCAACCACTGGCCATTTCTAACGTTACCCTGGGGGCTCCCCCCTCCTATGAATTTTCAATACCCTACAGCTTCTGTGTTGCTGGCTCTGCCTGATTTTGCATGTGGAAATCTTGGGGTACACATTATTTAAATGTTAGTAACTTGTTTTTACAATGATTCATCTCTCAGTTCTCAGCAGGCCAGTTCATGTTATACCCTGTATCTGGATGTCCAGGCAGAAGAACTAGGTTTGAGAACCAGCCCCATCAGATATAGATGCTGCAGCTTGAGCAAGGCACTAGGTATCTCCGAAATCACAGTTCTCTCATCTGTAAAGAGGAGAAAAGAGGATGGCCAAGTAGTGTGGGGAAGTATCATAGTCCATCTGGGCTGCTGTCACAAAATGTGATAGATGGGTTATAAACAACAGATATTTATTTCTCACAGTTCTGGGGGTTGGAAAATCCAAGCTCAAGGTGCTGGCAGATCCGGTATCTGGTTAGGGCCAGCTTCCTGATATGCAGATAGCTGTCTTCGTTTTGTGTCCTCACCTGGTGCAGAGCAGAGAGACAGAAAGTAAGCCCTTTAGTGCCTCTTTTTATGTCAGCACTAATCCCATTTAGGAAATCTCCATCTTCTTGACCTAATCACCTGTCAAAGGCCCCACCGCCCAATAGCATCATATGGGGGAATAGATGTCAACATATGAATGATCTGGTTTCCTGGTTCATAGATGCTGTCTTCCCAATGTGTTCTCAGGTGGAGAAGAAGGCAAGGAAGCCCTCTGGGGTCTTTTTGTTTTTAAGAGACTTGGTTTCACTCTGTTGCTCAGGCTGTAGTGCAGTGGCATGATCACAGCTCATTGTAGCCTTGACGTCCCAGTCTCAGGTTATCCTCCCATCTCAGCCTCCCAAGTAGCTAGGACTACAGACACACACCAACACACCCAGCTAATGTCTCTATTTTTGTAGAGATGGGGTTTTACCATGTAGCCCCGACTGACCTCAAATTCCTGGGCTCAAGGGATCCTCCCACCTTGGCCTCCCAAAGTGCTGAGATTATAAGTGTGAGCCACTGCGCCTGGCCTAATTAATGTCTCTATTATAAGTGCACTAACCCATTCATGAGGGTTCCACTTTTAGAATTTAATCACCTCCCAAATGTCCCACCTCCTTGTACTGTGACCTGGTAGGGTTAGGATTTCAACATACGAATTTGAGGAGGGACATAAACATTTGGTTCATTGCAGGGGTACTGAATGAGATAATATGGATGAAGTGTAATTATACAATAAAGGCTTAATTAAAGTACAGTTGTCCCTTGATAGCCATAGGGGATTGGTTCCAAGCGTCCCCTTGGGTACCAAAATTTACAAATTCTCAGGTCCCTTATATAAAATGGCATGGTATTTTCATATAACCTACGCATATCCTCCCATATATTTTAAATCATCTCTAGATTACTTATAATACCCAATACAATGTAAATGTTATGTAAGTAGTTTTATACTGTATTGGTCTTTTCTACTTGTATTATTTTTATTGTTGTATTGTTATTTTTTATGGATTTTAAAATAATATTTTCAATCTACAGTTGGTTGAATCTGTGGATGTGGAACCCCTGGATGTGAAGGGATTTTTTTTACTTGTATTATTTTTATTGTTATATTGTTATTTTTTATAGATTTTAAAATAATATTTTCAAACCACGGTTGAATCTATGGATGTGGAACCCATGGATGTGGAGGGCTGACTATAAATTTTAATCTTGCAATTTTACGGTTGAATAGTTGAACCAAACTATTCCTTCCCTTCACACCCACCTCCTCTTCACACACACACATGATTAAAAATAACACGCAAAGGCATAGAAACAACCAACATACACAATTCCTTTTATTTAAAGCCTTGAAATTATGGAAGAAGGCCCAAAATGAAGTCCCTAAACAAAGCCAGGAGGGGGCGACCTCCTGGCCTAAATAGTCCTGGCATATCTCAGGAGTAAAATTGGAGGGGATGGGGTCTTGGGAAGGACACTTGATTATATCGGGCTTATGTGTGTCAGTCAGTGCTTCTCAGCCCCCCAGGCTCACTGGGCAGGCTTGGACCTTGACTGGATCCCTGCGAGGCCAGGTATATAGATCACAGACTGGAGTCAGATGATGTGGGTTCAAATCCTGACTCTGCCATTTTCTAGCTGCAGGAACTGGACAAGTTAATTAACCCATGTAAGCCTCAATTTTCTCATCTGTTAAATGAGAACACAAATAGCATCTACCCAAAAGGTTGTCATGAAGATTACCTGCAATAATCTACATGAGTATAGAGTGTTTATATAGCACCAGACTAAGCTTATTAAGATAAGCTTTTAATAAAGTAATGTTAACTATTAATGTCATCACTGGAGTTAGTACTCACACATCACTATTCTTTTCTCTGATCACTTTCTCTCCTTGTCTTACCTCTACCCAATATGCATATCAAATAAATGTATATTCAGTGGAAGTTGTTTCAACATATTCAAATGGTCTGGAAATGCTTCTGTTCTCTTTTACTCCTTTTATGTATGGGTGATCAGATACCCAAGGAGTATCAGGAGTCAGTTGGGAAATGGAAGAAGAAAGAGACAGAGGATTGTGGTAGAAGGATCATTGATTTGAGCGTCTAGGACTTTGGGGAAGAGAAGCAGCTGAGTGTACTGACCAGTTTACCTTCTCTGGAGCCAGACTGAATGTAAATCCCTTCTCCAGTTTCCCAGCTGTGTGATCCAAGTCAATTACCTAACCTCTGTCGGCCTCAATTGCCTTCTTACAGAGAAAGGGATGGCGATAATGATATTTTATAGTGTTATTAGGAGGACTTGATTAGTTAATATTTAGAAGACATTTAGATCAGTACTGTGTATAAACAGAATATAAATGTTGTTTAATTTTTTTAATGTCCAGAATAGGTGCTGGAAACCGTAGTAGTAGCAGCAAAGCTGAAGTCAAAGTAACTATAGACTAGACATTGAGAAGACAGGAGTTCTGTCTCCTGAGGGAGGTGATGCTACTTTTCCTAGCCTTGAGGACCAGGGAGCTTCTCTCCAGCTTTAACATGCTCTGAATCATTGTCTTGGTAATGATCAGGATTATGCCTTGCTCAGGAAATATTGGTTATTTAGTTGCTTTGGAAAATGTAACAGGAAGCTAGAATTTAAGTTTTACAAACATAACCCTAAGAATTATTTCAAACTCTGAGCCCATTTTCTAGCTGCTTACAGGTTACACCTCATAATTGGGCCAGTATTTTAACTGCATTAATTCTTCTGGTTAACAACTTCTATATTTTTTCCTTTGTACTCTCACCAAGAAAAAATACCAGAATTATGAGCTCCTTCGCACTCTGGTTTGGAGATGTTTGGGAGTCTGCAAGCCCTGAAAATACTTAAATTAAAATGTTGGTTTCAAAAATAGGCCCATTGAAACATGGAAATGTGTTTCTCTCTTCACATTTCTCTTCCTTTTTTATTCTGTAGGTTGCTGTCCACAGCAGGATAAACTGAGAAAGGCCATCAAGAGGTGGTCTTTGTAGATTTTCCTCCCCTACCATCTTAAAGAAACTGTTGCTTTCCAAACTGTAGAACTGTTAGTATAGTTCGATGACCTTTAATCAGAAGAATACTTAGAGTATTGTTTTTAAATGCGGTGACAAGGGATGGAGAACAAATAGTTTTTCAGAGGGATTTTCCTGGAAAAGCTGTGAACTGACTGGGGTTAATGTCCAAAGGTAATGGTCTCTCCCAGCGGGTCATTAATTCCCAGGAATTGGCCTGTGCCTCAATTGCTATTGCTTAAGTAAACAATAAATAACATCACACAGATATGTAATGAACTATAAAATGACCACTTCTCAACCTGCATTGTAGATATGCCTGCAGCACATACAAGACTGCCTTCTATTAATCACCTCCCCAACTTGATTGATTAGTTTCCATCAGCACCCTGTCCCCTATTTTCTTTTAAAATAGATTAATTTCATACTGGTGAGGTCAGAGAATAAAAGCATGAATGTTAGGCCCAGTAAAAAATGGTGTCTGTGCCAAGTATTTGACATTTTT
Source organism: Hylobates moloch (assembly GCF_009828535.3). NCBI lineage: Eukaryota > Metazoa > Chordata > Mammalia > Primates > Hylobatidae > Hylobates > Hylobates moloch. Next base: position 1,512,766 of record NW_026652302.1, on the reverse strand, counting down.
TTTTCTCTCTCTCTCTCTCTCTCATTTTTTCTCTTGCACTTTCTGCTACTCTGCAGCAATTAGTTATAACTCACATCATGCCCCAATAATACCAAGATTTGTGCCGATGACATTGGTTAATGGAAACTGAGTCTTTTGAGGGCAAGGATTATTTTAATTATGTTAATAATATAAGGGTTCCCGATCCGTCCACCCACTCCACTGTCATTTCTCAGTCATTTTGCTTGACCTCTCAGAAGTTCTTAACCCATCTGATTATTTCCTTCCACGAAACTATTGGCTTGGCCTCCACTCTCTCCTGCTTTTCTTCCTACCTCCTTTGCCACCCACTCCTTCTCAGTCTTTTCTTTTAGCTCTATCTCTTTTTTTAAAAAGTTGTAAAATACACACAACATAAAGTTTACCATTTTAACCTTTTAATTGTGCAATTCAGTGGCATTAAGTACATTCACAATGTTGTGTAACAGTCCCCACTGTCTACTTTCCAAACTTTTTAATCACCTAAAATAGAAACTGTAACCTTTAAGTAATAATTTCCCATTCCTCCTTCTTCCAGCCCTTGGTAACCTCTCTTTCTGTCTTTATGAAATTTGCTAGATACCTCATATACGTGGAATCATACAATATTTGCGTGTTTAATTCTGGGTTATTTCACTTAGTATAATGTATTCAAGATTCACCATGTTGTAGCATGCACCAGAACTTCATTTCTTTTTATGGCTGAAAATATTCTATTGTATGTATATAGCCCATCATATTTACCCATTTATCTCTTGATGGACATTTGGTTGTTTCCACCTTTTGGCTATTGTTAATAATGCTGATATGGACATGGATGTATAAATGGAGTAGAATTGCTCAGTCATATGGTAATGATATTTTTAACTTTTTTAAAGGAACCGCAAAACTCTTTTCCACAGTTACTTTTTCACAGTTTTACATTCTTACCAGCAATGCACTAGAGTTCCAACTTCTGTGCATCCTAACAATTGTTATTTTTTTATAGTAGCCAACCCAGAGGGTATGGGTTTCTCATCGTTTGTTCTATCTTGTCTTCCAAACTTGTCATCACTGAAGCACCTGAGGACTTAGTCTCCCTGTCTTCCCTTTCCCATCTATTTCTATCCCTTTGGTGATCTCCTCCAGCCCCCTGGCTTTAAATACCATGGACATACTGATGTATATTGCTAGCCCCTACCTCCTGCCAAACTCTAGGCTCGTCCATGCTGTTGCTTGGTGGGCATTTCTACTTGGATGTTCAATAGGCATCTCAACCTTAAAATGTCCAAAACTGAAGGCAAATTCCAAGCCCCTCATACCTTGCCCACCATGAACCTGGTTCTCCCACAGACTGCCCCTGTCAATGGCATCTCCATTCTACCTGGTTCTCAGGCTCCAAACCTTGGATTCATCCCTTCCTTTTCTCTTTTCCTTTCTACAGACACCATCAAATTAAGTTGGTTCTACTTGCAAAATAAACTCAGAGCTTTGACTGGGTCACAGTTCAAATGTTACCTGCAGAGGGATGACCTCTCCAAGTTAAACAGCCCCTGCTGCCTCCCTCTCCATTCCCTTATCTGCTCTGTTCTTCAGAGTACTTGACATCATATATATTTAAGTTTCATCTCCTGCACCATCATGTGAGGGCAGGAACTTACTTGGTATCTTGATATGTTTTCTGGTTTGTCTCCTTTGCCTGAAAGAGTACTGATTTCAATAAAAAAAAATTGTTGAGTGGATCATTAAAGGATAAGTGGAAGATACAGTGTCTGCCCCTGAGGAAGCAACAAAATCAAGACTCTATACATGAAGCAACTAAAAACAGGAAGCCCCCTTGGATTTTTTTCAGGGAAAATGGATTTTTTTTTTTTTTTTCAAATAAATCCTACCTCATCATGTGACCAAAACATGTCTATTTGAGTTGAAAGTGTTTTTGCCATGTTAGACACTTTCCTGCTAAGAGACAGGATATTGAGCAAACTTCTTAATAAGTTAGTGTTGCTATTTTATTTATGTATGCATATATATCTACACATATACACACACATTATTTTGCTGTGGCTACTTTTAATTTTATAGAATCCATTTTTGTTGGGGCCCTCCTCATAGGCAGTTATTTTTCCTTGAAACTGCTGCTAGTTTGCTAAGAATTTTGTCCTGAGTAAGAGAGGGTGAAATGCTGCTAGTATAATATGAAATGCATTTTATGGGTTAAAAATTGATCACATATAAATAATAAATAATTGTATTAGTATCATCACAGAACTTTAAAAATGTTCTTAGCATTAGAGATTCTATTGAAAGTTCCTTGAAGACAAAACAATGCCTTGAGCAGCTCTACATTCTTCTCAATGCCTGAAGTCATCCTTTTTTTTTGAGACAAGTCTCACTCGGTCACCCAGGCTGGAGTGCAATGGCACAAGCTCAGCTCACTGCAACCTCTGCCTCCTGGGTTCAAGCGATTCTCCTGCCTAAACCTTCCGAGTAGCTGGGATTACAGTCATAGATGCTCACTAAATAATTGCTGAAGGTTTCAAATATTTTCAGCACAGGACAATTACACTATCTCTTTGTTGCTGCTGGAGAGATAGCACTATATGTATACTGAAAGGAAGATGGATGTGGGCTCAAGGTCTGGCATTTGCCAGCTGTGTGGCTTTGAGGAAATCATTTTTGACAAGTTTTGACACTGTGAAGTACTTCCCTATTAGTAGCAAAAGGAATATAAGGCTCTCAGCACTTCCTGCTTCCACAGAGTAGACCTATAGTCCTATAGTAAGTAAATTATAAATTGTGATAGATATTAGTTGTTGTTACATCTCTTCTTATAATGTTTCATTTTCACAGAATAAAAGAGTAATAGAAAATATAAACACATACTTTAAGCCTGATTCAGGTCAAATTAAATAAGCTTTTGAGCTCCTGCTATTCTGGCCACTGTGCTGGACATCCAGCTGGGCATCTCTGCATGTTTTGTCTCATTCAATTTTATTTTTGTTAGATCACAGTATCCTGATGTGAAGATTCTCTCAGAATTTCCATCAATTTATAACTTAATTCTTTTTTTTTTTTTAAGACAGAGTCTCACTCTGTCACCTGTCCCCCAGGCTGGATGGTGTGATCTTGGCTCGCTGCAATGTCTGCCTCCTGAGTTCAAGCAATTCTCCTGCCTCAGCCTCCTGAGTAGTTTGGATTATAGATGCCCGCCACCACCCCTGGCTAATTTTTGTATTTTTAGTAGGGACAGGATTTCACCATGTTGGCCAGGCTGGTCTCGAATTCCTGACCTCAGGTGATCCACCCATCTTGGCATCCCAAAGTGTTGGGATTACAAGGCGTGAGCCACTGCACCAGGCCTATAAACTTAATTCTTGAATTATATTTTAAAGTTTAAAACTCATTAAAGAAATATTCCATGAGTGAAATATGGATCAATGTTTCAAAACCAAAGCATTCGACTCAGTAATTTTTGAGGAATTATTGAATTCTATAAATTAATGAAATGGGAAATCTTACGTTCAGATAGGTTTAATATTTTTCTAGAGTGACATATTTGCTACTAAAATTTAAAAATAATTTAACTTTTTCATATAATAAATGTCTTTTAAAAAGTGGAAGCTACTTATGGAAAAATATAACAATTTGTTCTTTGAACTTTTTAAAACTTGATGAACTGTTTTGGGACTTGAGACCTTGCCGAGCCTGACATGCTAATTCTTTGATTTATTCAAATACCCTTTAGATACTTCATTGTTATTCATAAAGTATGTTTAGCCTTTGTTACATGTAATGAAATAATTCACATTAAGTTCAGGAAAAGAAAAAAATACAATTTGAGTGTTGCTGGGCAGCAAAGAGCAAAGCAGAGACACATACAATATACAGACTCAATGTTTTCTTGGTTTTTTTGTTTTTTAATTGTCCTAATTTTAGGCAATGAAAAATAATTTTGTCATCTGCCTTAAATTTTTGTTTCGATGGTTGGTTTGGGTTTGGATTTGGTTTTTTTGAGACAGGGTCTCATTTTGTCATCCAAGCTAGAGTGCAATGGCTTGATCACAGCTCACTGCAGTCTCGACCTCTCAGACTCAAGTGATCCTCCTACCTCAGCCTTCTGAGTAGCTGGAACTATAGGGACATGCCACCATTCCTGGCTAATTAAAAAAAAAAAATTGTAGAGACAGGTTCTCACTATATGTTTTCCAGGTTGGTGATGTGCCTTACATTTAATGTTGCCTCTGAGACCTTAAGAGCAAACTTTCCTCTTTTACTTAAATCTAGGTACATCATGACAATTGAAACCCATTTGAAAGCTCCTGCTGACTTATTTAGCTTAATGATGTTCATCTTACTGAGAAGCAAACTCACAGAGCTTTCCTTATTCCACCAAATGTTGACAGAGTTCCAGTCCAGTTCTGCCACTTTCTAGTGGTATGACCTTGGGCAAGAGCCTAGTTGCTCAGAACCTCAGTTTCTTCATCTGTAAATAGGGGTAATAACAGAAGCACCCTCACAGAATTCACATTAGGATTAAATGGATGTATATATTTAAAATATTAGTATATATACTATAGTATAATTTGCATATATAATGTATATAATTTGTGTGCGCGCGCACACACACACACACAGAGCTTGGAAATAGTGCCACCATTTAATATGTGCTCTGTAAATATTAACTATAAAATTGATGGTGGTTGTGGTGGTGGTGGTCCTCAGCCTCCCAGGATATCAAAAAGGAACTAAAGGAATGTTTTGTCATTTTTAAGAATCTATCATGATGGGTAAAGGGACAATATGCAGTGGTAGACAATATGTAGTGGAAGTGAGTTTTAATTTTATTACCAAAGCGTATGTATGTTCATTAAAAAAGTCATCCCAGGAGCTGATGGTGCAATGCATTCCAGTTTAACCATTCTATTTCATAAAATCTTTCTGAGCTCTTTGAGATCAGAAAAAAAAAAACTAAAAAGAATAAGTGACCAGAAGTCATACTTTGTGGGAGGTCAAAGAAAATAAATATGTTCAGTACTAGGCCTAAAGGTTGAAAAGATTAATTTAAATGGCTCCACTTAGACAATATGACAAAGCTCCAACACTTCCTATCAGGCACAGTATTTCATGCCTAAAAGTTGCGTTCAGATACATTCTTTCTTCACTCTCATCTATCCCGTATAAATGGTTGCCAGTTATCTGCACACAACGGCAGCTTGACAGAAGGATATGACTATATGAACATGCCATCCAAGTTAATGATGCCATGGATTATAATGCAATAAAATCATAATCCATCTCTGCTCCTAGTGCAGTGCTTTTTAATTCAGCCATGACATCCTATATGGAGATGTTTATCCTGCACTTCTCCCTGGCTGTGGGAATTATTCTCCTGCAGTCAGCAGGGGACTATCTGATGATTCACCAATAGGGTAGTATCAGCACTGCCGATTAAAAGGATTACTTATTTGCTTACTCAGGAAGGATTAATGGCAGAGAGCAAAAGCTTTGTTTAAAAATCATGTGCCCTGACTTCCTGGAGCTTAAAGAAAAGGGTCTAAAAGGTATTATACCATTTTATGAAGAAGGATTTTATTCAAAAATTAAAATCTTGATCCACAAAATGGTCCCTTACTGATGAATTGTGAGCTAGCATTAAACAAATAATCATTTTCTAGTAATATGCTCCCATTGTATTTTGGCATTTCTTTAATCCAGGGTCTGCTGGAACTGTTTTATTCTAGCTGGTTATTTAGGGAGGTGATTTTTGTGTCTGTAATTGAAGTCTAAAATACGGAACTTAATCATATACTAAAATAAATCAACAAGATTAAAAGAGCGTTTAATTCTTGTGATGACTGGGGACTTCTCATTTTAGTGTATTTTTAAGATTTCCCTTTATAAATAATACAAATCTTCATATTATTTTTTCTTTTCCTTGTTTAAAACAATAAGCATAGCAGAAATTGCAATGTTTTGTGTGACTTAAATATTACTTGATGGCAGTTATTAAGTCTTATACTCTCTATGTGAGATCTCAAATTTGAAAAATTCTCAGGATCTGGCTGTTATAACCACTGTTGGTATTAAAAATATTAATGATAATAATATAGAAGAACATCAACCAGCATTGGACCTCAAAATACATCAGACCTGATCTAAAATCTACTCCTTTGTGAAATTTTCAATGTTGAAAATACATTTGTTTTTTTGCGGGGGTGTGGGGGCGGGGGGACTTGAAGTCTCGCTCTGTGGCCCAGGCTAGCGTGCAGCGGCACAATCTCAGCTAACTGCAACCTCCACCTCCTGAGTTCAAGTGATTCTCCTGTCTTAGCCTTCCAAGCAGCTGGGACTACAGATGCCCACCACCACGCCTGGCTAATTTTTTTGTTGTATTTTTAGTAGAGACGGGGTTTCACTGTGTTGACCAGGCTGGTCTCTAACTCCTGACCTCAAGTGATCTGCCCTTCTGGGCCTCCCAAAGTGTGAGCCACCATGCCTGGCCAGAAAATACATTTTTATAATATTTCTCCTCTTCACTTTCTGGTTAGCTTGTAATGAGATTTAATTACCAGAAATGTGTTTTCACTGAGATATTTTTCTTCATTTCCTCCTAGGAAAAATTAGGAATTAGGATTTGCCAAATTTTCTCTATTGAGCTACTGAATCAATGCTATTGACAGCATCTTAGTGGATTAAGAGGTGGAATCTGAAATAAAATTCTCCTTTGAGTCTTCTGGGCCATACCTGTGCCTGCCATTGGAGTCCTCAGGGCAGGGAGTGGTCTGTCCTGGCAATGGCAGGTTCAGGAGGGAGAAATTACACGGACCCGATGGCATGGATGGGAAAGCACTGATTTCTATCCTACCGCTTTCATTTCTTTTGCCTCCACCGTCTCTGAATCCTTTCAGAGCCACCACCTACCCCTGCAAACGGTGGTAGAAGTGAAAAATTATTTTAAAGGTATTTCCACTTGAAACAGAATTAACTTTCTTAAATTAATGGAATTTTTTTTTTAAGCTGAAAGATGTTTAATTTCTTTTCTAGCCCATAGGAAGCACAGATGGATGGTATCTTTATACATAATAATCAACTGTGACTAGTTGAATGACACACACATGTAATCACTTTACCATTCTAAAAATATTCTCTCTCTGCTTTCCTGATCATTTTCTAAAACACATGTGAAAGGTTGTTCTGACCCACTTACGGCTTTACTGGGTTATCTGCCCAAATAATACCATCTTATCATTTGTTTTGTTTCCCGTATAAGCTGAAAATTTTCTTATTAACCTCTATGACATCTCAATATATGTTTTGTTTACTGCCAGACCCTACTAAATTTATTGATATATTTTACATGAAACTGCCTGGTAAATTTGCAAATGCAGCAATTACTGCAGTAAATTGCATTTTAGAGATAATGTCCCGAATTTTTCCTTCAAGACAATACAAATGGTGCTGTCTAATGCCAGTGATAACTAGCCACAAGCCAAGTCCTTTCCAATAAATACAAAGTTTGTAATGAGATGGGGGTTTCCTTTTATAGACTGCAGGAAATTGGTAATGAAAACTTAGATTTTTTTTTCCCCTGAACTTTATTAAATCAAATGAATCACAGTCTGGTATTTAAAGTCAATAGCACTAGCTAAAACAAACTGCATTGTATCTGTAATTACAAACCTCTTCTAAAATTAGGGTGATAAAGATACTGAAAGCTTCCTTTTTAACTTGTTAATTTCATTCAAATGATAAACCAGCAAATATATTATCAAATGATAATATGTTTGTTATTTTCAATGAATTCTCTAAGTAGATTATAAAGTTATGGCCCCAGATTATTTGAGAATTAAGGATCCCTTGCTGTATCCATATGCTCTAATTATATCTACTTATTTCTCAAAAAGAGGTATGAACATATTGACTGTCATTCCTTCCACCCAAATATCCAAAAATCTTTGAGCTCCCCACATGCCTCTTATTCTCCAGTTATGGAATCATGTTGGCTTCCAGTTAGAAAATGGAAAGTACTTGTTGGACTCCCCGTGCCAGAGTGCCTTCCTTCCTTACCTGCCTCATTTCTTCCAGAACTGGAATCCTGTCCTAGAACTCCTCCTCATTGTCACAAGCTCCATTTCCCAGCTCTTGATGTCCCAGACACTGTGCTTTACCCACCACTGCCCCCAACCAGATCCCCTTGGCTTAGATCACCTTCGGTAGGGACCACATCTTACTGGGTTTTTGACATTCACCTGATTTCCTTCCTAAACCCTCCTAGTTCTGTCTAATCTCTGAAAGTCCTGGCCACACCAGCCAAATTGCCAATCAGCCCTGGTTCTGACATTCTCCAGGCATGAATCTTCTGGGCCAACACCCAAGCCCAGACTTCCCTTTGATAGTGAGAATTAGATGGGAAAGATGACTTTTAGAAGTGTGCACATATGTCTTACAGTTATGTCCATATTCTTACATAAAGTTAAATATATAAATAGTGTGGTGACATTTGAGGGAATGCTTAATGAGTACAAGGGACAAAAAGTATAAATGCTAAGGTTTAAAAGAAATACTTCTCCGGATACTGAGGCAAATGATGAAGAAAATAACAAAGCATTGGCTATTAACAGTGTTACTACAGGAAGATCTCAAGAGATTATTAATTTTATCCCTGCCAGATAATGACTTTTGATAAATTCCTAATTTCTGAGTTGAGAATCAAATATAGCAATCGCTTCTTGAATTAGCCATATAATTGTAGTCCATGCTACATGGAATTCTCCTGGTGGTTCTTGCAGTGATGGTGATATAAATATCCTAGCTGCTTCTCAACTCTGTTTAATCCCCCTCTGTAATTACAGCAGGAAGGCATGTTTACTTTCTCACATTTTCTGTTTACTCTGGAGTGTAAATTTTAGGAAACTAAGACTTTTGAGTTCCGCAAAATGTCTCCTAAGCCTATTCATCTCTAGCTTTCTTGTTTTTAACATATTCTCCAAGTGCCTGACTATTGTTTTTGCAGATTTAAATAGCCTTATGACATTTATATCAACTAAAATGTGAAATACCTGGTTTTGATGTACAATTACTGCCTATGCTTCTGTTTATTTAATTGTAAACATTCCATAATAATCTATTATCCTTGGAAAACACTATTTTTTTCCATTGGAAGCTTGTTTTATAGTGATGTTATTTCCATATGGATGAACATAGTGATCTGCAGTCTAATTTATTCATCTGGAAAGTCAAAACTTCATTTTGTGAGGCGAATATAAGCTCATATACTCCCTTGCGGTAAATTTAGATGAATATTCTCATTGCTTCAGAATATATTGTGCATACCTAGTTAAGAGACCTTGAAGCAAACTTGTCATTTCTGAGTTTCATCAGTCAAAGTATGTATTTGCCTTGGCTTTATACTTACTTAAAGGGGCTGATGTGGAAAATTTTCTCAGGTGCAGAGAACAGCAGACTATTAACATACGGTTGACATGGTTTCATTTGATTGTCTTAAATTACAGGAGTTGGGCTCATTTTGATACTATCCATATTGCTGCCAGGTTTTCTAATTTATTTTGAAATCATTCACTCTCTCTGAAGCTTTTCCAAAGCAAGAGGGGAGAGTGAGGGAGTATTTCCTTGAGCATCAGCTGGACTGGAATATTCTAGTATGTTTGACTTGATAGTTTAACTACAAGGCATGACCAACCACACTCTGCAGTCACATTGATTTCTTAGAATTTTGAGATTTGCAAGGATATTTGCCTTTCACCTTGGTTAAATACTTTGCATACAGAATTAAGTAATTTCATTAAAGGGCATTGGAGGAGAAAAATAATTTATGACAGGAAGTCTGTAAGTATAAGGAGTTTAGCCAGAAGTTGTGATGTAATGTTAAACAAATAACCTTCGAAAATTATCCTGAAAAATATATTTGCATGTCCATAGAAAGGACCTACAATTTGTGGGGTGGGCTCCAATCATAAAGAGTTTTGTTACAGAAAGCTCACAATGAAATGGCTAATTTTTTCTTTCCAATTGCCCATGGAAATGGAATTAAGCCTCGTTAACTTGAAATAGAATGACTGTCCTCCATGATGGAGCAGGACAGTGCCTCTAGATAGCACAGATGCAAAGTCCTCAAAGTGTATTTCTCTCACCTGGGGTAGTCACGGAGGGTTTTAAAAATTACTTTATAAATCTTACTTTGTGATGATTTCTGAAATTGAAATAATTTGAGCTGAAGCCTTTATTGCATTGAATTTCCATGTAAGTCAAAGACCAGTGGACATGAATAAGAATTAAAGACATCCGCAAATAGGGCCCTAAAAAAATCCACTTACATTTCACATGATGCCACAATTGGACTCAGTCCTGAATTGTCACTGACAGGTTTCTCAATCTTGTCAGTAATGATGGCATCCTGGTGGTGGCAGCAAACAGAGCAATTTTCTGCAGTGACTGTTGTGGACAATTTGTATTAAGATGAAATGTTACCAGACAAATATATGAACGCCTCGTTCTTGCTTCTGTGTGATGCAAATTTTCTTTTCTCTGCCTGGTCAAGCACAGAGTACCAAAAAAAGATTTGGAAAAGATGCTTTGGCACTGGATTGCAAAGTGTCATTGTATCCTTTTCCAACACAACGTTTTTACAGTAAAGGCAGAAGGAGTTACATGTACTATCAGTAGCTCCATAGTGCCAAGGCTCATTTGGCCATTTAAAGGTATCTTTTGGGCTTCTTTGTCAGCTGTCAAAGGAGAACATATTTGGCTTACATCAAGGGTTGCATAAGTATTCGATGAATGGTTAATAAGGCTTTTCTTTTAATGTGAGACAGTAATTTGAAAAAGTCTGCCTGGATGTCACCCCAAACAGCTGAGCTTGCTATTTGATTAAGGAATGGGTGGGTTTATTGGAAATGGCAGACACTGAACTGACAGATGTCTGCCCTGAAGGTTTAGAATTCTAAATCTTTTGTTTTCAAAATATTTAAGGTAAAATGTTTACATTGAAACAGAATCCTATGGATATTTCAGTATACATATTGCATGTATAATTAAGGCTACCTACATTATTTTGAAAGCTAGTGACAGCTACAGAGAGTTTATACCGCTAATAAATGTAAACAGAAATTACTGAAGAGTTTGGCATATTACTTTCTTGAATAAAACATCATATACATGAACTTGAATATTATATTGAGAGAAAATTGAAAGTTGGCTACAAAATTAATAATGAAGTATTTGCATTTTTTCCCATGAGGATTATAGATTTTTTTAAGTGTGGCTATAAAAATACAAAGATTTTTCTTTTTAAATATAGAAACATATCTGTGCTTGTACCTCCAAGAGTTGATCCTTTTATGGATAAAAGTCTATTCTTTCAAAATAAGATTTTCTGAGTCAATGTAGTCACTTCCAATAGTTGATATAGCGTAGTGGTTAAGAATATGAATGAAGTTTTTAGAATAGCTCTAGAAAATATTAAGTACTATGTGAATATTAGCTCTTGGCTAATGGAGGTGTGATGATGCTTGCCACTGAGTGGCAAAAATCATTTCTTTTATAAATTTTTATTTGAGGCGCATTAAAAACCACCACCAGGACGGACGCAGTGGCTCACGCCTGTAATCCCAGCACTTTGGGAGGCCCAGACAGGCGGATCACGAGGTCAGGAGATCGAGACTATCCTGGCTAACACGGTGAAACCCCGTCTCTACCAAAAATACAAAAAAATTAGCTGGGCGTAGTGGCGGGTGCCTGTAGTCCCAGCTACTCGGGAGGCTGATGCAGGAGAATGGTGTGAACCTGGGAGGTGGAGCTTGCAGTGAGCCCAGATCGCGCCACTGCACTCCAGCCTGGGTGACAGTGAGACTCTGTCTCAAAACAAAAAACAAAAAACAAAAAACAAACAAAAAAAAACCCACCACCAGCCAGGCACACTGGGTCATGCCCATAATCCCAGCACTTTGGGAGGCTGAGGCAGAAGGATTGCTTAAGCCTAAGGAGTTCAAACTTACTGTGAGCAAGGATGACGCCACTGCACTGAACTCCAGCCTGGATGATGGCGTAAGACTCTGTCTCTAGAAACACACACACACACACACACACACACACACACACACACACACACACATCAAAACCCCAAACACTACCATACGCACACACATACAGGTAAGTGCCATAACTTTATAACAGCACTTCCTATTCATGCTTCTGCCACCTCCTTGCCCAGAGATATATTTTTTTAATTTTTGAGTTATTTTTTAGGAGGATGATATGTAAAGTAAGCATTTTATTTCAAAATACTTTTAGATTTATTGAAAAGTTGCAAAAAGAGTGCTATTCTATATGGTCCACATGGGTTTCCCCTATTATTAATATCTTACATGTCTTGGCACATTTATTATAATCAATGAACAAATGCTGATACGTTATTGTTATCGTTACAGTCCATACTTTATCAGATTTCGTTGATTTTTTCTGTTCCAGGATCTCACCCAGGACACCATATTGCGTTTAGTCATCAGGTCTACTTAGGCTCCTCCTAGCTATGACAGTTTTTCGGGATCACCTTGTTTTTGATGACTGTGACAGTTTTGAGGAGTACTGCTTAGGTGTTTTGTAAACAAAATGTCCTTCCATTGGAATTTGTGTGGTGGTTTTCTCATTAAGGAAATAGAAATTAAAGCTACAGCAGGGTACCACAACACACCTATTAGAAGGGCTAAAATCCAAAAACCTGACGATACCAATCATTGCCAAGAATACAGAACAATAGGAACTCTCATTCATTGCTGGTGGGAGTGCAAAATGATGCAGCCACTTGAAAATACAGTATGACAGTTTCTTACAAAGTGAGCAGAGAGTAGCCATATGACCCAGCAGTTGTGCTCCGAAGTCTTTACCTGATTGATCTGAAAACTTAAATCCAAAGAAAATGGCATGCAAATATTTCTAGCAGCTTTGTTCATGATCAGCAAAAACTGCAAGATGTCCTCCAGTAGATGAATGTATAAACAAACTGTGGTATATCTATACAATGGAATATTATACAGTGATAAAAATAAATGGGCTATTCAGCCATCCATAGAGATGAATCTCAAATGGAGGTTTGAATTGTAATCCCAAAAGATGATCCCAAATTCCATGTGCCAAATGTTGAAATCCCAAAAGATCAAAATTCCTAATGATCAAAACCTCCCACGTCTAAGTCCTTAATATCTAAAACCCTGAAAATCACAGTCACAGGATAATTGCATCATATTAGGTAGGACTATTGCCTTGCTATTATCTTTATTTGGAAATTAAGGGTTGTTTAAAAAGATGTGTATGAGTGCAAAGTTGACAAGGGGTGACTTGTGGATTTAATTTTAGGTGTCAATTTGACTGGATTAACAAATACTTAGTAAAGCATCACTTTGGGTGTGTCTGTGAGGGTGTTTGCAGAGATTTGTGTGTGAATATGGGTGGACTAGCTGGGGAAGATCTGCCTTCAGTATTAGAGGGCACCATTCAATCAGGGGCCCAGAGAGAATAAATACAAAAGATGAATTGGTCGATCTCTCTCGATCTCTCGCTCTCTCTGTCTCTCTCTCTCTGTCTCTCTCTCTCCTCTGTCTCCTCTCTCTCTGAAAGCTGGGACAAACTTTTCATCTGCTGCCTTGGACGTCAGATTGAACATCAGAAATTTGACTCTATGAAAGTGCATTATCACGTTGACTTTGTGTTAAGTATTGTGTGTGTATGTAAAAACATCCGAGATGTCCTTTCTGCACATCTGCATCTGTGAAAGCTAGGCCGGGTGTGGTGGCTCGTGCCTGTAATCCCAGCACTTTGGGAGGCTGAGATAGGCGGATCACTTGAGGTCAGGAGTTCGAGACCAGCCTGGCCAACACGGTGAAACCTCACCTCTACTTAAAAACAAAAATTAGCCAGGTATGGTGGTGTGCACTTGTAGTCCCAGCTACTTGAGAGGCTGAGGCAGGAGAATCACTTGAACCTGGGAGGCAGAGGTTGCAGTGATTGTACCACTGTGTACTCCAGCCTAGGCAACAGAGCGAGACTCCATCTCAAATAAATAAATAAATAAATAAATAAATGAAAGATAAAGTTTCTAAAGATCTCGGCTCTTTAGGTGACTGTCTATGCAGTAGTGACCCATCTTGATTTTTGATAGATCTCATCAAAAATTTAGGTTGTTTGTCATGGTTTTTCAGATGACTACAGTTATAAAGCTGGGTGCATGTGGTTACTGACCATAGTGATATACGTTTATACCTTTTACTTTTTGGCCTATTTCTTTATGAATACAGCTTGTCTACTCATAACTGCTAGACCTATGTGACCATCATTAGTATATCTGAGTATTTATGCATGCAAAAATATGTTATTATTGCCTATTTTATTGTGTGAAGTGGGCTGTGAAGTGTTCCATTGTATTTTTGTATTTCTCAAATAAATCCCCCTTAAAAGTGTAAATAAATATCCTTAAATTTTTAAAAAATTTTTCCCCAGAATTATATTTTTGGGATTTTGATCTTTCCAGATTTCAATATTTGGGATTAAGATTATGTCTTTCCAGATTATGATCGGTTGCCCTCAAATGCATATTACTAGGTGAGGAAGCCAGTCTGAGAAGGCTGCATATTTTATGCCAATTATGTGACTTCTGGGAAAAGGCAAAACTACAGACAGTAAACAGAGTGGTGGTTGTCAGGGACTTAAGGAGGAGATAGAATTGCATAGGTGAAGCACAGGGAATTACTAGAGCAGTGAAACTGTTCTGTAAATACTGTATATGACATGCATTTGTGAAAACCCGTAGAACTTTATAGTACAAAGAGTGCCTCCTACTATAGCAAATTAAAAATTCTTAAGGAGATTGGGGGAATCTCAGGATGGAATGCAGAATGAGAAAGGAATTTATTACAAATTTATGAAACAACGTTACTGAAGGGGGTGGGGAAACAAATTGCAAACATAAGTAACTTTGGAAATGAGTAGAGACTGTATCACTAAATGCAAAAGTAACTGTACATAAGCATAATATTCTGGTTGATAAAAGGTTGCCAATTCTGAAACAACTATAATAATATACTAAAATTGAACAGTTAAGCAAATGAATAGTGAGTGGTGGAAGTCAGTTGTTTTCCTTGCTGGAGTAGGAGGTTACAAATAAGTAAAGGGAGAAAGCTAGAATGCTCCGTTTGGTAACAGATTACAAATGCAGACATTGTTTGTGAACTAATGTTTAGCTACTATAGATGCATATGGATGTATATATAGAAATATTTATGCATATGTGTGCATATACATATTCATATACTATTTCCTTGCTTTGTCAGCTGAGAGAATCTAGAAGCAACAACACCTCACTAGTAACAAGCACACCTAGTGCCCAGATCTTAGTTTCTAATTTCATCCTCTAATAAAAGGAATCAAGGATCCCTGAAGAAATGGATGATTTTATGACTGGGGCAGGAAATATACAAGATGAGCCTGTAGCATTTTGTAGGACTAGAAAGTAAGAAAGTACTCAAGAAACATGATCAACAACAACAAAAACCAACAACAATGATGATGCATGTCAAAGGAACACAGGGGCCATCTGAAAGTGCTCCCGATGGCTGACACTGGAACAATTTGAATAAGAAAATAAAGTAGTAATGGACTGTAACTCAAATTATAAAATAAATATTTATGAGTCCATACTGACATAAATAAATGATTAAATAAATAAACGGGAGACGAATAGATACATCTCCCATACAAAAAACTTCATATAATTTATGGAGATAATTTACTCTCAAAATAGAGCATATATCCCCATTCTTTAAGTGTGGACTGCATGTAGGGACTTCCTTCCAAAAAGTGCAGTATGCAGCAAGAAACCTGACAAACACTATCTGAGCCAGGTGATCAAGGTCAACATCAACAAGTCATGTTGCCAGCAAGTACAGTTGACAAGATGCGGTGAAAATGAGCTTTACTTCTGTGGTGCCTTATCCCCCCAAATCCATAATCCCAGTCTAACCATGAGAAAAACATCAGATAAATCCCAATTAAGGGACATTCTACAAAATGCCTAACTAGGACTTCTCAAAACTGTCAAGGTCATTATAAGCAAGGAAAGTCTAAGAAACTGTCCCAGCCAAGAGGAGCTTCATGAGACGTGATGACTAAGTATTATGTTGTATTGGATGGAATCCTGGAACAGCAAAAGGACATTAAATAAAAATCAAGGAGAGATGAATAAAGTATAGACTTTAGTTAATTAGAACAAGTGTATATACATATATATTTAAATACACATGTAGCCAGTATCATGCCAGTGTTCATAGATCTATGTCTTTTTCAAACAACTGGGTATTATTTTATTGTATGGATGGAAGTAGTGGAATGTGTAAGGAAACATAAATTTATTGGTACCTATTTAGGCTGTTTGCATCTTCTTACCCTTTTTGACAATGGTGAATACATACATTTTTATAAAAAGAAAAAGTTGACTGTATTTCTGTGGATCTATTCAGCCTCTAAGTTCTGTTCTATCGTTTACTTTTTCACCAATGCCACATTGTCTTGGTTACTGTAGCTTTACAGTAAATCTTGAAATTGGAAAGTGTGAGTCTTCCAACTTCTTCAGTATTATGTTGGCTATTCTAATCCCTTTGCCTTTCCATATAAATTTTAGAGTCAGTTTGCTGATACCTGCAAGACAGCTTACTGGTCATGATTCTTTTCTTCACTTATACCAGACTCAATAATTGTTTACTGCTCCAGTAATTCAAATTCATTCTTAAAAACTTGCCTCCAATGTGAGGATATTCATCCTCAAAATATTTGAGCAATTGCAACACCAGTGGGAAAAAATGCATCTGTCTTCCCAAGGCATTTTCTTTAATAAATAGCACTTATTTGAATGAATAAATTTGAATATTTAAGATATTCAAATCCTATTGTTTATTTGATAAATATCACACTATACAATGGTTGTAACACCTACCCTCAGGATTGTTGGGAGAGTTAAATTGGTGAGCCAGTAAGATTTAAATATGTTTAGAGCTTCAAAAGTATTCAATAAATATTACTTTTCTTACAGTTAACCCATTTTCTCATTACAAAAAGCCTTATGCAGGACATAACCTCACATAATTGTCTACTATAAGACTTATTAAATTATTGTTTAACATCATACTCATTTAAAGCACAATATTGCATTATATAAAAAGACTTCCATATAAGTGCATTTAATTTCACCCTAGGATACATTAAACATTTGTAATGGTAATGGATTTAGAAGTATTACATTTTTGTAAAAAACATAACTTTGAGACTATGTAAATATATAATTTGAAAGATGGTAAAGTTATAAATATTAAGAACTTTTACCGATTTCTCCATTGAATGTTTCATTATTCGAGTTCATATGATATGATCATATGGGGTAAGGCATAGGAAGCATAAAAACTGAATGCCCTTGAGGCACAATAATACGTAAAGAACAGATGTACAATATTTCTGCCAATGTCCCTAGCTCTTGTAGCCTGCAAAGACTTGCCCTTTTAACAGGTCATTACAGGACTCACCTGTTAATTTGGCCTTCCTGGTGATACTAATACCAAAAGCATTGATGGCGGTAAAGAGGGAAGATGAACAGTTAGAGATCCTTTCTGGTGAGTGAAGACCCTACACAGACAGGGACCTCTAGATAAGGGATATAATGTATTTAATTAAAGAGTATGTACTATACACCAGAAATCTGTTAACAGGACTCATTAAAAAAAAATGAATGAATACATACTATGGATCCCATCCTTCTATTTTTAAAGAGGGATCTAAAAAGATTTTTGTCCGATTATTTGAAATAATATTGTTAATGGTTTAATGTTTAGTTCTAAAAGCCTAATGAATTATTACTGTTTTAAAAATAGCACTAATAATAATCGTTTTCATGATGAATCAAATCCATAAATAATATCTAGAACCTATTAATGGGAAATTACATTATTTAAGTAAAACGTGCATTTCTGTAACAAATACCTTCATTTTCATAAAATGAAACTATTCTAACCAAGTTTTTACCTTATTGAAATAAAATTTTATTTTATTGATAAGGGCATATAAAAATACATATAACTATAACCTATTTTTATTATTTGATTTGAATATTAAATCGTATTGGAATACATGTATTTTATTACATCAGTTAAAATTGAGAAGACGTTACTGGTTTTAATGTAATTCGTAGAAAGAAGTTTGTTCTCCACATATAGTTCTCCTTTAGATAACGTCTAAAACGCCTACAATTGAAGCTTGACATAGTACAAGGATTAATATGGTTCACACATAACATCATTATTAAAAATTCTGAAAAGCCAGACATTCCGGGGCAAAGAAATGTTTTTATTTTATGGAATCCTAATTTTATTACTATTAAAGCATTAAGTGACTTTACCCACTCATTTAACAGCTATATATTTTTTTAGTTTGTTTCCACTTGTGCCTGTCAGTCTGCTTGGTCCTGGGCACACAAAAACAAATACTTCAAGGAGTTCATGTTCAGTGGTAGAGGTGAAAATAAAAACAGAGATTGAAAACCGTATATTAGAATGACAGAGGTAAACACAGGAACCAACTCAGGAAGCAGCAAGAAGGAGAAAGGGGAAAGAAAGGGAAGCCTTCTCCAAAGCCTTCTGTTCTCACTAGGCTGCTCTTTGGGAGGACAAAACATTGGCCCAGTGTGGAAGTTGTTTCCAGGCATTCTGAATGAAACAACTGTTTTCAGACATTAGGCAACAGGTAGCACAGGGCTGTTGTCCTTGAGAGAAGGAAAACTCCACATTCACCCTGGCTTCTACCTGGACTTCCCAAACTACATCACAGGAAAATGGGGCCCAAAGACAGAGGAGCCTGTGGTATTGGCATTAAAGCAGATAAACAAATCAGTAGAACAGAGTAGAGAGTACAGAGTTAGACCCATGCACATATGGTCAATTAATTTTTGGCAAGGTAACAAATACAATGAAGAAAGGAAAATATTTTTAATCAATGGTGTTGGCATAACTAAATATCCATAGGGAAAAAAAGAACCTTGCCTCCTATTTCACACTGTATGACAAAATTAATTTGAGATGAATCATAAACCTAAACATAAAAGCTATAACTATAAAGCTTCTAGAAGCAAGCAAAAGAGACTATGTTGATGACCTTGGAACATGCAGAGATTTCCTAGGGCATAGGATTTCTAACATTACAGGAAAAAATTGATATACTAGATTTTATCAAAATTAAATGTCCTGTTCATTAGACACAATTAAGAAATGAACAGGTAAGTCACACACTGGGAGAAAAGGTTTACAATACATATATTTTTCAAGGGACGTGTACCTAGAATATATAAATAACTGCTATAATGTACTTGTACAAAGACAAAATACCTGATTTTTTTCAAAAATAGGCAAAATATTTACACAAAAACTTAACAATAGGAAAATATACAAATGGCCAGTAATTGCACAGGAAAGTGCTCAATATTGTTGGTCATTAAAGAAATGCAAGAAAGAGCCAGATGAAAACCACTGTGAGAACACTAGAATGGCTAAAATTACAAAGACGAATAGCACCAAATTTTTGCAAGGATGTGGAACAACTGGAGCTGTCATAAATTGCCCATAGGAGTGAAAATGGTACAGCCAATTTGGAAAGTAGTATAGCAGTTTCTTACAAAGTTAAACTTGCATTTACCCTATGACTCAGCAGTTCCACCCCCGGGTAGAAGAAGAACAAAGGACAGCCTATGTTCACAGAAGATTTGTGCAAGAATCTTTGTAGCACCATCATTCATAAGTCTAAAACTAAAAACAAGCCAAATGTTCATCAGAGAATGTATAAACAAATTGCAGTATAGTCATATAATAAAGTATAACAATAAAAAGAAATTAACTACCAGCGCACGCAACACAAAGAAGAGTCAAACACATGCTGAGTGAAAGAAACCAGATACAAGTGTATAGACCATAAGACTCCATTGATACAAAGTTCTACAGTGAGCAATATGACACTGTTTTTATGGACTTCACGTGGATGATTGCCTTTTGTGGGCAAGGGGCACCATTTGACCAGGAAAGGGCATGAAGGAACTTTCTGGGGGTGTTTATGTGTTGACTGGTTGCGTATCAGACAAATGTAGCATTTGCTAAAAGCCCTCAAACTGTGCACTTCAGATCTGTACGTTTCACTGTATATAAATCATATTTCAATTCAAAAATCAGCAAATGTTGACAAATGGACATATGCTAAATACTTCATTTCTCTATATAAGATCTAAGACTTTTGGCCTTCCTTTCTCTCTCTCTCTCTGTGTGTGTGTGTGTGTGTGTGTGTGTTTTACATAGATCATGCTGAGTAAGCTGCTATATAAATTATGTAGATTGTATGTTTCTTCGTTGATTCTCACACAAATCTTTGATTTTTTTTTCTAACAAATTCAGTCATTTAAAAGATCCTGATCATTGCACTTGTAAAATATATCTTCAATTCACTCCCTCGCCTCTGTCCTTTGTTCAGCCATTGTCATCTCTCGCCTGGACATCACATTGGTCTCCTACACAATGTTCCTGCCTCTAGTCAGTTCTTTCATCTCTCTTCCTTCATGCCAAAGACTTATTCTAAAATCCTAATATGATGATAATACTCACTTGATTAGAAACCTTCAGTGGTTCCCACTGTCCACATGCTCATGTCTTATAGTGTATAATTACACTTAAAATGAAGGAAATGCCAGAATGTGGTAGACAGCATGTTTTATGTTTATAATCCCATGCTATCTTTGTAACAGCCTCGTGCAGTGAGTCCACTCACCTCCAGCATGTAGACAAGACATTTGACCCATCTGTTAAGCAGCTTGCCCAAAGACACATGACCGGCAAGTAGCAAAGTCAGGATTTGAAGCTATGCTGTCTGACTCCAGAGCCCAGATACACATGTACTATGCACACTGCCTCTCTTTAGGGTCTTTTTGTTACCCTAACTTGTCTCCTCCAGCCCTGGGCATCCACCCTCCATCCACAGCCAGCTCCACTGTGTTCTTTGACACCTCCATCCTTTGGTTCCCATGGCTTCCTCCGAAGCTCCTGCTCCTCCTCGCCTTGCAGACTCTCCATTGTTCAAGTTCTCACTTAGGTGCCACTACCTTGGGAAAGCTTTATCCACACTCCTCCAGGTCACCCGTACGTCTATTCAGCCACAGCATGTTGGCCATGGGCCCATTCTTGTCCTTGTTATTTTTTCTTATTTTGAAGGTATCTTTTTTTTTTTTTTTTTTTTTTTTTTTTTGACAGTCTTGCTGTCGGCCAGGCTGGAGTGCAGTGGCACCATCTCGGCTCGCTGCAACTTCCACCTCTCCAGTTCAAGCGATTCTCCTGCCTCAGCCTCCCGAGTAGCTGGGACTACAGGTGCATGCCACCACACCCAGCTAATTTTTTTTTGTATTTTTAGTAGAGACGGGGTTTCGCCGTGTTGGCCAGGCTGGTCTCGATCTCCTGACCTTGTGATCCACCTGCCTCAGCCTCCCAAAGTGCTGGGATTACAGGCGTGAGCCACTGCGCCCAGCCTGAAGGTATCTTTATGTGTTTTTCTCCCCTCACTGGAGCACCTCCAGAACGAAGTCCTCCCCATCTTTGCTGTTCCCAGCCCTTAACGTACAGAGAAGGCTCATAACTGCTTGTTTAATAAATGAATATTTTACTGCCAGATAATCTAGCATCAAAGTTTCTTTTGCCTAATTTTGACCTGCCCTTGTAACTTACTTATCAGACAGTTATAAAACAGTTTAAAGCTCAACTGAAAAGTGCAAAAAAATCAAAAAGAGGAAAAGGAGGGGTAGTATCTCGTTTCTTAGGCTGCGTAACATTATGAGGTTACTCTTTAACAGCACTAGAGAATGTTGAATTTTTTAGAGCTCAAAATGATTGGCTGAGATATTAAGCTGCTTTGCCAGCTGTTCAAAAATGGATTGCTCCCAGCATATAAATAACTACTGTTATGTCTCTATAAAATTCTAAACCTTGAATGGCATATTTGATTAGAGTGAAATGAAAAAGAAAGAATTGTTACAAACAAGAAGCTGAGATTAAAAAGGTGTATTCAGTAACTACCTATGGTGAGTTAAAATCATCTTTCCATGAGTGAACATAGAAAATTAAATAAAATACTTGCAATCTTGAAGGAACTGAAACATAGACCTTAGTGAAGTTTAATCATACCCATGGCAGTCTCTTTCTTTTATCCTCTTCAAATGGGGTTTATTGCAAAGCAGAATCAGTTGTATGTAGTTTAACAATTTCTAGCCCAGTTATATGAGTCTAACACCTTTAGTGTCTGCTTATGTGATATTTATTAAGAATTTTCTTGTGCTTCTGTAAATATTAATTACAGACCAGATGCATCAGATGTGAATAGCAGCAGCTTGGAAATGCCTAAGTGCAGTGTAAGTCTTCCATTTCCATTGTAAATATTGACAGTGGGTCTTTTTCAGTGTCACTCATTGCCCCATCTGATCTCAGCTATGTTTACATACAGGATGTTACTCAGTTCTATTCATTATGTTATATCGTAGTAATGGAAATCCAACTTCCTTTATTGAATTGATGACAACTGATTCGAAAAGACCTAGTATAGGGGAAATTAGCCAATAATAATGGACGTGTGAGAAGAAAAAGAGAAAAGAAAAGGAAAACAACTTTGAAATCATGCACTGTTTCAAGCTAGCAAGCATTTATTGAATAGTGAATTGTGTGTCCTGCTCTATGTTAGATCCTGAAGACTCAATCCTGAAGACACAAATTCACAGATGAAAATATAGGGTCTTCCTTTCAATAACCTCAGCAGGATAGAGGAAAAGCTACAATGCCTCAGAAAAGGAAGAGTATTGGCTGAGATCTAAAAATATTTAGGAATTTCTTACCAAGTACAGTGTGAATAGAACAAAATTAAAAATATTGAAGGGGAACTCACAATTCACTGACCTGAGATTGAACAGCTTCATCAATGGGAGAAGTTAAGAGATATAAGGTAACTGATCCACTTAAAGTTCTGAAATTTGCAAGGAAAAGAATGAGCTTGCAATGCTGTTGGGTAGCATACCCCTCACTCTAGGTTTTGTTATTATGGTCGGCTGCATCAGGACAGTCTCAGAGTTCATCTGGGGACCACAGCAAGCAGGAAACCATTTGTGTGCTGGAGACTTGATAGCAGCCAAGGGGAGGAACCAGGAAGAGCCACAGGAAGTGCATGGCATGGAGCGCTATCCACAAGAAAGACAGCTACAGAAATGGGGCTGACACAAGATATCTTCCAGCGCTACTTAGTCTGCTGGTGGGTGAATCCATGGGCTATGTTTTTGCTAATGAGACATCCTTTGACTAGATTAATAATCTATGCAGCTAGATCAACAGAGACACTAAGGGAAATCCACTTCAAAAATGAGTGCACATGCACACACACACATACACTCATTGTGATGCATTTGCTGCTACTTCCAGTCACCTCCCTCAAGCCTTATCTTTGGTCCTATCAGAGTAAAAACACAATAGATGTGTCAATTGCCTGAGTCACAATATCTTTCTGGCAGAGCCGCGTACCTGTTTTGAGTCATTGCCATGGTTTTTGGAACCAACTCTCGCATACTTGCTGGGACTGAGCCTCCCTGGCATGCTCTGACCTCTAGCACATGCATGGTTCATCATTTGTAAACATTTGCCTGCCTATACCACTGAACTAGAACCTTCTTAATGGTTGGCTTCTGGCCAAATTTTTCTTTCCCCACATTTCTTCTCTTAATGTTTTTTGCACCTCTTGCCTGCACTAATTTTTGAGATCCTTCCCTGCCAAGCACCATGAAATCCTCTCAGCAACTTCGAGAGTTCTGTGGATTGAATTATATCCCCCAAATTCATATGTTAAAGCCCTCAAATCCAATAGGATCATATTTAAAGATTGTATTTGGGAGGTAACTAGGCTTAGATGAGATCATGAGGGTGGGGCCCTCATAATGGGATTAGTGGCCTTCTAAGAGACACCGAAGCACTTTCTTGCTCTCTCTCTCTACCGTGAGAGGACACAGTGAGAAGGTGGCCATCTGCAGGGAAGTAAAAGAGTCCCCACCAGAAACCAAATCAGCCAGCATTTGATCTTGTACTTCACAGCCTCCAGAACTGTGAGAAATAAATTTCTGGTTTTTTGTTTGTTTTGTTTTGTTTTTTTGAGATGGAGAGGAGTCTTGCTCTGTCACCCAGGCTGGAATGCAGTGGCACAATCTTGGCTCACTGCAAGCTCTGCCTCCCAGGTTCAGGCCATTCTCCTGCCTCAGCCTCCCGAGTAGCTGGGACTACACCATGCCTGGCTAATTTTTTTTTGTACTTTTAGTAGAGACGGGGTTACACACCGTGTTAGCCAGGATGGTCTCGATCTCCTGACCTCGTGATCTGCCTGCCTCAGCCTCCCAGAGTGCAGGGATTGCAGGCGTGAGCCACCGCACCAGGCCATAAATTTCTGTTGTTTAAGCCACACAGTTTGTAGTAATTTTTAAGGGCAACCCAAGCAGATGAATACAGAGAGGAACTTTAAAATGAGAAAAACAAGACTCAGAGGAATGAAGCACTCTGTCTTAGAATTTAGTTATTAAGTACTCCATTTTACTAAAAAAAAAAATCTTTGCGCTTTTCGCCATACCATACTGCATTAAAAATTGGATAGTTTGCCCCACCCTCATACTAAACATGTCATTACTAAAATAGAGCTAAGGTTTAAATTATCCATCATCCTTATGTGTAAGATGTTGAGGACTACAAGCTTAGACAATGGTTATACATCCTGTATTTAGAACCTTTCGTGTGTCTTACTTGCATCTCTACCCAGGACTTACCTTTTTTCAATGTATTTGCATAAAGGCATGTGTATCCAAATTGCTTCTATATCATTAGACTGTAGAACTTAGTCTATTGACTTTCAATAATATAGCACTTAGCTAAACACCAGACATGTGGCTTCTGTTAGACAGTATCTAATTGTAATACATTTTTATCATATTTTAGTGATGTATATACAGGTAAGCAGAAAAATATAAATAAAAATCTGATCCTCATTTCCTCCTCAGCCATCTTGAATGTTTTCTGAAAGAAGACAGACTACTTTTGAGAGGCCTCAAAATGAGAGTCTAGAGAAGCTGTTAGCATCATCCTTTGGAGAAACCTGTTGGGGTCTATGGTCAGTTCCATGAAAGGCAACCTATGGGAGGCCAACCACTGAACAACTTGTGGCTATAAATTTGGTCTTGCATTTTTGCATTTATTATTATTTTTTTAGAGACTGGGTCTCACTGTGTCACCCAGGCTGGAGTGCAGTGATGCAACCATAGCTCACTGCAGCCTTGAACTTCTGGGATCAGGTGATCCTCCCAGTTCAGCCTCTCGAGTAGCCAGGTCTACAGATACATGCTGCCATGCCTAGCTAATTTTTTAAAGTTATTTTTTGTAGAGACAGAGTTTCACTATGTTGCCCAGGCTGTTCTGGAACTCCTGGCCACAAATGATCCTTCCACCTTGGCCTCCCAAAGTGGTGGGATTACATACGTAAGCCACTGCACCCAGCCTGGTTCAGCACTTTCCGTGGCCTCTAGGTGACTCAGTCTTAGCTTGTCATGACACTAGAAGTAAGAGGATATTTTATTTCCAAGGAATTATAAGAATTAACTTTGTTTCTTTAGGATTGGGTCTGTTTTAGGGAAAATATCTTGTTTAAAGTTTCATTCTAGGCAAAAGTTCAGCTATTTTATTTTCCCAGTTTAAAAAAATGAATGTATAATATATTGAATCGTCGTAATTCTGTTAATGTTATTTCATCAGCTGTATATGAAACCCATTCATCTCTGAGTTTGAAGCGGTTCTGCTTGCGTCAGCAGTTGAAAAGCAGAGCTATGGATTTACAGACATACAAGGGCAGCGAGGCACAATAATCCATTTCCTTTTAGAATGTTTGCGGCCTAAACTAAAGCCCAATTTCCTCATATTAAGCAGTCCTTTTGAAAGAAGATGATAATTCCATCAAATAATTTTGCTGTATATTTATAAACAGACAGAAGCGAAGTTTATGACGTTAGGGCTTAATTTAATGGATTTTGGATTGAATGTATAGTGAGTTATGGGAAAAAATAGAATTTAACATCTTATAGTAAAACAGGCATTCATTGCCAGAATCACTGATCTGTCCTGGAGACCTGTGCTTATCTTTTTTGCCATATGTCAAAAGGAGGCTTTTTTTTTTTCCTTCTACATACATTATTTTCTCTGTGTTCATTTCTCTACAGTAGATGGTATTTCCACAGTTTAAAAAATCAGTGCTTTTCCTTTATGTGGAAATTCAGATCTTATCCAGAAAGACAGTTCTGAGACAGAGTACAGATTTCTAGCTGCTATAGCCTGGGCGTGGTGACTCCACCCCCTCCCCAGCTTAAATGAAGAGAACACAGAGTGGCACTGTGGAGAAGGGACCACACAGCTGTACCTTCCAGCCATGGGCACTCCATGAAACAGGCTTTCTAAAGCTATTGTCACTTGGAAAATTAAAAGAAAAAAAACCTCAGGGAAAATAATGTTTCAAATGATTTTCTTTTTAAAGAACAAATGCAATTAATACAAACATAAAGGTAACAGATTCAGAGAATTTATCAATGATTGGGTGGAATGACAGAAAATTAAATGTGGGGCAGTGTTCTTCATTTCTTCTTTCTTCCGTTGGCCAATGGCCTTGTAGATGTTGATTTCACCTTCAGTTTTGGATTCAGATTATCAGGAGTAAGTTTTCAACACCCTAAGTCTGTATCAGAGTTTCTTAATGTTGCCACTATTGACATTTGTAGCCGTATCATTCTTGGTTGTGAGGGCTGTTCTGTGCACTGTAGAACGTTTAGCAACCTTGCTGGACTCCATCCCTCAAGATAGCTAAAAACGTCTCCAGACAGTGCCAAATGTCCCCTGGGGGCAAAACCCCCCTACTCTGTTTAAGAACCAGTGGATGCATTTCATCTTTCATCTTTGTACCTCTGGTCCCTAGCCATGTCTAGTTCTAGCATTTACTTAGTAAATGTCAATTGAATGACTGAAAAGATCAAACCGGTGCTTCTATGTATGTAACCATTTTTTTGGTATCTGAATATATCAATACTTGTGTAGTTTATTTTAAAATGAGAGGTATTTTGATTTGTTTTTCTAGATAGACCTTTTATGATGATAAGTTTAATATAATTATTAATTCCCTTTTCTTCATTAGTTATAATCATGTAATACATTTATATTGCATAGGTATATTCCTGTGAATTTCAGAGATAGTAGTATCGGTATCCTTATCATTCTTTCCTCATGGCATAGTGTTCTGAGGATGCCATGATCTTAATAAATTCTAGTTCTATTAAAGGGATGTCATGTATCTTCCAGAAAGCCTGGTGAAAGGAGATTGGTCCTTTTGGTTCAAACTGGCCCTCAGGAGCCTGTGACCCAGGAGCACCTTGGCTGTGTGTGGTGCGGGCTTGACCCTGCCCCAGTGAGGCAGCACAAATGTGAGCTGGTCCTGGTACCTCCTAGAGAATGTGACAGTTCTGAGTCA
The DNA here is from genome assembly GCF_009828535.3 of Hylobates moloch. NCBI lineage: Eukaryota > Metazoa > Chordata > Mammalia > Primates > Hylobatidae > Hylobates > Hylobates moloch. The sequence continues at coordinate 1,485,115 of NW_026652302.1, read as the reverse complement.
CCTGTGGAGGAAATAGAGACAGCAAATAGAGATGGTAGAAAAGCCAGGAAAGGAATGAAACATAGTGCTGAAGTGTTTCTCTTCTTAAGGCTGACACTTTCATCCTTGGCCTTTTAAGAGGAACAAATAGGCAGCCATCAACATGGCAGGTCTTAGCATAATTAACATTTAGGTAGCGCTGGCAACAGGGCCAGGCACTGTTCTGAGAACTCTATTGGATTTACTCATTTAATTCTAATGGTACAAAGAATGCACTATTATTGTCCCCATTTTACAGAAAATAGTGGCACAGAGAGGTTAATTGATAAAATCAGTAGACATCATTGGAGTCCACTCCCTGCCCTGGGTGTTGTGTATAGAATACAGTGTATTCATACTTGATATTCTTCCTGACCTCAAGAAGCTGATCTCTAACTTGTAGAGGAGATAATTAATACACAAAGGACCAAGCGAAAACATGTTAAGTGCCATAGATGAGGAAATGACAAGGTGCTATGTGTTGCTTGCTGTGCAACATTGGGCAAGGTATTTAACTTACCTAAACCTGTTTTCTGAAAAACTGGGATAATAACACCCACCTGTGGGGTTGCTGTGAGTACGACGTTCGGCATATAGTAAGTACTTAACTAACGTCATAGAGTAGTAGAGTGAGAGGTTTGTTTACTTGGGTGTACCAGAGAGTTCATGGAGGTATTATTTTAACTGAAGCTTGAAGGACTGGCAACACTTAAACATCTCGTAACAGGAAACCCATTCTCAAGGAAATAATATAAATAAAAGTGTAGTACAGGGGAGCGCATAAAATAGGAAAATCCTAAGATTTATTTATGGCAAGAAAGAGTATAGCAGAAGAAAAGGTAAAAAGGTAAGTTCTGAGGTCACATCGTTACATGAGCCTCAGGTTAAGGAATTTGGAGCTTTTCATTAGGCAATGTGGACCCATGGATAGCTTTTGAACAGAAGAGTAGCAGTGCTTTAGGGAGATTTGTCTGCCGTGCATATGCAGGATGGATTTGACTGGAGGAGAGAGGCTTCCAGGGCACCACAAGGAGGCAATTGTATTGGAGAACACAGGCTAGGCTGATGGTGCTGATGGCCACGAGAGTGCCAGAGAAGTGGGGGAGGGGGTCATATTGATGATGGAATTGACTGATCCAGTGGAGGTGGAGGAGAGAGTTGTTTCAAGACAAAAAAATGTCAACAATGAACTTTAGATACTGAGAATGAGTCACTGGAAGGATTGTGTAGCAATAATGAAGATCCAGAAAACTCAAATAGAAGCTGCAGGGGTGGCTAATGAGTTCACTTTTGACATCTTGAGTTAGAGATGCCATCTGTTTGGGGCATGCAACAAATATCTCCTTTCCAGAACAGAAATCTGAGCTAAAGACAAAAATCCAAAAGGTGTTTAGGTTGATGTGGTGGAAGGAACTGGAGAAAGGATAAAGGACGTCACTTCTGTGGAGAGAGTGGAGTGGATCAACCAGCAGCCCTGCCTGAAGAGGCAGAGGAGGGCAGAAGGGAGGTAGCCGAGAACCAAGGAGAGTCTCAGAAGCCCAGGACAGAGTGACTCCAGGAGGCAGCGCTGATGAATGGATTCAGCTATTTCAGAGAGGCTGAGGAGGATCAGTTAGGCTAGTCATGGGACTTGGCAAGCAGAGTATTTCTTTGTCAAGAGAAGATGTTTTGTCCTGTGATGGAGTGGGAAATATTGGGGTAAGGAATGAATGTCGGAGGAAAAGTCTGCAGTGCTTATATGGAAGAGGCTCAGCAAATTCACATGCCCACCTTGGAAATTTCCAGTCTCAGGGGTCAGTTTTTGAAAAAAAAAGAGCGTGTGTTTGTGTGTGAATGGGTGTGTCTCTCTGTGTGTAGTATGTGCATAGAGGGAAGGGTATGGGGAGCGGAAGGGCTCAGGCACTCTTTCAGCCCTAATTAGTTGTTGCCATATGGAAACGTGAGCCCAGTCATACAAGCAGTTCTGATTTTTCAAATGAAGTAGACAATCTAGTTTTTCTTTTTTTTTAAGTGGGATCTGTATATTTAAAAATCTTGGCCCAAATTTTTAAAACCCCTGTCCAAGCCAAATAAAGCCTGTCTGCAGGTGAGACACAGCCCGTGAGGTTGCAGCTCGCTTCTCTGGAACAGATAATGGGTTCAAGAGAGACAGCAGAGAAAGGTGCCAGGCTTACCACAGGCACTAGATAACTCGTTGTTGAATGAGGAACAAGGTTGTGGGGAGATTATTTTTAGATAGGCAGAAACACAGGGCTTTAATTTGATACAGTTATGATAGTTTATGTTGTGGATATAAGTGACAGTTTAAAATGCTGGTAAATTAAACTATGAAACATTTCCATTCAAGAGTATTATTTTTAATTCCTTTGTCAATACTGGCCTCTCATTACCTATTAAAATGATTGGCTTCACACCACTGATAATGGTGACAGAACGCAGATCCATTTGCAGTATTGTTATTGCATCAGCAGCACTGAAAATTAGTAGTGATTAGAACTTCAAGAGTAACTCCACTAAATCAGGAGACAAGTACTCCTTATCTGTTCTTTGTAATATATTTTAAAATTGTCAAGTTTCTCTGCTTGTGTTAATTAAAACCAGGCCATGGACTTTCCACAAGACACAGGTCGATAGGAAAGGAGGGAGGTAGAGATATACGTGAGTAGGTGCATCGGAGATGTTTCAGTTCAGGGTTCTCTGTAATTTCTTTAACTTTCTGCAGGTTGTTTACTTATCAGATTCAGTCTTCTCCAAAGTACCTTTGTTCTGCTCAAACTCAAATAGAATTGAGACCGCAAATAGTTTAATTCTAGATACCCAGACTGGTTGATTGCTGAAAGTATTTTGTAACTACCAAGTTGGGAAATTGTAGTAAAACCTATCTGTGGATTTGTCTGTGTTTTCATTCCGTCTTAAAATGCAAGAGCTATACAAGTATATATATATATCTTTAAGATAAATAATGTTGCCCTTTGACAGATGAGAAAACGGAGGCTCAGAAAGGTCACATAGCCTGCTAAACGTCAGATGTTTACTCAGTTATACAGCTGGAATATAATAGAGTCTGACCTCAATGCCTGTGTCTTGAGGCAGCTTTAGCCAAATTAACGTCTGAGTAACTTGCTCCATTGACTTTCAGGAATAAAGCTCATCTTTTCTTCTTAAAGTAACAATTTGCCTCCTTTTGCTCTAGCCTGTGGGGACAGCTAGTTTTCTATTCTTCTAAAAGTAATGGCAGGAGTAACTCTTTGAACTGAGTACCTGTGATTTCCAAGGGGAAGCTTATGGTTGCAGATCCATGTCTATGTTTTAATTGTGAAGGCTATGGGACTTTTAATTTCTTACATCTTTCTTTCTTTGTAAGACGATTTTGTTAAATTACCATTTCCTTACTGGGATTGGCTATGTGTGAATTCCTAGAAAGAGAAGTTGTGTTTACTCTATTCTTTGCTCCATCGTTTTTCTTTGAAGTTAAAGCTGTCACACGGCTCATATTTTTCAGGGTCTATGCAACTGAGAGGGAGATTTTTAAGACTATATATAGTTCATCTATCCTTATAGGAAGACTTCAGAAAGATGCCTACATAGGCATAGGATCCAATGGAAAACATTAGTATGCTTCATTTTTTGCTTCCAGAAACTCAGATGTGTCACTGTTCTTTGTCACAGTTTAAAATAAGAATCTAGGGTTTTGTTTTTTAAGTAAATGTATGTGTGTATTTGAATGAAAAGACATAAATATTTAAATATATATTTTATAAGTATATTCACACATATTCAAATGCAATCGATGTTTCCCTTTAGACAGGTGTTAATGAGGTGATAAATATTAATACACGTTACAGGTATACAACTTCGTAAGATTCTATATTTTTTAGGCAAAAAATATGTTCCTCTGCAACCATACCACACAGACTTAACATCTGTTTTAAAGTGTGCTAAAATCCTGCAACTCAATGTCAATTGGATCTGGCTTTACGGTATGCTTCCTTCATTATGGCTCTCACTGGGGGAGGAGAGCTTTCTGATACCATCCAAACCTCCAGAGCACCATTCAAAGCAGCTGGTATTCTATATATTACATAATTATGAAGCACACCGTGTAGTTTAGAATACTTAAGAGGCACTAGGGGCCCACTTCTCAAAATATTTACAGCCTTTTATTCTTCTAAAAACAATAATTTGCATGCCTAAAATGATTTGTGTACCTTTGCCATGCAAATTTCCTTTAGCCTCTTTTTTTCTGTTAAACTTTGCTCTGAAAATATCAATGTTTAATAGTAAATAGGCCAGAGGGAAATGTAATTGGCAAGAATGGAGGTTTTAAACATTTCCCCCAAATTTTGGGTATTCAAGGGGAAATGGGAGAAATCATGGACAAAGGAAGGTCTGAGGGAAGGACCCCTGCTGAGGACAGGTACCAGATCTAAGGAGAGGCTCTAGGACAGGGGCCAGGCTTTGCACTGAAAGGGACAATGAGGGGCTGAGTGCCATCCAATAGGCCAGTTTTGGGGACAGTTACTGATTTAGAAGAATATTAAGAAAATGGTTTGGGAGTTCCTAGATCCCAAAGTAAGGCAGTAAAGCAAGACCTCATGCCAAGGGTTGTTAAAGAGACCATTCTTGGAGCTCAGTGACTCTGATCACACAGAGGGTCTCCCCTTACCAGCCTCGTTCACTGCCCTCTTTCCAAATCTTGTCCACCCTTTAGAACTTTGCTCAATCAGCCATTCATTCGACAAACATGAATTGCACATTCTGTGTGCCAGGCGATATGCTGGACAATGGGAATAGGAAAATAAACGTGATAGTATAACCCTTTAAAGACTGTTGTCGAAGAGCAGAAAGGCATAAAACCCAATCAGTGTGCCCAGGTGTCTGTGGCATGGTAGTAAAAGCAAGTATAGGAAAAGAGGGCACCAAGGAGGGAGTGCTCTGTTTACCTTATGTAGCATTAGAGGTCAGGAAGGGTTTGGCTATGGAAGCGATTCCTGGGGCAGACACAGCAGGGACAAGTGTTCTAGAAAGGGTCTGGAGGCGTGATAGGCCCAGGGGCCACTTGACATGCTCTAATGTTTTCTTTGTTTGTTTAATAACTTTGTCTTTCAACAGAGCCCTTTGGAGCTTTTCTAAGTTTTCTCATTTCTTCTGAGTTATCTGTGTGTATTAGGGATCAGGAGCTTGGTATTTGGTATTTACAGAAAATGTCCTAGATGGAAATATTGCCATCTTGGTGGAATGGGCCCCCTCCCAGGAGTCAGATGGGTCAATGTCCTATGAGTTATCCTCCAAATGGAACCTGTAACAGAGTATTCAATCTGGCTTCAATTTCATTTTGAAATAGATGATTCCAAAAATGAGTATACTTGATAGTGGATTAAAACAAAATAATCCCTTTTTGGAATTTAAGCTTACTATGCTTCTCTTGTTTACGGGACTATTCTAATAAAAATATATTAGAAAGAAGGCTGGGCACGGTAGCTCACACCTGTAATCCCAGCACTTTGGGAGGCTGAGCAGGCAGATCACCTGAGGTCAGGAGTTTGAGACCAGCCTGGCTAACATGGTGAAACCCCGTTTCTACTAAAAATACAAAAAATTACCTAGGCGTGGTGGTGCACGCCTGTAATCTCAGCTACTCAGGAGGCTGAGGCAGGAGAATCGCTTGAACCCAGGAGGCGGAGGTTGCTGTGAGCTGAGATTGTGCCATTGCACTCCAGCTTGGGCAACAAGAGTGAAACTCTGTCTCCAAAAATATATATCTATATATATATATAAAGCAAATTGTATATTTTAAATATAAATATATGCAGTTTATATATATAATTAGAAGGAAAAATAAATTACTGGATCAGAGTATTGGTTAAATATACATCTTTAGAAGTGGTATTAAATATTAAACATGTACAAAATATATCTTGAGTGTAGACTGTTAAGTATCTACAGAGTACTTATGTAATATAATCACATACCAAAGGCAGGCAGATAGGCCAGTATCTTAGGGATGGTTATTTTGGACACTGTATTACAAAAAGATAATTATTTATTTTTTATGATTTTGTGTGTTTGCAAAACTATACAATGAAGCTGCATTCATTTTATAAACAGAAAATATTCTTTTTTCCTATAATAAATTTTGGAGGTAACAAATTGAAAAAAGTCCTCCTTCAGGAAAGGACAATAGGGCTACTGTTAGCCATCGCTAGAGGACCATCTTCTAAGATGAGGCTGGCCTCAAACTCTTGCACAGAAAATGATACAATCTCTACTCTGTTCATTCATTCACCACCAAGACAGCCTCGTATGTGCTGATACCAAGCTATAAAAGATAAGTTTATCCATGGCCTCGAAGGTCCTGTAGTTTAGTTCAGGTAAGAGACATGTAGAAAAAAACAGGCAACAATACCTTACAAGTATAATAAAAGGTATCTGATCAGGTTACTAAGAGAAAGTGCTTAATTAAAATGGAGACCTCGCCTGGTTCATCATGAATTTCCTTGGGTCTGAAAGCCTTTACTCTGACAGCCTTTGCTCTATTCCTGCCAGGCTTCCCTTTTTTCATCATCATCAGACTTAAATGTTCTCTTGAGTGCCATATGCATTTCTACCATGATGTAAATTCCCCGAGGGCCACATTATGTCATATTCATATTTATGTGCCCCACAGTACCTTGCATGTAGTAGAAATTCAGTACATATTCATGGGAAAGTGAATGGCCCAGCTATGCATACAGTAGTATTGTAATAGAAATAGTTCATTTCAGGCTCAAGCAAGCTATTTTATAAATCTGACAACTTCCTGATAGTGAAGGAAAATGACTACATCTGATCTCAGCAAGTACTGCATTGAAAGTACTGATTGATTGATGCTTCTTCCCGATGCCATGTGGCAAAGGAAGAGGTTTCTTCATAAAGTTAGTAGCCTCTGACATGCATCACAGTGTCTTTTTTCTTTACACACAGTCCTTTCTTTCATGAGGTCATGCACCTGTTATGCAGGAAAATAATAACACTCTTAGAAATATGGAAAGACAGACGCTTCCCTTTATTAAACCACAGCTCTATGGTTTGTAAAAAAGATGCAACCCAGAAAACAGTTGTTTGTGGAGGGTTTGGCTGAATTATTACAATCTCCATGGGAGCCTGAGTTTTATGTGGGATCCAGGAACTGCATGGGTGGCAGCATCCACACTCTTGGTTCTCAGAGCCCAATGCCCCTATTGTGAGTGTTATCATTCAATTTTCACACAGCAAGAGTGACAGGAGCTAATTGTTTGGATCCTGTTTGTGTCCTTCTAACCCCATGCAGTTGAGTACTTTATACTCATCCGAATGGCCAGTTGGAGTTCTAATAATAGAGTTTCTAAGCTTGTATCTAGACTGTGCCAGAAAGGTTAGTTCCATATGGTGAAAAGAAGACACATTTCAGCGAAAAGAAATCTTTCTGAAAATTTGCTTTAGTTAAAAGGGTAGCTTATTTTTTTTTGGAAGAAATCACTACCTCTAGTGCATATCACATTAAGGTGTATTGTGAAGGTATGTACACATGTGAACACATTCACATCCACACACATGCATGCTCTCATACACCACCTTCAGTGGAATAGACTAAACCATTCTGAGCCTTGGACAATTGGGAACTTGAGTTCTAGGGACTTCCAGTGGATGGTCATGCTGTATAGAATTGAACTGATGGTATGACTTGTGGTCCCTTTTGGAAAATGAAGCTGACAGTTTCTTCCATTGCAAGAATACTCAAAATTTTAGTGTGCTGATCAAAGGATCATGAGGAAACTTTTGGGAAAGATGCATATGCTTACTGCCTTGATTGTGGTGATGGTTTTGCAGGCACATACATGTGTCAAAACTTAGCAAATTGTATACTTTAAATATATGCAGTTATTGTATGTACTTATTACCTAAATAATAAAAAATACAATTTTAGTGTGCAGGACTGGAAGGTCCCTCCACATACCTCGCAGGAAGAGGTTTGGTAGTGAACTAACACAAATGCCAATGTGTTAACCTGGCAAATGCCCACATGCATTATTTCTGTAATCATCCAACACTCCTTCCAGGATCTAGGAAAATGACTAATAGTAGGTGAGTTTTGTGCTAAACACGTGTGTATCCATTCAATATCCAGAACGCCAATGGCCTGGACCTGTCTCTGGTCTGGAAAGAGACAGCAAGTTGTCTCATCACTGGTGAAGTTAGGAAATAATTATAATCCAGAATGCACAAGAAGGACTGTGACACCAGCAAGTTACAGTTACCCCTTGTGACCCTTCAATCCTACATGGTTAACTTTATGTCTTAATACATTTAATTGTCAGACTCAACCATTACATTTAATTGTGGAAAGCAGTGTGGCGATTCCTCAAAGAGCTAATAACAGAAGTACCATCCAACCCAGCAATCTCATTACTAGGTATATACCCCCCAAAATATAAATTGTTCTACCGTAAAGACACCTGCATGCGTATGTTCATCACAGCACAGTTCACAATAGCAAAGACATGAAATCAACCTAAATGCCAATCAATGGTAGACTGGATAAAGAAAGTGTGGAACACATACACCATGGGATACTATGCAGCCTTAAAAAAGAATGAGATCACATCCTTCTCAGGGACATGGATGGAGCTGGAGGCCATCATCCTTAGCAAACTAACACAGGAAAAGAAAACTAAATACTGCATGTTCTCACTTATAAGTGGGAGCTAAATGATGAGAACACATGGACACAAAGAGGGGAACAACAGACACTGGGGCCTACTTGAGGGAGGACCGTAGGAGGAGAGAGAGGAGCAGAAAAAAGAAACAACTGTTGGGTACTAGGTTGTGATACAAATTTCCCTATATAACAAAGCTGCACATATACCTGTGAACCTAAAATGTTAAAAAACACAAAAAAAATCAGATTAATTTGCTTTTAGCTGCTTCCTTAATACATTCTTTTCTTGCTACTCACTGCAAGAAATATAGACAAAATTGTAGAAATAGAGTAAAAAAGAAAGAGTTTGCAAATTCCCAAGTGAGTTTTAACAAAGGACAATGACTTGTGTGTGGAGAAGCCTCTTAGCAGTAGAAAAAGACAAATTCCAGTCCCAGCTTTCCCCACATGGGGACTGGAATATGTCTCCAGGTTACTCAGCCCTGGACCTTGGATAGGGGCTCCCCAGATCTGTACCTGTTAGGTCCAGGCCTGAGAGCCAAGGCAGAGATTGGGGCTCAAGGAGGTAACAATAAAAATTGCTAGAGATGAGAAGAATGTGGGAAAAGAGAGGGCCTGAGAAACAGAGGCAGCTAAGGAGAGGCAGGATGTCAGCAGATATACCCATAATTCCCATAGTCATGGTGGCAGTGCCACGCATCTTGGCACATGAGGAGGAGAGAAAGGGGAACCAGGAGGCTGAGTGGGTCAGAAACATGGGGTTTGAATGGAGAGGATGGGAGAGACAAGGTGTGGCGGCAGCATTTCCAAAGTCTATGGGAGGTCGGGTGTGGGGGATTAAGGTGGCCTCTGGGCCTACTGAGAGTGGATAAGAGTTTCTTTGATTTTATACTTTCAGTTGGAGAAACTAGGCACTCCTGGAGTTTTTCTATATCCCTTCCTTTATCTCCATTATTTCTTTTTTTTTTTTTTTGAGACGGAGTCTCGCTCTGTCGCCCAGGCTGGAGTGCAGTGGTGCAATCTTGGCTCACTGCAAGCTCCGCCTCCTGGGTTCACGCCATTCTCCTGCCTCAGCCTCTCCGAGTAGCTGGGACTACAGGCGCCCGCCACCACGCCCGGCTAATTTTTTTTTTGTATTTTTAGTAGAGACAGGGTTTCACCGTGGTCTCGATCTCCTGACCTCGTGATCCGCCCGCCTTGGCCTCCCAAAGTGCTGGGATTACAAGCGTGAGCCACCGCGCCTGGCCTATCTCCATTATTTCTTATTCACCTGCTTTAAACGTATTTCTGATTCATTTCAAGTTAGAATCAACATTTTAAGTTCAGACTTAGGTTTTAGAGGTGAATATTGGACAAACCAACACCCTGATATCCAAATGTTAAAAAGAATTTAAAAATTATATGATGATATCTATTTTTCTGAACATCTAAAAAAGAAAGCTCAATTTTTCTTTATAGTTGGAATATCCTATTATAATTAACTTTAATCCATACTAAATGGGCTTTAAGAAAACAGGCTATTGTCACCTCGGTTCAATTTCATTTTTCAGTCTTAATGATTTGAGGTAGCTCCTGCTAATTTTTGTTAGCCATGCACAAATGCAAATGGTAATGAGGCTTTTGTGTATGTGTGTGAAATGCAAAATCCATCCCTACTCTATTAACTCTATAAAGAAAGTTACACCGTAGGAGACCATAGTAGTCTGAACAAAAGGGCTTCTATTGTACAAAACCAATTTCCATGTAATCAAGTTGGGCGACAAGAGTGTTTGCTCTTGAATGATATTTGTGCAGTGTTAGAGATGTCTGACCTGTGCTCTGTGCCCAGGAGTTCTATCACTTTGCCGGGTGGAAAGGTCAAAGGAAAGAAATGTCTCCTGAGTGTGGGAGCTGAAATTGTGAAGCTTCACAGTGCGCTCACTCTGTGGCCACCTCAATTATTACTTTTGTCAACTAAAATCTGGCAAAGCATGGACATCTTTTAACTGATTTGCTTAGGAAACAGCAAGAGATTTCTGTAACTAAAAAAGTATCTCATTTGGAATTAGGACTCTTCTTTTTCTTAATGGGTGAAGTTTTAGTAAAGTTCTAGTTATCAGTTAATGCATTTTTCCACATTGTGCATCTAACTGCAGTGCCAGGCACACAGTAGGGACTCAGTAAATATGCATTTTTATTAAAGAATGAGTGAATAACAAATGAACCAAATGTCTCTTAAGCAACAGATGCAATATTGTATAACTTAGTCATACCAGTCTAGGAAGCTTGACATATTTTGATCTAAAAACATTTATATTCTATAATTTTCTTGTAATGCAAAAATTAACACATAGTCTTCTTCCATGGATGTGATATAAAGTTACTTTTTGTTTTGAGTAGATGTCTTTGTAAGAATGGAAATACCATTTTGCAATGTAGGCAGCCGTTAGATGGTGTTATACCCTTAACAGCATTTTAGCTCAGTGAAGAACCCCAGTGTTCTGCAAGACCCCTCCGCATGGTTCTGCAGTGAAACCTCTGAAGGCTCCAACCAGCAACCTGACTGTCACAAAGGCAGCAAACAAAAGCTCTCACGGTTTTGCTCCAGAATCAAATAGGAGAGCCAAGTGCTACTTTTAAGAAGCGGCACCATGCTGACATGCTGCGGGGTTTTGCCTTATAAATCGATGCTGATACAATTCTACAAGTCTGTAATCAGTTTGAGATTATGCTCTGGTGTGTTCTACAGCAGACAGATTGCAATTTTCACTTTAGTTTTCTAGTAAAACAGAAGATGATTGGGCAAGTTACCCTGCAGTATACTTGTTAGTGGCTTTAAAAACGGCATTAACTTTTGTTCATTTGGTTGCTACAAAACTGAAAAAGGCTCTGTGAGGCTCTGACTTTTTCATACCACATCGTATTTTATAAGTATGTCCCCGTTTCCAGCCCCAGACCACATGTTCCTCCAGAGAAGAGTCTGTTCAGATATTTTGTATCTTTATATCCCTAGAGCCTAGTGCAATGTCTAGATATTTTTTCAGAATGAAGTAATAGAAACGCATTTTTTAAAGTTAAAAAAGAAAAAATTTGGGCATCTTTACTGTTAAAAATGAATTATCTAATATTACTGATTTGCACCATGTCTATAACCTTAAACTAACTAGGTATGAACACCTATAGACAAAGCTCTTATACAGTAAGACTAGACCAAATATACATGTTAAGTGCATACCAATTTATATGATCAATCCAGTTGGCACTAACAACATTATTGTAATGTGACAGGTGATGTTTTATCCAAACTGGTGTAATTCTTACAATGTTTAACAGTCTGTTTCCACTTGCCAATTTGAGTCTTACTATTATTTGACAATTATTATTCACAATTATTTGAACCATCATCATTGTCTTGGTTATTATTCCTTTAACGGTGAATGTGAATTTAAATCACCATTTGTTTCGATATGCTAATTTAATAGATAACCTCAAAATATGATATTTATTAAAAAATGCCAAATGTGGAAAATTCTCAATTGCATGTTTACTTCTATACCTGCTATAAATTAAGTATATAAAATTGGTATATCTGAGTCACAACATAAATATGGTGCTCATGACCATTGCAAGGTGTTCTGAATTTCTCAATGCTATGCCACCTTGTTAGACTTCAACACTGTCGGGAGTTTTCTCTGTAAAAACTTTGGATCATTTTATTTATGTGTCAACCCTTGGTTATAAGAAGTCATTTGGGTGATGAAGAATTTTAAATATTTCCTAGGATTTGCAAAACCAGCAATTATCCCTCTCATCCTTTGTGCCCCCAGGTTTAAGAAACACTGCAGTGAATGTACTCCGAGTGAGTGGCTGAATGCAAAGCCATTAATGTGGCCTGACTTAGAATATTCTTTATTTTATTTATTTATTTTTTGAGATAGAGTCTCACTCTGTCAACAAGGCTGGAGTGCCGTGGCACGATCTCAGCTCACCGCAACCTCCACCTCCCAGGTTCAAGCGATTCTCCTGCCTCGGCCTCCCTAGCAGCTGGGATTACAGGTGCCCACCACTGCACCTGGCTAATTTTTTTATATTTTTGGTAGAGACAGGGTTTCACCATGTTGGCCAGGCTGGTCTCAAACTCCTGACCTCAAGTGATCCACCTGCCTCGGCCTCCCAAAGTGCCAGGATTACAGGCATGAGCCACCAAGTCCAGCCTAGAATATTATTTAAATACAAGTTTGCATATTTCCTTGTGTGCTTGACTTATTTATATTTTGCTATTTTTTTGATTTGATGGAAACAATAAAGTTGGATTTCTTTAACAACTTAATATTTCTTTGGCAGATTTCTGAAAAATACTACAAGTATTTGCCTTTAGTAAGCTTTGGGAGACCTTTAAGTTTCCTACCTACTTTTCCAAGGGTATCATATCACCCCCAACCAAATTCTCCCAGGACTTAAGAGATTCCTAAAATTAAGAACTATTGGAATTGCTTTAGCTCTTTAGTAATACTGCATTTTAACTCCAGTGGCATAAAAAACCCACAAAATCTAAAAATGTAATTGCAACTCTTTAGGGTGTAAAAGCCAGGAACAGAACCTGCAGTCTTATACCTGGATACCTACCTTTTAGAAAATAAGTACAGCAAACCAGCATGGCATGTCTATACCTACGTAACAAGCCTGCACATTCTGCACATGTATCCTGGAACTTAAAGTAAAATAAAATAAGATAATTTTAAAAGTACCAAAAAAAAAAAGAGGACATAATTAGGCACTATAAGAACTGAACGGGAGGCTAAGGAGAAACAGATGTAAGCTAACGCTAAATGCTATTTTATCTCTTCTTTTTCCACCGTGAGCATTTAATTATTTCTTAGCTTATTTAATTTTTAGGAGCTTTTAATAAAACAGTAATGCTGACATTAACTTACATTTATATATTTAGAGGTAAATAGAATTCCAGGGTATACTTTTTACATACCTCATCTCATTTAATTCTCATCAGACCTGTCTGCATTGAGAGTTACTATTTCCATTTGAAAAATCATGCATTTCCATTTGAATTATGGAATTATGAAATTATGAAAGGGTTTAGGCTCAGAAAGGACTCTGACTTACTCAAGGCCTCTCAGCAAAGCAGAGATGGAGGGGAATGCAGACCATCCCCTGAGCCAAATGGATTTCCTTAGTGCTCAGAGCCTGGCCATCTTCATTCAACACTTGGGTACCTGGAAGTCTTTAGCAACTCGGAGTAGTCTGTCAGCTTTTAAATTCTATCTTTAAGCTGCAGCTGACATATTGCTTTGGAAAGTTGTGATAAACTGATCTCTCTTAAGAACCTAATTCTAACGCATGAAATTGTGGGCATAAATTTGATAACTGTGGTCACATTCTAAAGACTAAATTTTTAGCATCTTAGGGGAACTATGATCAATTCCATGAAGTTTGGCTTAAATGTTTTTAAACGATGAGTTCAATATACAAATGTTTACAGGCACGCCACTCTAAAAAACCTAACGGAGGGAAAATAACACAAAACAAGTAAACTAAGAATTGGTTAATTGCATTTTAAAAAGTGGATTTTTTACTTTATAAAAAGGTCCTCAGGGCTCTTTGATGTGCTCAGCTCTCCCAGTGCATTTAAATGTTTGGTTGCAGATCATTAACCACTTGGTTAAATGGCTGGGGAAAGAAAAAGAGGAAAAATTGCCAAAGGTTTGGGAATCAATACTAATTACAAAACAATCAAAAAGGTTGATAAAGTGTTTCTGAATTTTAAATGTAAATTTAAAATTTACTGGAGAGAGTTCATTTAAATCACCCCAATTTTACTTATATACAATAATTTTGTGAAAGACACCTTTAGTAAACTAAGATTATTTGTTACTTAAATTACTAATGTGCTTCATTCATTCATTCATTCCTTCATTCAGTGCATATTTATTGAGTGCCTAGTGTGTTCCAGGCATCATGCAAAGCAATGGTGAGTGTGGTCTCTGAACTCTTAGATTGTGCACTGTAGTTTATTAATTTCGTTAATAAATTGTGATGTAAAATGGCAATGAATAAGAAAGTTCTCTTTTTAAAAACTTACTCAGGGCTGGGGACCGTGACTCATGCCTGTAGTCCCAGCACTTTGGGAGGCCGAGGTAGGTGGATCATCTGAGGTCACAGGAGTTTGAGACCAGCCTGGCCGACATGGTGAAACCCCGTCTCTACTAAAAATACAAAAAAATTAGCCAGGCGTGGTGGTGCATGCCTGTAATCCTAGTACTAGGGAGGCTGAGGCAGGAGAATTGCTTGAACCTGGGAGGCAGATGTTGCAGTGAGCCGAGATTGCGCCACTGCACTCCAGACTAAAGGACAGAGTGAGACTCCATCTCAAAAAACAAAAACAAACAAAAAACTTAGCTCCATTTGGTCATGTCTTTCCATTTTGTAGTGTATCTTCTTTACACTCTTTCTAAAATATATTATTGTAATGAATGATTATTATTTTCTGGATTATTTGTAAAAGATAAAGAGAAAAGCTTTTCTTAATTTGGTTCTTGGCATATTTATATGGATGTGTTGAGGCTACAGAAATGGCAATTATCATAAATATTCCAGATGGCACATTTTATTAGCATGAGCTCATATAACACAGATGAATCAACTTGGCATTTTTTTCTTTTACTGTTTGGTCACCATAATAATTGGTTCTATTACAGGTGGGTAGTATGATCTTAATTTCCTTTGGTAAGCTTGAGTGATTTAATCTCATCAGTGAATTATGAGCTGAAGATATATTTCAAAATTTTAAAATCCCGTAATTTTTGTGAAGATTTCTCTGCCTTATGAATTTAATGAAAGAAAGTCATCTACTAGTACTTCACATAGATTTACTTATTCATGTGAAAGTAGTGTTACAACTCCAAACTCTGTTTATATAAGCTATCCATAGGAACTGATTTTAATTCATTTACTTTCACCACGATTATAACTTTTAGTTGAGCAAATATTGGACTTTATTAATCCCACCTGTGTTTCCTGCTGGGTAATAATATGTATTGGCACATGTATTTAAGATTCTTGAGGCTTTGAACAAAAATGTTACCATGGGAACCTGATTTCACAGCCCATAGTCCTTTGCAGAACTACACCTGCCTTATGGTAGAGGTTTCCATGGCAACATTTTTGTTCAAGGAACATAGAACTTGAAGAATATGCTACGAGTCTCTTTTAAATGTGTGTGTTGATAGTTGTGGTATTACTATAGCTAATGTGCATTTTAGAAAGACAGGTGGCCCCTTGGTGGGCCTTCCAGTGAAGAGCTTTCTATTGAGTTTAGCAGTCACAATGCATTGGATTAGGAAATTAGAGCAATTTTTAGCCTCTTTTCCTTCTCTCCATCCTCTCCTCATTTGACCCTAGAGTGTGGTGAAGTAACCCTCAATGGCTAGCATTTCCAGAGTGATCATTTGTGGCAATGCAAAACTGTGAGAAAAAGATGTGTCACTAATGTCTGGCCAAGCTCAGCAGGCTCTCTTTAAAAGGGCATCGTCAATCCTGGGAGCCTCTAATGCTACAGAATATTCTACTAATGGTTCTTCAGTCTCCTTCTATGTACTTTACTCCTCCAAAGATCACCAGGTCCAATAACAAAGCTTCGTGAGGATGAGGTGAGAATTCGTTTTCATATTTCTGATCTGGTGTCTAGTCTCTTTATTATATTAACTTTCAGCATTAAAAAGTTGACAATTCTTAAAGTGGCCCAAGTTCTTCCTTTGATCATCATTCATGTGTGTCATACTACATTTATAACTAAGGCCATGTGGGATGAGTGTGCTACTGCCCTGCAGAAGATAATCTAGGGTCATCATTGTGGTGTTATTATGGTCCTATCCACTGTTATATGTATCCTCATCCGTCAGGACCGTGCTCTTGTTGTTGCAGGTAGGCTAGCATGTCGCTATTCCCGGCAGGTCTCAAAATATGCAGCAGTGGGTTTTGCAGCAGCCTTAGAGGCTGCTCACGTCCTACAGAGGAGCTGAATGGGTACTATTATGAATGTCAATCATTCTACACCCGCAAGGATATCAAAGGGACTTGCAGAGACCACGGGGCTGCTTTCACAGAATCCCTAATCAGATCATCTTCCTTGATCAGGGAAAGGAATATAGGAAAATGAGTTAAGTTAAAGGAATTAGAACAAGTAAATGCTTTCAGAATACATTTATGACAAATTAGCTCGGAGTGCAAATAGAGATTACTTTGTCTGATTGAGTAGAAGCATAAGTTAGAAGCCTGTGAGGTCAGGCTTCTGCCAACTGAAGCCCTTGGAAAGTTAAATACAGGATGGTGCGAAAAACTTGTTCCTTGCACACACATATACAAAGAAGGAAGAAAGGAGGGAGGGAGGGAGGAAGGAAAAGAAGGAAGGGAACAAGGAAGGAATAGTAAATAAATATAGGCATAGTGAAATGATAAACTCAGTAAGTCAACTGAGAAAAATGTCACTACAAGGGATGGGCGAAAAAAATATCACAGGTGAATTTCAGTGAGAGGAAAGTACAAGCAATAGAGCAGAACCTGTACTGGACCAGGAGTCAGACAATCTTGGTCTTCCACCTCATCTAACCTCAGTTGCTTTTCTGAATTAAATCGTGGAGCCCGAGCCAAGATTTTGAAACTCGGTGTTCTGTGAATCCATCTGTCTATGCAGTGGCAAAGCCTCTCAGGAAGTGTTCTTGTCTCTGGAACAGCTACTTCTACTAGAACAGCTCTGCTTTTATATTATGAGCCTTCTGATGAGCCTGCATTAGAAGAAAATGCTTCCCAAATATAGAAAGTTTGGAAACTAACAGAATTGCTGATTTCTTAAATTCTGCCCAAGCTAACATGACATTCTTTTTTTTTTTTTTTTTTTTTGAGAGAGAGTCTCACTCTGTGGCCCAGGCTGGAGTGCAGTGGTGCGATCTCGGCTTACTACAAGCTCTGCCTCCCGGGTTCACACCATTCTCCTGCCTCAGCCTCCCAAGTAGCTGGGACTACAGGCACCTGCCACCACTCTCGGCTAATTTTTTGTAATTTTTTTTTTAGTAGAGACGGGGTTTCACTGTGGTCTAGATCTCCTGACCTCGTGATCCGCCCGCCTCGGCCTCCCAAAGTGCTGGGATTATAGGTGTGAGCCACCGTGCCAGGCCTAACATGACATTCTATACCCCTGTCTCTGCTAACCTTACAAAATGATGGATTTTAAACCATTGTTTAAATATAGTTGTGAGAGTGTTAAACTCCTGATCATTGCTCAATTAATATTTCTTGTGTTGAACTGAATTAAAGTGGACCATACAAATTCTTTTCCTAAAATGGCAAAGCAATGTTCCATGTGAATAATCAGGAAGGCTGGTAACCCAAAATAAACCTTGGCCCTGCCCTTGCAAAAAAAAGCAGGTGTGATGGTTAATACTGAAAGCCAACTTGACTGGATTGAAGGATGCAAAGTATTGTTCCTGGGTGTGTCTGTGAAGGTGTTGCCAAAGGAGATTAATTAACATTTGAGTCAGTGGTCTGGGAAAGGCAGACCCACCCTCAGTGTGGGTGGGCACCATCTCATCAGCTGCTAGGGCAGCCAGAATAAAAGCAGGCAGAAGAACGTGGAGAGACTAGACTTGTTTAACCTCTGAGCCTACATCTTCCTCCCGTGTTGGAGGAAGCCCTCAAACATCGAACTCCAAGTTCTTCAGCTTTGGGACTCAAACTGGCTTCCTTGCTCTCAGCTTGCAAACAGCCTATTGCAGGACCTCACCTTGTGATGGTGTGAGTTAATACTCCTTAATAAACTCCCTTTTATATGTACATCTGTCCTATTAGTTCTGTCCCTTTGGAGAACACTGACTAATGCAGCAGAGTTTGGCCACACCTGGGAGATTTTGTGCAATTTGGGCCACTGAAGTTCAAGGGAAGATAACAGCCTTAAAGCCCAGGGAAGCTGAAGACACAAAGGTACCATAAAAGGAGACAGAACGCTCAAGGGAATAGGAGCTGGCCAGGCATCCCAGAAGAGGATAGATGAAACCGCTAGGGCTTTACCCCTTCAATATGGAGTCTCAAGGAGCTACGATCAAAGTCTAAAACCAACAAGGAACATGAATATAGTGAACACACATTTGTTCATCTAATCCTGGAATGTTATTACAAGGGAACCAACTTTACTTGCAACTTCAGAGAAGTAAGTTTAGGCCAAATGGAAGTCCTGTTTAACATAGGAAGTAGTTTGCTAATATGATTAATTATTCTCAGCATTCGAATAAACTGGATATATAAAACTCAAGCCAGTGGAGCAAATATAGTCAGGTGATGGGGCCCCTGCCTCCAGCTGTTTTCTGTGTGCGACCTGGCAACTGTGCCTGAGAATGCGAGGAGATGCTCTGGGGCTCATAGACTCTGCCCCCTGGATAGAGGGTTGTTCTACAACTAAGTTAGACCAGTGGTCCTCTCCTAATTTACAAACAATGGACTTCATGCATGGTGTAGTCTCAGTTTCGGTACCTGACTTCACAATTCAACCTACCAAGGGGAGAGGCAAATTTTCTCATGATTTTTTTCTGAAACGATTGCTTATTTTTGCTAAAATCTGGTAGATAATAATTTGGCACCAAAGTTTGTGTGCACATATACACATACATGAATATGTTTACATATGCATATACGTGAATATTACATGTGTTTATGTAGAGTGTGTATGTGTGTGTTTGTGTGTGTGTGTGTGCGTGTGTGTGTGCATGCACATTTAGATCAACAGGGCAGCATTTCCCAGTGGTCCACCAAGAGCCCTTTCCAGGTGTTCTCCAGGTGGATAGACATGGAGATGGCAACACTTCAGGTTGAGGCAGCCATGTGAATTAATACTCAGAGCTGCAAAACTGCCTGTGTGGTTCCCATTCTGAAGAGCTGCAGATGGTTCTACACAGGCAGCTGGAACTTTGGGTGAAGATGGACTGTGCCAGGAAGGGGAGTTGAAACATAATAAGGTTGGTGATCTAAATAGATGCCAGATAATGGGAGTCCTGGGATGCTCTATTATACATGTGTTCATTATTTCATAGGTAATGGGACACCAATGAAGGCTCTCAAGCATGAGAGAAGCATGATAAATCTGTGTGTGAGAATGCTCACTCCAGATGTTTGGTGGAGAGTGGATTCATTGCAAGAGTGAGGCCAAAGAGATCTCTTGGGTTAGAAGTGATTTGTTAATATTGGAGAGAAAAAAAAATAGGGCCTGAATTTACAACAGTAACAATAGAATTGGAGAGAAAGAACAGGAGATGCTTTAGACTATTTTTATCTTCTACTCCCTCCCAATAAGCTCTTTCTTTCTTTTTTTTTCTTTTCTTTTTTTTTTTTTTTTAAGCGAGTCTTACTGTGTTCCCCAGGTTGGAGTGCAGTGGTGCAATCTTGGCTCACTGCAACCTCCACTTCCCGGGTTCAAGCAATTTTCATGCCTCAGCCTCCTCAGTAGCTGAGATTACAGGTACGAGCCACTACACCTGGCTAATTTTTGTATTTTTAGTAGAGATGGGGTTTCACCATGTAAGCCAGGCTGATCTCGAACTCCTGACCTCAAATGATCTGCCCGCCTCAGCCTCCCAAAGTGCTGGGATTACAGGCATGAGCCACCGCGCCCAGCCCCAATAAGCTCTTTCAATTTGCACTTCTTTTGCCGTAAGCAGAGGATGGTGCTAATAAGAGACAGGCAGATTGGTGAACTTTGTTTTCCACCTGCTTTCATCTGCTCCTCTTTTACTACTTATAACGTTAGTCTTCTAGATAAGGGAAAAGAAAGAAAGGAAAACAATTATTCTGCTTCCTTAAAAGCAAAATAACTAATAGGTTATGAATGAGCTGCATTTATTTTTTTCTTCACAAATGCAGGATTTTCTGTAATGAATTTTGTCAGGAAGATCTAATTAAACCATACTAGCAGTCACTGGGAATAGTAACAAGAAACATGTTAAATAGATTCTTGCTAGGCAGTTTTTCCCCGCTATTGTTACCTGTTCTAACCTTTACAATACACTTTCCGAATGGAATATACAGTCTATGCACCAAGGAATTATTCAAGTACGAAGTTACATACATCTCACAAACATAAAATCTTCAGCCCCTGGCACATGCAAGAGGAACAAAGGTTCCTGTAGAAATGTAGAAAATGTTCACTTTTGGTCTTGTGTGAAGATGAAGTTAAAAATATCTAGATCTGACTACATACCTGGTCTTTAAATAAACCGTAAGTCACAAAAGTCAAAGGTGAATGCAAATTGTTTTTATCTTAAGAATAAAACAAAAGAAAGAGATATTTATTATGGAATAAACCTATCAAAGCTCCAAATCGAATAAAAAGGTAGGTCGCATTGTGAAGCTAGAACTTCTCTTCCTGTTAGTACTACCACACTTAGTAACTGAAAAGTTTTCGTGGTATATTTGAGCATATGTGAATGGCGAGGAACAGAAAAAACACTTTTCCACCCCAAATCTGCTCAAGTTATTAGCATTCCCTCTGCTTCTGCTTTCCTCTTTTTCTCCCAACATAACATCTCACGGCTTAAGATGAAAAGACTTATTGGATTCTCTGTTGTCAGTTGGACAAGTCCTCTCTGGGGTCCTTTCTGTCAAGATCCTTGGATTCCATTTGAATTTAAAACAGACCCGTAGGCTTGGGAAACGTGGCTGCCCTGTGTTCAAGGAAACAGAGAAAGAGTTATTTTTAAAATATCTTACAAGATCTTCATTCCCAAGGCAAGTCAGGGGAAAACTGGTGGATGTTTCAGAGTGTTTGTTATCAACTAACTGCATGTAGGAGATTCAGAAAGGATGTGATCACTTAGGACAGCCAATTATTGAATGTGCACACTGAATTTCTCAGCTGAATTTTTTTTTTAATTTAATAGACCAAGTCATTTAAGGCCTCATGCATTATGTAGCTCAGTGACATTTCAGCTGTCAGAGCAAGACTCTTTTGATTTGGTAGAATATCTGGCTGTGTCTTCCTTTATTTCAAAGAACTATGATTTTAATCTCTTTTTATTAAAATCTAAAATGATCTTACACCACATTTTTCAATAAGTTACTTTTTTTTTTTAGTTTTGGAGGAATCTCAACTGCCAAATCAGTAGGCTAATATTAAAATATTTTAAATTGTGTGGTATGGTAGAAAAAGCAAGGAAGAGAAAATAATTCAGTCATGAAAAAGGGAAGAAAAACCTAATACATGGGATAAAAGCAATCGTGGGACTTATTAAAAAATTAGGTATAGACAGTACATTCAATTATAAGAATTTTTGCCCTGTCTTAAGAGTGTGTGTATTTATTTATTTAATGCTACTCAAGTTATCTTTTAAGATTATTAGGGGCAGGCGTGAGTGTTCATATTTAATTTTTCTTATATTGTTATCTAAACTGATATTTGTTTCGTTTTATTGACAGAGCTGTAAAAAATAAAAACGATGTGAATTTCCACGTCTTTTTATGTGTACTTAACTGCAATTGATTTTACTGACAAGAGTGCATTTAGGAGAATTCCCCCAATATTCTACCGATAAAACTGTCCCTGCAATCTGTCTAGTCTCCTGATGGTCCACCCCATTCATTAGCTTTATTCTTTCTAGACTACCATCGACTTCGCATCCCCCCTCTCCTTAAATGCCCCTTCCTTCCTCCTCTCTAGAGAAGTCACACCCCATTCCAGACCTAGATCACTAGGCTCTCTGATGACTCTAATTACTTTTGTATTTCATCTATTGCATCGTTAATACTTTTCACTACCTAATTACTTTATCACATCAATATTTGCTGCTTCCTCCTCTAGACTGTAAGTTCCTGTGGCCAGGAATACTGTCTTCTATCACTTCTGTACCGCGGTACACACTAAGCACTTAACCCAATGCTCCCAAATCCTATTTTGTGAAAGAGTTTTCTCCAGAATAAAAGAAAAAATGATAATAATGTTGTGAGCTAGTCACTAAGCTCAACTTCTCTGATAATTTTTATTCTCAGATAATGTTCTCTTGAATTTTTGGTGTTAGAATTTCCTTTATGGAAATAAGGTATAGTGGTTTTAAATAGCAGAATTGTCGTTTTTACTTTTCTTAATAAAATAGCGACTCAATACCAGTCCCTCAAATCTTTTGAAACTGAAATCCCAGTGCCTGCGAACCACTGGTTGACAATTCATCCCCAGTAGGCCATGACAATTGTCCTCCCATAACTTTGTAGAACTCATTGGCCATTCAGTGAGGCTGTGTGGCTCTTTATGCTCTTACATATTTCCCTGTACCTGCAGCTAATTTAGAGCCCCATTTTATACTTATTTCTTCTTCTTTATGGCACCTATTTATGATTACAGTGTTGACAGCAAATCTCAAAAATATGCTTGTTGAAAAATTGAGTATTCAGAATTATTCCAAATTTGGGGAGCTAAAAGAAATCATGGATTTGGATGGATTAGTTTATATTAAGGGAACTAAGATTGTGTATTTCAGACAGTAAAAATAGCAAAATTATGATGAACTCTAAATTATACATTAGACTGTGTTTATGGAAAGGTATCAAAAACCACATTGGTTTGACAAGCCGTTTGTAATATCCTGTAAATGCTTAAGGAAAGAAAGAAGAGTATTTTTGCAGGACAGTATCATTTTCTAGTGAATTCTGTGACTGTAAAACCTTGTTGTGGTTCCAATGCAGAGTTGTTTTTATTCCTTATTAGGTATATAAAATAGTACTTTTTTCCTGTGTATGTAAACATAGTTTTAACATAATTTTTTCAATCAAGAAATACTTTTCTATTTTCTTCAATTTGTGTCTAGCTATCAGTTCTATTCTTACAAATATTCTTAGTCCATGGAACGTATTTTCTGCTGAGCACTGTGAAATTTAATTCAGAAGTAGTGCTTTATTGATGCTTCGTTTTTGTGACCTTTCCAGTCCTGTGTTGGTGACATATTGGTCCTCTGTCTCCAGTGCTTTGTGAAGCTAATAGATAGGAGGGAATGGGTCAGATAATGAAAGTCCCTGGTACATTAACTTTCAATTTCATGAATGTCTGAATATTGCAGAGAAGATGAATAGCAAGACTTCCTTTGCGTTTACATTTTAACATTTATAAGCTAGTTAAATTTCCCTTGTATTATCAGCAGCATAGTTCTAGTCTACAACATTAACACACACATTTATATTTTTGAGCAGTGGCATAAGAGTTTAAAATAATTTATAAACCACAGAGCAGGCAACTTACAAATCCATGCTACTAAAAGAGATGAATAAATAGGAGTTTCATCTCATATGAGTTATAGCACATGAAGTATACACTGTAAAGCCTCCTTTATTTCTCTTTGTTTTGCTGACATAAGAGGAGAGTTGGGGTGTGTAGTCAGTCATATGACTGATCTGTCATTAGGTAGTTACAGTCATCCCCAAAAGCAGTGTTACTGTTTTGAAGAAGCATTCATCTTCTCTGAAGACATTATAGCAAGTGTAGCCATTTGAAAGAATCTGTTGAAATAGACTAGTCTTTGGATGAAGCTTAAAAGCACCGGAGTGATAAGAAACACAGGAAGAGCCTGAGTGATTAGGTGAGGACAAGGATGAGAAGGCACACAGCTGTTCAATTGTTGGGGTTCGGACACTGATAAGTGCACTCATTTGTATTCCCTTGGGTTATTTTATAGGCATTGCATCATCTGTTCTTGCCTAGTCCGGTCTTACCATTGTATTTATAGCAACCATTCTTATGAAATATGGCCAGACTTAGACAATACAGTTTGGCCTCTCGGATTGTGCTTGATATTCTAGCTGTATTTGAACACTTGCACCATCTCGCCATGGTAGGAGAGCTGCTTTTGAGACCTGAGATTATGCCCTAAATGAGAAATGTAGTTATTGGCTTGATTCAATGGGAAACTATGACGTGGAAACTCCACCTAATTTGGACTCCGTAAGTATGTAATTAAATGTAAATAGTACTATGTGCTCTTATCTTTTGACACAGAAATGAAAAATGAGGCTGGGTGTGGTGGCTCACACTTGTAATCCCAGCACTTTGGGAGACCAAGGTGGGTGGATCACTTGAGGTCAGGACTTCAAGACCAGCCTGGCCAACATGGCGAAACCCCGTCTCTACTAAAAAATACAAAAAATTAGCCATATGTGGTGGCAGTTGCCTGTAATCCCAGCTACTCAGGAAGCTGAGGCAGGAGAATCACTTGAAGCTGGGAGGTGGAGGTTGCAGTGAGCCGAG
>NW_026652302.1:1445603-1460059 GCF_009828535.3 Hylobates moloch | reverse complement strand
CCTGGGTGACAGAGCGGGACTCCATCTTAAAAAAAAAAAAAAAATAGCAGTATATGAGATTGTACAGCAGCTGTTGTGTTTGGACCAGTTTCATCATCTGGTTTCTTTGAGAAGCTGTGAGCCTCTGGCTGCAGTTCCAGGCTCTCCCATAGTGACATCTGCCCTCTCAAAGGGGGCATCCGTTTTCCTCAGCTGCTGTTTCATTTAAACAATTACGGAGGAGACTTTCTCTCCAGCTCATCTTACTTCACTCCATGAATGCAGCCTCCAATCATAATGATCTATGCCTTTACCCTCTTTAGAGCAGTGAAGTGGCCTCAGTCATCTATTATAGAGGTCACTATTGGCAGAGGCTTAGTGGCTTGGCTTTGCACTTTCCTGCCATGCCATTTCTGTTTACCCTGAGGACCATTCCTCGACTTTCCAACTTTCCCCTCTTCTGCCCCATATCACAAGCAGCTGAGCCAACAGCCCCCACATCACTTGGATTCTGGCAGGTTGGGCCAATAAACACAGGAGGGAGACTGGAGAGAAGGAAGGAGAAACTGAGGTATTTCTTCCCCTCCCCTTGTCTTGGGCAGCACCTCCAGAAGGACCCGCATCACCTCCTTGTCTCCAGCTCTCTCTAGATAGGCCCTCTAAGGTTCCAGATTTTCCTTCATGACTGAGGCCTTTGGTCCTCATCACCCCACATCTGCCTTCTGCCCCTCACTCCTAAAGTTAACAGCAACCTCTCACTGTGCTTACATGCACATTCAATTACTCTTCACATTAGGCATCTCACCTCTTGATTACCTGTGTGAACAAGGCTTGGCATCAGCTTTATGCTTTTTAAATACAAACAGTGGTTTCTATTTCCCTAGTTAGAGCCTAATATATCCATTTACTTTAACTACTTCATGTACGTGCTACCTCCCAACCCCAGTATTCTCAAGGCAGGCTGAACCCAGAATTTCTCATTAAGCTGATTCCTTTAGCCACATGGACTCATCAATGAGCATATGCCTCCTTTTTAGTTGGTTAGTATGCAGATTCAGAAAGATTACTCTTCCAAATTCTATTTATCTAGTGCACATGGCCAGAAATTACCTGTCTACTTATGGACTTTTAAAGTCCTTTGTACTTACATTAAGACATATGCCAATTCTGCTTTAAATCCATTATAGATGCTCCTTGACTCACGAAGGAGTTATGTCCCAATAAACTCATCATAAGTTGAAAATTTAAGTTGAAAATGCACTTAATATGCTTAACCTACCAAACATCGCAGCTTATCCTGGCCTACCTTAAACATGCTCAGAACACTTACATTAGCCTACAGTTGTACAAAATCATCTAATACAAAGCCTATTTTATATTAAAGTATTGAATATGTCATGTAATTGATTGAATACTGTACTGAAAGTGACAAAAATAATGGTTGTATGGGCACTTTTAGTTTCTACTGAGTGCAAATTACTTCTGTACCATAGTAAAGTTGAAAAAGCATTAAGTGTGAACCAATGTAAATTAGGGACCACCTGCATTTAAAAACACGTCTTCTCAACCTTACTAAATTATAAGCTCTTCAAACTCAGTCACTGTATCTTTTCTGTCTATATCCCTCATGTCTCTAGCCTAATTTCAGATACATATTAAGTGCTCAAAAATATTTGACAAATGAGTGGCAATTCAAACTAAAAATGAAGTTTATATAAAAATTCTCCTTTGTTAATAATGATAGATATTTTGCTCATTGCTGGGAAGAATCCAAAAGAAAAACAGAAGGGATTTGTTTCTCTAAAATACTTGAGAGAATTGGACTACATATATAAAAAACATATACCACAAACAATATGCTGGTAGACATGATGAGAATTTCAATATGCTCTTCCTAGAGATAGACTCACATTTGAGTTATCAAGAGTATTGACTCGATAATCATTTTCTTGTATTGTGGTGGTGAATTTGTTTCTTATTATTTAAGTGGATACTGTTGGTTGTTGGTGGTCCACTCAGTGTCTGCTCCCCTCTTCCTCATTCCTAGGTACCTCATTCTCAAAGCTTCTTCTTACCCCGGAAGACTCTGGGATAAGATGGCATTCTCCTCAGCTAAGGATTGGGCACACTCTAGTCCAAACCAATCACGAAAGTCCCATTCTCCTTATGTCTGGGTTATCTAAATGGTTCAAATAACTCAAACATAAGCCGATTCACTCATGGCACTCTTCTGGCCAAGCTGGACAGAAAGTAGCTTAAGAAAGGGCATATGACCTCATTTAGATCAGTGACACATAAGAGGAGAAATCTGAAGGGTTCTGAGGAAACTGTTAGAACAAAATGTTCTGTCCCCTTCTACACTGTGTGGTATGTAGATATGAAGGTTAGACCTGCAGCAAACATCTTTGCTTCCACAATGGCAGCTGGCCTTAGGATAGAGCTAACTCTATGGAAGTCAGAGCAGAGAGACAGAAGTTAATGGGGTCCTTGGAAATACCTTGGAGTGTCTGACTCACTTAATTACCATGGAGTGTCTGTCTCTTGTATTTTGATGAGGACTACTCCTACCTCTAGGCTTCCCTGTTTTATGAGTCAAACCCTTTGAGTAGGGTTTTCTTTCAAAGCATTTTAAAGCATCTAAACTGTGATGTCACTCTGAGAACTAAAATCCTCGATTCAAATGGTGAGTCAATGAAGTCTCCAAATGAGAGGCAAAATTAACCTAGCAGTGAATTAACCACAGGGATGGAACTCCCATGCCTCCACAGTGATTTAGCCCTCCTTCTTTCTTTCTTCCCCTTCTTCCAGTCACTGCCCTCAAGATGCTCAGAGTATAATGGTCCACTATCTGTTTGGAGTATTTAATTATCAAAATATGTATATTGTTAAGTGTGCATATATAGGCAGTGCTGGTTTTGCTTAAGAGACTAAGCAAGAATTTAAGATACTCAAATATAGAGGAACTTGAAGGAGAAATTTGAATGACTAGAAGCCCTACACTCATAAATTTCAGCAAGTATGGAACAGAAGAGTCTGAAAACTATGGAACTGTTGAGAGAGGCATAAATTAGCCATCAAAAAGTTCTGACAAATACCATAAAATATGAAATGATAGGTTGGAGATTGAATAAGAACCTGGAGGCAGGTATCATGGTTAAGAACTAAGTGCATGAACTTTGGAATCAGAAAGACCTTTCTGTTCAGTTCCTGATTCTACCTCTGCACAACCTTTGTCGCCTGTAAAATGGGTAATAATACTGTTTAATTGTGTTGTAAGAATCAAATGAAGCGTATATATATAAATGTCCACATAATATTGCCTACAACACACTAGGAACTAAGAATAGCCTGCCCCCCCATAGTTATTGTTTATATATTATCAATAAGCAATAACTGTTAGCCCTCAACTTTTCGTTCTTTGATGCAATTTTTCTGAGTTAGTTCAGTCAACCTTACTCTGAAGGAGTGAGACCCCCTTGGCCATAGATTTGTGCTAATATCTGAGTTGACACATCCCAGGGACAGATAACAGATAAATGAGATTTATCTAGAGTCAGTGTTGAAGAAGAAACCTTATTCTTATTAAATTAGAACTTGCGAGGCCTACTCACTTGTTGGGGGTAAGGGAAGCAAGGCAGCAGCCCTCCACATATCATCAGTAAGGGCCGTGTCACACTAAAGGTAAAGCACAGGCCCCCGCAGCTACAGAAGGAGGCCTGAAGCATGTGCAACAAGTCAGGGCAACAACTGAGCATTTCGGAATCAAAGGCAAGGCCATCGGGGCCTGGAATCACAGTTTTTGGTATTCACCTCCAACATTTCTATACAGGTAGAACAAAGTTGAAATAAATTTCTAAAGTAGTTCAAATGTTACAGTCTCGGAGATACCATCCACAGTTCTTCCAACCTTACTGACCTCCATCTATGAACCCTTTCTCACGCTGCCCATACTTCTGTGCTACACTCACCTACCCTGTTGTATTCAAATTCTCACACCTGTGCCCCTCATCCTGCACCAAACTGGACTCCTGATAAAAGGGACCGCATCCTATTCTTTTCTCATCGTCTGGAGATCCTACCTTAGGATTTAGGTGAATGATTATATGTCAAAGGATTCCACCTCTGCAGAGTCCTGTTACTGTTTAGATTAGAGTTTAAGAGCTATCAGCTATCCAAAATAAATCTCATATAATGTTTTTTTAACGTTTCTAGATTTGTAATCAGCATATCGAGAGTTTTATATTTGGATCAATTCAGAGACTTCTCGATTCTTAAAAAGTAAAACTTGGGCCAGGCGCAGTGGCTCATGCCTGTAATCCCAGCATTTTGGGGGGCTGACGTGGGTGGATCACATGAAGTCGGGAGTTTGAGACCACCCTGGCCAACATGGCAAAACCCAGTGTCTACTAAAAATACAAAAATTAGCTGGGTGTGGTGGCATGCACCTGTAATCCAAGCTACTCGGGAGGCTGAGGCAGGAGAAACACTTGAACCAGGGAGGCGGAGGTTGCAGTGAGCTGAGGTGGCACCACTGCACTCCAGCCTGGGCAACAAGAGGAAAACTCCAAAAAAAAGGTAAAAACATGAATAGTATTCTCATGGATTACAAAAGAAAATGATAGAAGTGACAGTATAAGTGCCTATTATGTGTCCAAAGACACCGTGCAGACATTATCTCATTTGACCCACACAATAATCATGTGAGGGAGGTGTTATTAAGCCTGTTTCAAAATGAGGAAACAGAAGCTCAGAAATATTCATAATGTGTCTGAGGAAACTGGCAGAGCTGAGATGGGAAGCCAGGCTTTTGATCCAAAACCCATGTTTTTTCACCGTATTAGTTCTGTTGTTTAATTTTTCTAAATTCATGTTCCTTTTCATGATGAGCTTTAGCATTCATCAAAGGAAATGTCTGTATATGTAAATTCCCTGCACTGACAGACCAAGTGATTATTTATAGCCTGTTGACATTTGCTGAGTTTTCTGCTCACATTTACATTAGCTTCACACCCTCTAGAGAAGGCTGGGAAATGTTTTGATGGCATGTCAGAGATTTCCAAATGTACATTCACTGATTCGTTCTACAAACGCTTATCGAATGTTTGCTGTGTACAAGGCACTGTGCATGGGGTGAAACATATACAATCTCTTAGGTGCAGTTGCATATAACATCTATTGCAAGAGCAACCATTCTTCAAGATCTATTCTGGGCAGGGGTTCAAAAATGCATGTACATGTGTGGTATGGGGATTTATCTGTGAGAAACAGGTGTATTCCTGGCAACCCAAACATAGACGATTAGACTTGGGAGAAAGGGCACCTGCTCTCAGCAGAAGAAAGAACTCAAGAGGAAGGATAAAAGGGCTGAAGTAACCTGGAAAACATTTACAATAAAAAAGCACTTTACCTGTAGTAGTGGAAGAGCAAAGGATATGGAGTGGAAAGCAAGAATTCAAGAATTATCTCTGCTGGTTAAGGAATGTTTGCTGTTCAGCATATAACTTAATTCCTTGTAACTCAGTTTCTTTATTGGTAAAATAGAGGTAATGATACTTCTTTCAAGTGAAGTAATAACATTTTAGTAAAATATAAAGGGATATATGAATGCCAAAATGATATAATGATCAGTATTTAAGTTTTGCTTAATGCTCTGAAAATCTTGGAGATGAACAGAAGCAGACACATGGTAAAATGCATGCTCCATGATTGACCAGGGATTCGAGCATGGAGCTGGGAGGAAGGAGAGTTTTGTTTATACATATATATCAACAGAGGCAAAATAACAGTTGGACATTTGAAAGGAGTCTGGATTTTGAACTACAAAAGTCAGAAATAGTCATTCAAAATACATAGCACTGTTAAAGAGGAACGAGAAGAGTTATTTTTCTAGGGTGCACATGTAGCTACTCATCAGAATTTAAGAGGCAACTCTGGAGATGGAGATTTGTGATTCTGCAAGTGTAAAAGCTTTGGTTATATGTTCTGCTTCATCATCTGCCTTTTGATATCATCCAGAGGAGCATTTCTTGGTCTGAAGCAAAAACTATTTAATCAGAGTTTATTTAAGGTTAGATTATCCAGATTCAGTGCCCTGCCATTCAGAGTTACCTGACTCACCTTCAATAAACTGGGAACAACAAAGAAGATTTTCTGTCTGAGCCAGCCAGCAAAAATAAATAAATAAAATAAAATAAAACCATGCAGGTTGTTTTATTTGGGATTAAAGATCAAGTTTAAAGTAATCTTCAAAACGATTAAAGCCATCTAGATTTTGAGTTTGCATTTAATAGAATGAGAGCTCAGTTCTCTTTCTCCTATTCACATTAGTTTGGGCCCAGAGGATATTTATTAAACAAAGAACAGCAGAACAAACTAATGTTAAAGGAGGAAATTGGTTTTCCTGCAGTCTAACCTATTTTTAAATTAGCAGAAGCAAGTGCTAATATGAAACCCTCTGACCAGTAATCACATTTCCCATTCTCTTTGTTGGAAAATCACAGCCATCCATATTAGCATTTCACACTAGTTAAGAGAGTGTGGTAAAATGGTCCAAGGAGACTGTCCAGGGTGAGAGCTGGGGAGGGAGAGGTGATTTGGGCAGTGAGGTTTCCTGGGAAAAGCACCTCAGTAGGCAATTTCATGTGGAAGCTAAAAAGCCTTTTTTGGACATCACTTCAAAAATAAAGCACAAAAGACAAGGAACATGGCTCCAGATGGAGGCTGGGTTATAGTTTACTCAGGTGTTGACACAAAATCAATACTGCCACCACCTATTGATGATTTATTTCAGTAATTACTCTTGAACCCATAACTAAAATGCTGTCAAAATAGGACAACCTTGTGCTCCTAAATGCTTGTGCTTTCTTCTTTCAGTAGATTAATTTACATGTAATAATGAAAACAGCACAGTTCTCTGATACTGATCAGTCAGCAATCTATTAAATGGTTTAAAAAACGGAGAAAACATTAACGACTGCTTTCAAACACCTTTGGCTTGGGTCTGGTTAAAGTTGTTGGTGCATAGAACTAATCTGGAAGCATAAGGACCTAACACGCTTTCTCTCCAAAGTGAAAAACCTCAGTGGCTCATGGGAAATCTCAGCCATTGTCCATCACAACCCTCAGCATTGTGTACCTGGTGAGCGCTCTCCCAGGCTGTTGGAGAATTTTCTGGACAAGAAATGTATTTCTTTACCAGGCAACGAGGTGCATTTAGAAACAGCTAATTGTTGTAATGCTCTTTCATGGTTTAAGCTGAAATAGAAATCATTTATTAGTGATAAATAGTATACTCTCTACCAACTGATCCTATCTTTACCATTTCTAGAACCATACGAAATAAATCAATTTCTTCTTCTAAATCAGGGAATTAGAAGACCTGGCATGCTTGAAATTGAATGAAAAAAATGCATCTTTATTTTCAATAACATCTGACTCAGCCATAGGATTTATTTGGATTGTAAATGTAGGCAAATAAGCCTAGTAGTATTTGTAGTACCTATGGCTTTAAGATCAATAGAAATCACACACATTTTCATGAAATCTTGTTGTTGCACATATCTTGAAACAGGCTTTTGTGCCCATCACATTTGAATTGATGATAGTTGCCCATCATATTGTTAGATGTTATTTAACATGCCAAAAATATCACAATTTTTTTTTTTTTTAGAAGGAGTCTGTCTTTGTCACCCAGGCTAGAGTGCAGTGGCACGATCTTGACTCACTGCAACCTCTGCCTCCAAGGTTCAAGTGATTCTCCCACCTCAGCCTCCCAAGTAGCTGGGATTGCAGGTGCCTGGCACCACGCCTAGCTAATTTTTGTATTTTTAGTAGAAACAGGGTTTCTTGGTTAGCCAGGCTGGTCTCAAACTCTTGATCTCAGGTAATCTGCCCACCTTGGCCTCCCAAAGTGCTGGGATTACAGGCGTGAGCCACTGCACCTGGCCAGAAAATGTTTATTTTTAAAACATATGATAACTATTTAAATGAAGTTGATTTCAATTATACTTCTATGTATTTTATGCCTTCAAAATATTTTTCTGAATACTTAGGAGTAAATTTCACCAAAAAAGTGAAAGATCTGTATACTAGAAATTATAAAATATCGATTAAAGAAATTGAAGATGACACAAATAAATGGAAGGATATCCTGTGTTCACATATTGGGAGAGCTAATATTGTTAAAATGTCTGTATGGCCCAAAGCGATCTGCAAATTCAGTGCAATTCGTATCAAAATTCCAATGTCATTCTTCACAGAAATTTTTTTTAAAATCCTAAAATTTATACAGAACCACAGAAGATTTCAAATAGTCAAAGCCATCTTGACCAAAAGGGACAAAGCTGGGGGCATCACACCATGGGATTCCTAAACATATTACAAAGCTATGGTAATCAAAACAGCATGATACTGGCATAAAAACAGACACATCAACCAATGAAATAGGATAAAGAATCTAGAAATAAATTCACAAATTTACAGTCAATTGATTTTTTACAAAGGTGCCAAGAAAACAAAATGGGGAAATGATAGTTTCTTTAATAAATAGTGTTGGGAAAACTAGAAATTCACATGCAGAAGAATGAAAATTATCCCTTATCTGACCCTTATGTATGAATCAACTCCAAATGTATTAAAGACTTAGATGTAAGACATGAAACTATAACACGACTGCAAGAAACATAGGGGAAAACCTGCATTACATTGGTCTGGACAGTGATTTCTTGAATATGACCCCAAAAGCACAAGCAACAAAAGCAAAAATAGACAAATGAGATTGCAACAAACTAAAAAGCTTCTGTACAGGAAAGGAAACAATTAATAGAGTGAAGAGACAACCCACAGATTGGGAGAAAATATTTGCAAATTATACATCAGATAAGGAGCTAATATCCAAAATACATAAGGAACTCAAACTACTCAATAACAAGAAAACAAATAACCCTATTACAAATTGGGCAAAAGACTTGAATAGACATTTCTCAAAAGAAGACATACAAATGGTCAACAAGTATATGAAAAACTGCTCAACCTCTCTAATCATCAGAGAAATGCAAATTCAAACCACAGTTAAATATCTAATACCTACTAGATTGGCTATTATCAAAAAGATGAAAGATAAATGTTGGGGAGGATGTGGAGAGAAGGGAATCTTTGTGCACTGTTTAGTGACATTGTAAATTAGTATAGCCATTTTGGAAAACTGTAAGAAAATTCCTCAGAAAACTGAAAATAGAACTACCTTATGATCCAGCAATTCCACTTCTGGCATACACCCAAGGGAATCGATACCAGTGTGTCAAAGAGATGTCTGCACTCCCATGTTCACTGCAGCATTATTCACAATAGCCAAGATATGGGAACAACCTATGTGCTCATCAATGGATAAGTGGATTTTTAAAATGTAGTATGTAAACACAATGGAATACTATTCAGCCTCAAAAAATAAATACATTAAAAAAAAAGGCAATTCTGCCATTTGTGGCAACATAGATGAGTCTAGAGGATATTATGTTAAGTGAAATAAGCCAGGCACAGAAAGACAAATACTGTATGATCTCACTTATGTGAATTTAAAAAAGATAAACTCACAAAGAGTAGAACAATGGTTACCAGAGACTAGAGTGGAACAGGGGTGATGGGGAAAGGGAAGATGTTGGTCGATAGGTACAAGGTTTCAGACAGGAGGAATAAGTTCTATTGCACTGCAGGGTGACTATACTTAATAATAATGTGTTGTATATTTCAAATAGCTAAAAGAGAAGCTTTCAAATGTTCTCACCACAAATAAATGATAAATATTTGAGGTGATAGATATGCTAAGTACCCTGATTTGATTATTCTGCAATGTATACATGTATGAAGACATCACATTGTACCCTGTAAATATGCAATTATTATGTATCAATTAAAAATAAAATTTTAAAAATACGTTTTTCCAATAGGCTTTTCAACAATGATCTTGGAGCAATTGACATTCATCCTAAAAAAAAACTGAACCTTGCCATAAACCTCATACCTTATACAAAATTAATTTAAACTGGATGACAGACTTAAATGTAAAACATAAAACTATAAAGTATTTGGAAAAAAAAAAACTATTCAGAACCTAGGGCTAGGTGAAGAGTTCTCGGAATTGATCCCAAAATCATAGTCTATACAAGGAACATTGATAAACTGGTCTCATCAAAATTAAAAATCTTTGCTCTGTGAAAGGTCAAAAGGATGAAAAGACAATCGGACTGGGTGAAAATTTTTATAAATTTCTCATCTGACAAAAGACTTGCATCTAGACTACATAAAGAACTCTCAAAACAACAATTTTAAAAAACAATAAAAATGAGCAAAATCCATGAGGAACAATTTCACTGAAGAATAAATACAGATGGCAAATAAGTACCTGATAAGATGAGCAACATCATTAGCCCCCAGGGAAATGTAAATTAAAATTACAATGAGATTTCACTATGCACCTATCAAAATGCCAAAAAAAAAAAAAATAATGATAACACTAACTGTTGGTGAGGATGAGGGGAAACCGGATTACTCATTGTTGATAGGAAGAAAATGTTTCAATCACTCTGGAAAATAATTCAGCAGTTTCTTCTAAAATTCAACATGCACTTACTATACTTAGCAATTACCCTTTTAGGCATTTATCTTGGAGAAATGAGAAACTATGTTCACACAAAAACAAAGCATGGATGTTCACAGAAGCTTTATTTGCAATTGCTACAAGTTAGAAACAACCCAGGTTTCCATCAAGAGGCGTACGATTAAACAACCTGCAGTTCATCCATACTGTGGGATGCTGTTCAGCAATTAACAGGAATGATCGATATGCACCATGACCTGGATGAACCTAAAAGGAATTATGCTGAGTGAAAAAAAAAAGCTATTTAAAAAGTGTCACATAATGTATGTGACACTTGTATTTCTATAACACTTAAAAAATGAAAACATTACAGAAATGAAAAACAGATTCATGGTTTCCAAAGGTTAGGGATTTAGGGGATATGTTCTGTAAAGGGGTAGCACAAGGAAACTTGAACTGAAGGAATGGTGCTGTGTCTTGACTGCAGTAGTCATGACACAAAGCCATGTATTTAATTAAATTGCATAGAATTATGCACAGACACAATCACATGAGTACATGTATAACTACTGAGATCTGTATAAGCTTTGTGAATTGTGCCAATGTCAATATCCTGGTTTGCATACATAGATGTTAACAATGGGGGAAGAGTCAGTAAAGGGTACACTGACCTCCCTGTGTATATTTTTGCAACTTACTATGAACCTAGTATTATTTCAAAGTAAAGCGCTTTTTAGGCCAGGTGCAGTGGCTCACAGCACTTTGAGAGGCCAAGGCAGGGAGATCACTTGAGGTGAGGAGTTTGATACCAGCCTGGCCAATGTGGGGAAACCCAGTCTCTACTAAAAATACAAAAATTAGCCTGGTGTAGTGGCACACGCCTGTTATCTCAGCTATTCGGTAGGCTGAGGCATAAGAATTGCTTAAACCTGGGAGACAGAGGTTGCAGCAAGCTGAGATCGTGCCACTGCACTCTAGCCTGGGTGACAGAGCGAAACTGTCTCCAAGAAAAACAAAACAAAACAGTTAAGAGCTTTTTAAAAAGTCAAAATACCCAAACATGATTCTCATTATGGACATTGCCAGACTACCAACATGTCCCAAGTAATAGAAAAATAAAGGTTAAACACTATTGTTATAAGTCCCTGTTATAAATGAACTCTTATAAATCATGAACTACTTGGTTGGTAGATACCAAGAAGTTAAATAACTGCTTATGTTCAAAGAAAAATAGTCCTCTTGCTAACCACATACAAACAAGCAGATGCAAGCTCATTTACTGGGTCCTGACTTGCTCACTGGGGTTCAAACCAGTGAAGACCAAAGACAGCCTGCCTCTTTCCTCTCTTCGCTTCCTCCTTCCTTCCTCCCTTCCTTCCTTTCTTTAAGGAAAAATCTCCCAGTTTATTAAGCAGGTTTCTGTATAATTTCTAGGTAAGACTAGCTCCAGAGCAGTCTAATTCAAGTGTTTTCATTTATAAGAGTCAGTTAACACTAAGCAGAAACTGCTGCTCCTGGAAGTACACAACACACATTGTTGCTCACAACAAAGCAGATTTATTCTAAGATTTTAAACAGTCAATGAAAAGCTTTTCTTGTAAAAACTTAAAAAACCACCTCAGTATTAGTTTCTAGTGAAATAGATAATGATGTCAAAGTTCAGCATTTGGTGGCTAGAACAGACTCCTAAATACAAGAAGTCAATTTTAAAACTCTCCTTGCAAGAAAAATATGAGATCCAAAGAATATTACCTGGATCTGGGTGTGGTGCCTCACGCCTGTAATCCCAGCACTTTGGGAGGCTGAGGTGAGTGGATCACTTGAGGTCAGGAGTTCGAGACCAGCCTGGCCAAGGTGGTGAAACCCCCATCTCTTCTAAAAATACAAAAACCAGCCGGCCATGGTGGCACATGCCTGAAATTTCAACTACTCGGGAGGCTGAGGCAGGAAAATTGCTTGAACCTGGGAAGCGGAGGTTGCAGTTAGCTGAGATCGCACCACTGCACTCCAGCCTGGGCGACAGAGCAAGACTCCATCTCAAAAAAAAAAAAAAAATTATCTGGACAACAATATCATAGTCTTCAGTCTTTTGACCACTGGCAGGATATGGCATTGTCCATTTTTGCAGAATCTCTATGAGATAGAGAGAAAGCAGATAGATTTAGCTTGATCCCTTTAGTATCCATTGTTCCCTTTTTCTCCATAAAATTATTTTTCCATAACATAACTTTTGATGTCTAAAATATCGTTTCCAGAATAGAAAAAGTGCTTGATGAAATCTCACTACAGATGGGTCTAGAGGGAAATAAGAAAATTCTGTTAAGCTTGTCTTACACTAAAGTGCATTTACACAATAAAACCCATAGCAGTAGATCAAAAACTCGACAAATCACTGTACATTTGCCTCAGTTTCCTCATCTAGAAAGTGAACGGGTGGTCTGGATGAGGTCTAAAGTTATTCCCGTTGCTTAATTTCTCAGGATTCTGAACTGTGTGATAATTCAGAGCCCCATATCCTGAAGCCTTAAATCTTGGGTCTCTCAACGTTTTGAGTAAATAAGACAGTGATAGCGAATGTTTACTGTGCATGGATTACACACTGGACACTGTTTTAAGTACCTCATATGTCCTAATTTATTTAACCCCAAAGCAATTCATTGAAGAAGGTGCCCTTGTTTTCAATATCCTCAATTTAAAAATGAAGAGACAGTGACTAACAAGGTCAACAAACTCACCTAATAAATACTGCTAATAAATGGTAGAGATGGAACTCAAACGATCTACCTGTAGAACTCAAGTTCTTAACCACTAGACCCTATTTGCTTGTGAAGTTAGGGGCTTTGCCTAGAAATGTTGTGGTAAAGCAACCCTGTCCATTCAAGTAGCTGTAGACATAAATTGCCACACGTTGTGAGACATGATGCAGACCTCAACCAAACAATTTGCTCCGCAATTCAGTTCAGCCACAGCACTTTAACTTGTCCTGACTACATTTTTGGACTTTTAGCCATTTCGTTTTTATATATCATGCATAAATTCCCTCAGGCATTTGAATCATTTCCTTCATACAAATTCAGAAATCTTGCCTATATATGAATTCTTTAGTTCAGGGATTGGCAAACTTTTTCTGTAAAGAGACAGATAGGAAATACTTTAGGCTTTGCAGGCAGTAAAGGCTGTCACAACTACTCAACTCTGCTGTTGTGGCTTAAAACCTGGCTGTAGTTTGCCAACCCCTCCTTTAGAGAACTTGGAATTCTCTGTAATGGTTTCATTGGATAAGCCAAAGGTGTAATAGTTGAAGATAAATTTCCCTGTTCTATGTGTGAATTTTTTTTTTTTTTTACAGTTCTGGATTTTAGAGCCTACCCTAAGCATATGATCCCTTAATTTTTTAAAAAAGTTCCCATTTATATCAAAAGTAATTCTTTAAACTTTGAGAAAAAAATTCACAGGTGCAGTTATGTGTCTCATATAATCAAAAAGAGGCAAAGTGCTATCTAATTTTGAAGACACTGCTTTAAAAATTATTTTTTGTACAGCCTGCATCGCCAAGTCAATCCTAAGCCAAAAGAACAAAGCTGGAGGCATCATGCTACCTGACTTCAAACTATACTACAAGGCTACA
The DNA here is from genome assembly GCF_009828535.3 of Hylobates moloch. Lineage (NCBI taxonomy): Eukaryota > Metazoa > Chordata > Mammalia > Primates > Hylobatidae > Hylobates > Hylobates moloch. The sequence goes on along the minus strand of NW_026652302.1, from coordinate 1,445,858 downwards.
GTAACCAAAACAGCCTGGTACTGGTACCACAACAGAGACATAGATCAATGGAACAGAACAGAGCCCTCAGAAATAATGCCACATATCTACAACTATCTGATCTTTGACAAACCTGACAAAAACAAATAATGGGGAAAGGATTCCCTCTTTCATAAATGGTGCTGGGAAAACTGGCTAGCCATATGTAGAAAGCTGAAACTGGATCCCTTCCTTACACCTTATACAAAAATTAATTCAAGATGGATTAAAGACTTA
>NW_026652302.1:1444466-1445203 GCF_009828535.3 Hylobates moloch | reverse complement strand
CCCTCTCTCACCACTCCTATTCAACATAGTGTTGGAAGTTCTGGCCAGGGCAATCAGGCAGGAGAAGGAAATAAAGGGTATTCAATTAGGAAAAGAGGAAGTCAAATTGTCCCTGTTTGCAGATGACATGATTGTATATCTAGAAAACCCCATTGTCTCAGCCCAAAATCTCCTTAAGCTGATTAGCAACTTCAGCAAAGTCTCAGGATACAAAATCAATGTACAAAAATCACAAGCATTCTTGTACACCAATCACAGACAAACAGAGAGCCAAATCATGAGTGAACTCCCATTCACAATTGCTTCAAAGAGAATAAAATACCTAGGAATCCAACTTACAAGGGATGTGAAGGACCTCTTCAAGGAGAACTACAAACCACTGCTCAATGAAATAAAAGAGGATACAAACAAATGGAAGAACATTCCATGCTCATGGGTTGGAAGAATCAATATCGTGAAAATGGCCATACTGCCCAAGGTAATTTATAGATTCAATGCCATCCCCATCAAGCTACCAATGACTTTCTTCACAGAATTGGAAAAAACTACTTTAAAGTTCATATGGAACCAAAAAAGAGCCCGCATCGCCAAGTCAATCCTAAGCCAAAAGAACAAAGCTGGAGGCATCACGCTACCTGACTTTAAACTATACTACAAGGCTACAGTAACCAAAACAGCATGGTACTGGTACCACAACAGAGACATAGATCAATGGAACAGAACAGAGCCCTCAGAAA
>NW_026652302.1:1443794-1444366 GCF_009828535.3 Hylobates moloch | reverse complement strand
ATGTTAGACCTAAAACCATTAAAATCCTACAAGAAAACCTAGGCAATACCATTCAGGCCATAGGCGTGGGCAAGGACTTCATGTCTAAAACACCAAAAGCAATGGCAACAAAAGCCAAAATTGACAAATGGGATCTAATTAAACTAAAGAGCTTCTGCACAGCAAAAGAAACTACCATCAGAGTGAACAGGCAACCTACAGAATGGGAGAAAATTTTTGCAACCTACTCATCTGACAAAGGGCTAATATCCAGAATCTACAATGAACTCAAACAAATTTACAAGAAAAAAACAAACAACCCCATCAAAAAGTGGGCAAAGGACATGAACAGACACTTCTCAAAAGAAGACATTTATGCAGCCAGAAAACACATGAAGAAATGCTCATCATCACTGGCCATCAGAGAAATGCAAATCAAAACCACAGTGAGATACCATCTCACACCAGTTAGAATGGCCATCATTAAAAAATCAGGAAACAACAGGTGCTGGAGAGGATGTGGAGAAATAGGAACACTTTTCCACAATGGTTGAACTAGTTTACAGTCCCACCAACAGTGTAAAAGTGTTCCT
>NW_026652302.1:1342283-1443694 GCF_009828535.3 Hylobates moloch | reverse complement strand
TGGCCATCATTCAAAAGTCAGGAAACAACAGGTGCTGGAGAGGATGTGGAGAAATAGGAACACTTTTACACTGTTGGTGGGACTGTAAACTAGTTCAACCATTGTGGAAGTCAGTGTGGCGATTCCTCAGGGATCTCGAACTAGAAATACCATTTGACCCAGCCATCCCATTACTGGGTATATACCCAAAGGACTATAAATCATGCTGCTATAAAGACACATGCACACGTATGTTTATTGCGGCACTATTCACAATAGCAAAGAGTTGGAACCAACCCAAATGTCCAACAACAATAGACTGGATTAAGAAAATGTGGCACATATACACCATGGAATATTATGCAGCCATAAAAAATGATGAGTTCGTGTCCTTTGTAGGGACATGGATGAAACTGGAGAACATCATTCTCAGTAAACTATCGCAAGGACAAAAAACCAAACACCGCATGTTCTCACTCATAGGTGGGAATTGAACAATGAGAACTCATGGACACAGGAAGGGGAACATCACACTCCGGGGACTGTTGTGGGGTGGGGGGAGGGGGGAGGGACAGCATTAGGAGATATACCTAATGCTAAATGACGAGTTAATGGGTGCAGCAAAACAGCATGGCACATGGATACATATGTAACCTGCACATTGTGCACATGTACCCTAAAACCTAAATAATAAAAAGAAAATAAAAGAAAAAAATAAATAAAAATTATTTTTTGTAATTTCCTCTGGTTGTTTCAGTATACTAGTAAATATTCCAGTTTTTTTCTTCTGCTTCTGAAAGAAATGCGCACTTTTTTTCTCCTAAGGAGGGCTCATATACAAGGGTTTTGATTTACTTAAGAGTAACGCTCAAGGTCATATTTAAGTACTATTAGTATTGCATTATGTTGGTACTAAAGTGCTTAATGGACGCTCAGCATTATTTTTTGTATCCTGATTTAGCACTAATGTTGGATTATTGCTGATCTATGCAGCTTTACGATTAATTGTCCAAATTAGTTCAAGGCAAGTCTGTGTGTGAAAAAAACGTTCATAACTCTGTATGTTACCAGAGTGCCGAGGGCACGTTCACAATCACCATGTCCTATAAAGGAACACAGCCTATCCCCTGAGGCTTTTGTTCTGACTGGGGCAGACAGAACCCGGGCTGGAGGTGAGGGGTCAATCTAGACAAAGAGTTAAATATTTGGTATGCTACATAGCATTGAAGACAACATCTGCATGCAGCTGTATTCAATTTTTAGTTGGATTCTGGCACACAGTGACAAAGGCATTTGTCTGAAGATAAGGGTGACATACTTTTGGTAACCTAAGATGTGTTGTGATGAAAATGAGAGAAAGCAAATAGTATGATTTAAGAGCAGTCTGATCTTTTTGGCTTCTTTACAATCTATGCTTTAATAAATTTATTTAAACTTGACTTGCATTCCTTTATTTTTATATAAAAATTCATAGTGGCTAACAGTGTCATGAATGCTGTTTAAATGAATCTGGAATCTAGAGGAAACATATGTATACAAACCTAGCAAGTGTTATGGTCTTTGGCTTTGCAAAGAACGTGACATAGAATGTACTTACTGAGTTAATTAAATGATAGCATACCAAGACAATTATGGACATATTTAGCCTAGTTTAAAAAAAACACTGTGATAAAGTTAGAAAATCTAGGACTTGCTAGAGATGAAAATTAACTGGTTTTTAAATTAACCAGCAGAGGGCTATGTCTAAAATTAAACTCATATTACTTTCACTAGAGGAAATACTATGCGAGAGCGTTTCTAAACGAACCCTTTACTTATAGGAAGTTAATGTTTCATAATGCCATGAGAAATACAGCAGTAATCCATTTTCAGCAAGTAGGCACTTTTTGCCTTAAGAAAAATAAAAATAACTTGTCAGTTATACAATCCTAAATTTTGTGTTATTTTGATTGTAATTACAATAGTCCCCTATTATCCTTGATTTTGCTTTCCTAGGATTCAGTTACCCAAAGTCAATAATGGTTTAAAAATGTAAAGTGAAAAATTCCAGAAATAAACAACAAGTTTATAACATTCAAATCTCATGCCATCCCACCCTGTACTGCCCAAGATAGGAATCCAGGAATCCTTCCTTTGTCCAGGGCCTCAGTCCTGTTTGTGCTATGCCCATTTAGTCACTTAGCAGCCGACTTGGTGAGCTCAGATCAACTGTGGCAGTATCGCTGTGCTTGTGCTCAAACCACCCTTCTTTTACTTAATGGGCCCCAAAGTGCAAGAGTAGTGATGCTGGCATATGGTTATAATTGTTCTTTTTTTTTTTTTTTTTTTTTTTTTTTGAGTCTCTCCCTGTCTCCCAGTCTGGAGTGCAGTGGCGTGATCTTGGCTCACTGAAATCTCTGCCTCCCAGATTCAAGGGATTCTCCTGCCTTAGCCTCCCAAGTAGTTGGGATTACAGGCACCCATCATGCCAGGCTAGTTTTTGTATTTTTAGTAGAGATGGGGTTTCGCCATGTTGGCCAGGCTGGTCTCCAACTCCTGACCCCAAGTGATCCGCCTGCCTCAGCCTCCCAAAGTGCTGGGATTACAGGCGTGAGCCACTGCGCCCAGCCAATTGTTCTATTTTTAAAATGAGTGCTGTTAATTTCTTACTGTTCCTAATCTATAAATTGAGCTGTATCATAGGTATATATAGATAAGAAAACAGTCTGTATGGGGGTTGGTACTATCCGCAGTTTCAGGCATCCACTGGCAGTCTTAGAACATACCCCCCTCAAATAAGGGGAGACTACTGTATTATAAGGTTATACCAAATTCTGAATCTTAAACTATTTCACGGAATCATCTTTGAAAGGTAAGTATTATTTAGAAAGCAAAACTTCAAGGTGAAGGCTTGTGAATGGAATCTCAGTGTGTATCACAGAGAGTAAGAAATGGTCATGTTCTGCCTCCTTAGCTCACTCGTACCACCTCTTGATTTTTTTTATGACCAGGCTCCAGGTAATTATTTCCCATCTGTTCTTGGTTTAACGCTCCTGAAAATCAAGGAATACTTCTGACTTAGACTTTTTAAAAAATTTTGAGAATATATTGACTATCCAGAGAGTACTGATAGATAATTAAATAAGATCAACTGTTCCCTCCAGCCAGCCTTAAATCTGGGAGCAGATGGCCATCCCACAGGCCACATTAGTTTGGTTATTCCAATACACTGTATAATGAAAAAGAATATCCAGATTTTTTTATCCCCCAAATTTAATTTAAATTGTATTAGGAAATAAAATAGTGCATGTCAATACACAGGTGCTTTTCTAAATCATGATGTAGTTTTACTCATATACATTATACTCTTCAGGACGAAAACCAACAATTGCTTATAGACCAAAATACAATTACTAGTCAAATATATTTTTCAGTATCATAAAACTCCTAAAATAGATCTATACTTACTGTACTTTTATATTTACTAGCATTTGTTTTGCAAGGCCCTAAAATTTATGGAAAATGTAAATCACTTTTACAGTTCCTAAATATTCTCAACATTACTTGATATACAAGTATTTATCTGGCATATATAATGTTTCCATAAATACAGCTGTATTTATATAAATATCCTATCCATATATACTACATATGGGTACCTCAACTTATGGTCCATATGGACCTTTATATTTAAACTCAGTAAAATAAATAGTGTCAACAAGCTTTTAAAGTGCAACCGATTAATAATATTGGTATATTTTTATTGAGACATATTTGAAGACCTGAGAATAACTATGTGGTATTTCCTGAGTATTTGCACATTGTATTATGAACATGTGTTTGATTTTTTCAGTAAACTCTTGGTACCCATATTTCTAATAATAAAATTTTCTATCTAAAAAAAAGTTGATTAGCTGGGAATTTTACCAGTAAGACTGAATTGATTAAATGCAAATTAATGCAAGATGCAAGTAATAGTGCTTTAAAATAAGTACAGACCTGCATTTTAATTGAAAAATACCCACAAAGAACTGCTTCATACTCTATGCTAAATCTCCCAGTGATTTTATCAGTATGCTACATAACAGAAGAGGAGTAGTCACAATGAGCAATGAAGATAACCAATTTCTTAAATTAAAAAATACTAAGGAGATAGCAAAGAACTACTCTTTTCCTCCTGAACCAACACATTGCTCTTTTCTGTTGCCTCTAGGCCACGCCTCCCATCCATTCATTTGACTTAAATTACAGCCAACTTAACTAATTTGTTAGGAATATTTTAAAGCATAAGTGCCATACACAACTTTTACATTTATTTTTCATATGCCCTTAAAACATTCAATTTGTCATCTTTTCTACATTAGAAGAGGTGACTCACTTCCGGTTCACTGGTCAAGAATCAGTAAGGCAGAAAACAAATCTATATTCCAAAGTTTAATTCAAGGTTTGTTAGATTGTACAAATTCTGATGTCTCCTTCAGTTTCCTTCTAAAGAATGGAAAAGTTTGAAGCAGTGCTCTCTGACATGTCAAATCTGCTCAAGCCAAGGAGATCTATAGATGCCCTGGTGCCATACATTTCTCTCATGGCCTCTTTCCTCTAAGTCTCAGTAATTGGATTGTCACTTGGCTGCCTGACACAGGAACTCTAAGAAAAGATGGCTTCTCAAGGAAGGGAAAGGAAAGCCCTGTGAACGATTAGGGTGATAACACCTCCCATGTGAGCTGCTTTGGGCTCCTTTGAAACTCAAATTCCAGAATGTGAGCCTGTGAACTGTAGCAGGAAGCTAAATTAATATCAAGCAGGAGCTAACTTAGGGTTAATTCTCAACCACCACCAATGAGTAGACCTGTTAGGTTATATTCCTGATCAGATCAAGCAGAAAAGGGTAGCAAATAGTGTACTTTCAAAGGCGTGTCAAAGTAATAGAAGTAGCAAAGATCCAAAATTTATCAATTGTATCCAAATAATACTTTCTTTTTCTTTAGGTAAATTACCTTTTGAAAAACATGAGAATTTTTTTTTAACGTATCAATTAATGTTTCCTTCCAAAAGCTTCATTCATTAATTTCCTGCAAAAGAAAAACTTTGCTCTGTTGGATATGTTTCTTAATGACTCTGACCTTTTAGTTAACACTGCATATGGATAAAATGCTTTATCATGGTTAATGAATTTTTCTGTGTAACAATCCCTTTAAGTTGAATAAGTAATATTATTCATTATCATTAATAGTCCTTACAGTCAGAAACAAACAGTACAAGTAATATCAAAACTACTCTAAATGTTTTTAAGTTACATTCCATTATTGCTTTTTTAAAAAATGAATTCCCATTTCTATTGAATAGGTCAATTGCTTAAAAATACTCATTAAGAAACTATTATGCACCACACATTATTCTGATTTAACTAGTCTAGACATTGGCATTTCTAAAAATCTCTCTGGGTTTTTAATATATAGCCTAGGTTGAAAATCATTGCTTAGGAGGCCTGAGTCTGGAAGGAGGACAGGAGGCTTTCACAGGATAGGTGACATTTGAGAGAGAACCAAAGAGAAAGTAGGAATTTCCCAGAGGTTGAAGAATGGAGAAGAAACAAAGAGGCTTGACACAACCTTGGTGGGACTGGACCATCTGTTCTTGGGGAGGTAAGAAAGGAAGTGACCAGAGGAAACGAGAAGGTTTGGTCAGGACCACACTGAAAAGAGCCTTCAGGGCCATGCTGACGAGCTGAATTTTATTCAGCTGGTCACAGGGACCCACTATATCTTCACATTTTTAAGAAGCAAATATGGCCTGAGCTGATCTCTGTTTAAGAAGAAAACCTGCGAAGTGGAGGATGCATTAGAGCGTGAGAACTTTGAAATTAGCAGAGGTTTGCATCATTCAGGTGAGAGATGATGACAGATTATGATTGTCCCAAACTGACTTGCTCTATTGTACCTTGGATCACCAAATAAACATCATAGCTTCCTGTACTCAATTTTTAAATGTTATCAACAATTGCTGTAAATATCATGTTAATTCTATGCCCAGAAGATAAAAATATTTGGTAAAACCACAACTACTTTTGAACCAACCTAATAATATTCTTGATCCACAAGGATTTCAACAACTAATTCCTTGGTACTAAAGAAGCAGAAAAGAATTAAAACACAACAAAGACAGCATTTAATACCAAGTGTCCTTTTAAAAAAATCCAGTATTTACTCAACAGATTTGAATAAATGAACTAATCAGTAGTTGTACCTACTCACTTATTAGTCCTATAGTAGACACTATAGAGAATGTACAGGGAGTGTACTAATGGGTTGGAGGAACAAAATCAGCCCAACCGAAATAATAGTGCACAGTTTTGTACTAATGCTGTGATGCAGATCACAAGTATAGGTGGCATTCAGAAGAAAATATAAAAAGTTTTGGAGGCTTTAAGGAGAATAAGGATACATTTTATTTTACTCCTAGTGGATGCTCAATAAGTATTTAGTTAATACTGCATTATACAGTATAAATATTTATTTATTGCTGAATGAATAAGTGTAATCAGTCTTAAAATTTGCTCTGAAGATGGGCAAGATTTTGGATTGACGATATAAAATAGGACTTTTGAGATAAAGGAAATAAATGAAGACACTGATACAACATAGAGGTTATAATAACCATATCAAGAATTTTAGTTTTAATGCTATCAGGACCACTGGAGGAATATTTTGCTTACAGAAGATAAAATTTAAAATGAGAAATTGTGTGTCTTCAAATATCTGAAAGCGAGGGAGGCTTTCACTAGAAACTCTATGGCTTTCCAGAAAGCAGAATTATGCCCCAAGAGCAGATGCCAACGCTACACTTTCATGCAAACTGAAATTATATCCCTTGCCAGTAAATTTTTTTCACCACTTTTGGTTTTTACTCAAAGGATTAACTTGGTGAGAATGTTATAGAAGACTTTCAAGCATAAAATAAGGCATTGCACTAGGAGATCTTCAAAGTTTGTTCCAACTCTTATAGTTTAAGTAGCAAATATTAGAATTTGTTTGGGTTCACATGGCTAAGTTTGGACCAAAAAAATAAAAAAATAAAAGAACCAAGAAGACTTCTGCTTAGCTTAGCATATTAATAATTAAAAAGCAGAATTTGGAATAAAAAGCACAACCCAACTAAATGCTGCCTATAAAAAACAAATTTGAAAGAGAAAGACACAAATAGATTCAATGCAATACCACCACTTTGGAAAATTGTCTGGCAGTTTCTTTAAAAACTTAAAAATACACCTACCATATGATCCAGTCATTCCACTACAAGATATTTATCCAAGAAAAATTGAAAGCATATGTCTGTACAAAAACTTGTGCATGAATATACATGCAAATTGTATTTGTAATAACCAAAACCTGGAAACAAGCCAATATCCATCAAGAGATGAATACATGAGTAAACTATGGTATAGCGATACAATGGAATACTGCTCAGTAATAAAAAGGAATGAACTGTTGATACATGTGATAAGGGATGAACTCAGGATAATTATGGTAAGTGGAAAAAGTCTATAACACAAAGATGTGAGCATATGGTAAAATTTTATTTATATAAAATTCTAGAAAATGCAAACTAGACTTTAGTGAAAGAAAGTCTATAGTTTTCAACGGGTGGGTGTGGTGTAGTGAATGCTGATGGGAATGGGCAGGAGGGAGAAAAGACAAAGGAGAATGATGAAACTTGGGGTGATGTATATGTTCATTATCTTAATTGTGGCACCAATTTCATGGACATGTAAGTACATACATCAAATTGTATGCTTTAATATGTGCAGTTTGGCATACCATTGTGATTTTTAAAAGTCAAAGTTACAGAGTAGCCCTATTAGAATGTAAATTCAGAATTTATTCAAAAATGTTTTATTTCAAGAGATGTAAGATAGGACAGGATGTGTAGAGTAGAAGAGTGACCTTATACTTGGTAGGAGACTCTCAAAAATGATTCTTGGATAAAGGCTGCTAGGACTACCACCAGAAACTATCTGCATGATCCACAGACACTGTGCTAGATATGCTTGCTGAGCCAAAAGAGCCAAAGCTGGCTTAATAGGTATAACCCGTCTTCCTCCTTTTAACCATCAGCAGTCCAAGAATCTAGTGCTTTTCATTGACATTTTCAAAATCTACCCATGTGGTTTAATGACTTAGTTTTTTGGGGGGAAAAAAAAAGCTTGTGTTAAGCTTTAAGCTTTCTGGAATTCTGTAAGGATTTTTTTTTTTTAGCAAAAAATGTTGGCAACAATGCATCCTATGTTAATGGGAATTAGCAGAGGGTGATTAGCTTCCCTTTTCCATTGAGTTCTGCTCTCACTTCTGCAGGATGAAGAGAAGTAGCACAAAGGGAGCTAAGAAAATGGGTGCCAATGAATGCCATCTAATCAAGAGATTCCTGCCATCAATATTTAAGGCAGAGCAGACAACTACTACCAGATGGTACCAACCACTGTAGGGAACAAGACACAGTTGGAACATTAAGCCAGAACCCCAGAATTCCCAGTCACCTGCCACTCAGGCTCATTTCGGTCACTTTGTTTGCCTAATAATAATGCAACTATGGGCCAGGCACAGTGGCTCATGCCTGTAATCCCAGAACTTTGGGTGGCCAGGGTGGAAGGATTGCTTGAGTCCAGGAGTTCGAGACCAGCCTGAGCAAAAAAGTGAGACCCCTGTCTGTACCAAAAAAAAAAAAAAATTAGCTAGTCATGGTGGCATGTGCCTGTAGTCCTAGCTATTCCAGAGGCCGCGGTGGGAGGAGTGCTTAAGCTCAGGATGTCGAGACTGCAGTGAGCTATGACCTTGCCACTGCACTCTGCACTCCAGCCTGAGTGACAAAGCAAGACCTTATCTCTAAAAAAAATTATATAATTATAATAATGACAATGATGTACTGTGTATTTTATGCATTAAATTTCTTGGGCCCCATTTCTGCCAATATAGGTAGGTTTACTGTACTTTGGCATAAATTGTATCGTGTGTATGCCTGTAAATGGGCTATAAAGCTCACCTTCGAATTTTTTCTTTTTTCTTTTTTTTCTTTCATTTGAAATATCTTTATTAGGAATCAACGCTATAGAGGGGACAGCTTTACTTTGTATAGTTATCAAAATATGTACAAAGGCCTAATTAATTGGCATAAAATAGGTAAAATAATAATTTTCCATGAAGTTTACAGCAAAGAACTTTATGGATACCACTGCCCTTACAGGCAAGCCCCAAAGCCAAATACCTTTACTGTCACCTTTGAAGTCTAGAGATAGCTTTTTTTTTTTTTTTTTTTTTTGAGACGGAGTCTCGCACTGTCGCCCAGGCTGGAGTGCAGTGGCACAATCTTGGCTCACTGCAAGCTCCGCCTGCCAGGTTCATGCCATTCTCCTGCCTCAACCTCCCAAGTAGCTGGGACTACAGGCGCCCACCAGTACGCCCAGCTAATTTTTGTATTGTTAGTAGAGACGGGGTTTCACCGTGTTAGCCAGGATGGTCTCGATTTCCTGACCTCGTGATCCACCCGTGTAGGCCTCCCAAAGTGCTGGGATTACAGGCGTGAGCCACCGCGCCCGGCCGAGATAGCTTATTCTTATCTATCCCTTCCTCAGGTTCTGTCCCTGGTCTGATTGTTGCCTCATCGCTTGTCAGAATATCATCATATATGCCTAGGGAAAACTTTTCACTCAGGGTGCTCTCAGAGGCATTTTTGTGGCTGCCAGCTAATGAAACAGTGGTACTTTTAGCAGAATTTGGAGGTGAGCTTGCCTTGGTTGTAACTAACCAATTGTAATCAAGTTGTGGAGGGGATCTGTAGCCCCCTATTTGCCTCTGATCATGGTGGTTTAGCATACAAGATATTTCCTAAATGAACCCGATCGCTGTTGCCTGCTCATATTGCCATTGGTCAGTTAGCAGCACTTTGTTAATAGACCAGATTAAAATTTGCAGTCCACTCCCATAAGTGCTAGTATAGTTCTTGGGCCTTCTTCAAATATTGCTTTCTGTTTTCATGCATCTTCTTAGGTTGCTCTGTTTGACACTTTTGGTAGGACTTGTTTAATTTGGGCCTTATTATTCTGTCCTCTTTGAGCAATTTATTATATTAGTTTAGGGCCACTGGAGGCACCTGATCCTCCCCTAGTTGATTTATGAGGTCCTTAGATATTGTACACTTGGATAATGCTTCAGAAGTAATTAAGCAAAATGTGGCTTTGGCAGTTGGAGGTAATCAATTCTCAAAAATGATAAAGTGCTTATAATGTACAGTTGATGATAGATGCTTGATTGGGTGGCCTAGAGAAACAATCACCTATCAGCTCTTCTGCTCACTCACTAAATCGCCCCATCAGGCCTTAGAAATATTTAAGCATAAGTGAGAACTCTACTCATTCCATCTGGTAATTTGGTCAGAAGCTGTGGCATGGTGGATTCACTTCTCATGCTTAACAAGGAAAACAAGCACAAGTCTTTCCTCTGTAGTTCATTGATTCAATAAGTAAATATTCAGTGCCTACCATGTGCCACGCACTATTCTTTGGGAATACAGCCGTGAACCATGGAGTCAAAAGTCCCTCTTGGGATTTGCATTCTGGATGGAAAAAAGACGACACCATAAATAAGTACAATATTAGTATGTAGATATATGTTAAGAAGGAAAAAGAAAAGCAGGGAAGACAAACCTCAAAGAGGGAGTTTCTGTTTTTCACTAGGAGCCAGGGAGGACCTCACTATGAAGATGACTTGGGAGCAAAGACCTTTGTGTTTTGGGAATTGTACAGTGAAGCAATGTTTACTACCTTCGCAGATGGGCATTCCCACAGATGTGCTTCCATGTCCCCGAGTGGAGCCTCCCTTTGTGCACTAATCTACTGCCTGAGCCAAAAGCACAGGGGGATGTGATTTACTATATAGCCTGTCACCACTCTTGTCCTGGTTAGGGCTGAATTTTCTGGCTTACTTTCTACCTAGATCTGAAGCATCTGGCCATGCCTACCATAGGAAACAATTGAAAGAAGAAAGGCAAACAAAACAAATTCGTTTCAAATGATATCATGTGGCTTACAGAGAGATAAGAGTGTGTCCAGCATAGCCCTGTTAAATACTGATGTCTGCTGATTTAGGAAAAGCTCCTTGTAGGGAAAGATAGAGTAGAGATGATGAGACTTTGTTGGCTTTCCTTTATAAGTTGACACATGAGTAGGCAAAACATTAGTGGCTAAAAGATAAAACAATTATCCAGTTTTGAGATAAACTTTGTAAATATTCATTTACCTTTGGGTTTCACTAATTGCTGTCCAACGAGAGAACCCAGGGTGATAAGTAATCAATAACACAACTACACTTAAAAGCATTTTCTTCATTAGGTTGCATGTAAATCCCAGTGTACAGTTCTTATTCTGTTTTTTGGGTTTTTTGTTTGTTGGTTTGTTTTTGTTTTTGTTTTTAGTTTCCTCACCAAACTGCTAAAAATTTCTCTCTGGCATTCACTTACTGGAATTTAGGGCAATTACATGAGCATAGGTCAGATAATAACTTGTGTCTGTCCACATTTAAATACAATAGATGTTACTTATCAGGTACCAAATAAGAAAGTCCGTTTTCTATTATGCAAATTAACTATCAAACTTGTTTTAAAATATTTAACCTAGTACATTTAATGTACTAGGGCTGCCATAACAAAATGCCAGAGATTGGGTGGCTTAAGACAGCTGAAATTTATCATCCCACAGTTTAGGATTCTAGAAGTCTGAAATCAAGTTGCCAGCAGGGCCTTGCTCTCTCTCTCTCAAGGCTCCGGAGGAGGATCCCTTCTTGCTTTCTTGGTTGCTGGAAACCCTTGGCTTTCTTTGGCTTATAGATGCATCACTCTGATCTCCGCATGGACTGTCACGTGGCATTCTCCCTACGTGTTCCGTTTGTCTTCTCTTTTATAAAGACACCAGCGATATTGGACTAAGGTCCGCCCTAATCCCATAAAACTTCGTTTGAACTACATCTGCAGAGACCCTATTTCCAAATAAGATCACATTCACAGGTGGGAGTGGTGGTTAGGACTTTGACGTATCTTTTCTAGGAACAGAATTCCACCCATAACAACTAATATCTTAGTGACTCCATTGCACGTTTTTAAACAGGTCAAATATTTTAAGCCACTCATTTATTGATATTCATGAAGATGATTCTTTACTTTGAAATCCTTGGAATTTGAATAAAATCCACCTGTGCATCTTTGAACAGTAAAGATTTCACTAGTTGCCAGCAAGAGCCTTAGGAGCTATCATTCCTCAGGCTGATCACATCCCCACATGCACATTGGATGAATTGGAAAAGAAGTTGGCAGGCTAGATACGAGAAGCTTGACCTAATATCTGCTTCTAATAGGAACACAAGAATTAAGAGGATGACAAGATAGCTTTCTTCCATAAAACTATGTTCTGTGTTTTGTTAGATTGTTTTGTCAGCTTGTTTTGTCAAAACCTTACTTATGACTTTTTTTCTATGAATGGATTCCATAGGAATATGTAATTTCAAAATGGAAAGAAAATGAATCATTTGAATCAACTGAGTCATATTTTTCCTTCTCCATATACAACAATAATGAAGAGATAACAGGAATACGTGGATATTTGAACTGTAGAACACATATGTATAGTGATGTAAAAGCTAAGATTTCCCTTGCCATAGTGGCTCAACAGCTGCAAAAGTAAAGCAGAAATTAAATCACTGGCCTTCCCCACTGACAAGATGAATCACATCTGTAGTGGGTCTTTTCAGCTCCAACAATTGGCAGTTGATGGTGCACACAGAAAGCCCTTTCTCCATTTCTGCAGCTCACTGTGATTATTTCTCTTTTTTTTTTCTTTTTTTTTTTTTTTGAGATGGAGTCTCGCTCTGTCACTCAGGCTGGAGTGCAATGGCGCGATCTTGGCTCATTGCACCCTCCACCTCCCAGGTTCAAGCAATTATCCTGCCTCAGCCTCCCCAGTAGCTGGGATTACAGGCTCCCACTACCCTGCACGGCTAATTTTTTGTATTTTTGGTAGAGACAGGGTTTCACCATATTCGCCAGGCTAGTCTTGAACTCTTGACCTCAAGTGATCCGTCCACCTCGGCCTCCCAAAGTGCTGGGATTATAGACGTGAGCCACCGCTGGGATTACGGGCCTGAGCCACCAAGCCCGGCCCACTGTGATTATTTCTAAAGGTCACCTGGCCAGTCAGAACCTCAGCTTTCCCTCCATCACAGCCCAAGATACCTGCCCGCACTTACAGTCTAGATTTCTATGTAGAAAAGACAAACTCATTTTCATTAGCTCTCAGTTTGAACCTGATGCTCAGGGCCCAGGAATGCTTTTTCTATGACTAGATTTCTTTAAAACCATCAAAAGGAAGTGTAGGTTTCTGTTGGACTGGGAAGGATTTCTGCTGGTCCCTCCCTCGGGTCCACTTCCATACCCTGAGACCCATCCTTAAAGCCCAAGGGAAAATATGCCAAAAGAAAGCCCAAGAAGTAGAATCTCTGAGGGGATGCCCCTCATGTGAACTTGGGACAGACACTCCTTTCTGGCTCTGTGACAGCAGCTGTTATTCTATGACAATGAGGTGAGAGCAGCCCAGCTGAGCATAGCGCCTTGCACATAAATAGATACATTTCCATGCTTCCTGGTGGACATGACAGCTCAGAAATGGGGAGGTCCAGTTTTGGGCCAGAAAGCATCCTCACTAAGAATGTTCTGAGGCTGTCCTTTGGCCTCCTGAGTTTTTACCTTCCTTTATTTAAAAATTGAGCAGATAAGTCCATTCAAAGCCACCATACGCGATTGACACATCAGATAAGAGATGGGATTTGCTTATTGTTTAGTTTTTTAAAAAATAGATAATTATTTTTATGGTTATCTAAATGCTCTGGAAATCAGGTTGAGTGTTGCAAGGAGGCTCTTGTTGCCTTTCTCCCTTGAGAATATGTTTCTAATGCCTGTCATCTGTGGTGGAAAACTTAACTCATACTGCTGTTCCCTCACTGGACTTCAATACTGCCTGGAAATCCTATCCGTTGACAGTTTCTAAGCCAAAGCTCTCTAGAATTTATCAGTTCTCTTGATTGAGGCTGGTTCTGCTTTATGTATTTTATTTCTTCAGGCTTCTAAAACTGCGTGCCTACTACCAAGATGAAAAGACCCTGTAGGGGATGTGGAGCTCCACGCACCCCCTCTGCTCTCTAGGATGAACCCTGGCAGCCTCCGGATATTTCACTTGCACCCCAGGAACTGGGAGGGATTTTGAAAGGCCAGATGTGAGGGAAGAGCAGTTGCTTGTTATTTACAACTTGTTTTCTGGTATCAAATAGTGTAACAAATTTACCCTAAAATAAGTATAGCACTTTTATGTTATCAAATAGAGCTCACGTGATAGTACATTACTATTAAACAATTTTGTGGTCAGCAAAATTCATAACTCCCTCTTCTTGTCACTTCTAAGAATAGCCTCTTTAAGATCTCAAATGTGAAATTGTCTGATTTTGCATTTTAACCTAAATGTGGTATATGTTCTCTAGAAAGGAGGTTTTTTTTGTGGTCAGCTTTTAGTCTGAGTCTAAAGAAAATTATCAACATAGAAACTGCCCATTGTACTGAATGTGTTTGACTATTAGTCTTAGCTTCCAAGAGTATTTCCAAAAGCACAATAAATGTAGGCTGGGGAATCACAGCAAGGGGTACAGAGGAGGGAATGAGAGGTCACAGCAGGTTCCGACATATTTTTAAATGATTTCCCCTTACAAATTGATCTTATTTACAAGCATTTGGAGGAAGAAATCATTCACTTGTCAGGATCCTTGTCATAGGTAAAGGGTCATAATTTCAGAAGCAATATTTCTTGACATACTGGAAAGTAAATTCAGAGACTGGGCGTCTTTACAATTTTGCTGCATTCTCCAAACTCACATTGGGGACTTAGAGGTCTAAGTTTACACAGGCCCTCAGGAATATCTTTTTAGAATTGAGTAACATTGGTAAAGAAAACTGGCAGGGGAGACTGGGCTACCCTAAAGGAAACCCCTCTCTGGTGTATTATAACTGTGCCCTGATTTATAATATAAGACATGACTCTTCACCAACTAGAAATCATAACAGAAGTTTCAAAACACCTTCCTGCCTCTCATTATGATGTGAAGTTAAAAGATTTTGTTATCTGCTATAAAAACCACTGAAGCAAAAACTTAAGTAGAAGGTTGTTTATCAGATAGTTGTGAAATGGAGTTAAGGATTAAGCTGGGTAACATCTCCCCCAACCCCATTTTCTCCCCTTTTGTCTCTTTTATGGCATTTTTTTCAGGCAGACATTTATAGGTAACATCCATGTCATCGTTTCAAATAGGACCCAAGGTCTGACCTTTCACGACGAACCTGACATCATAGTTTCTTGGTGTCCATCCCCCACCAGTCTTTAGGTTTTGTCTGTCACTCAAACACTGGCCTTTGGAAGGTAGAAAAGTAGCCAGTTGTTTCTTTTCATCATTTCACTTTGATTTCTTTCCACTCTTTTTGTTTGTTTGTTTTTGTTTTTGTTTTGTTTTTGAGACAGAGTCTTGCTCTGTTGCCCAGGCTGGAGTCCAGTGGCACAAGCTCGGCTCACTGCAACCTCTGCCTCGCAGGTTCAAGTGAATCTCCTGCCTCAGCGTCCTGAGTAGCTGGGATTACAGGCATGCGCCACCACACCTGGCTAATTTTTGTATTTTTAGTAGAGACGGGGTTTCACCATGTTGGCCAGGCTGGTCTCAAACTCCTGACCTCATGATCAACCTGCTTCGGTTTGATCATGTAACTCCCAAAGTGCTGGGATTACAAGCATGAGCCACCACGTCCGGCTGGAGAGGTTTGCCACCAAGCAGCATAAACATCATCTTCACCTATGTGTGTGGAGTAATTTGAATTTTCCCACCCTAGGAAATGTTCTGTTTGTGTTTTATGCTGAGGGACCTGGCTAAAAACGTCGGTTTCACTGTTTGAGAATTCTTAAGAGAAAGTGTCAGCCTTTAAGTGTACTTAAAGTGGATGTAATTAGGTTTCACAAATCTTTTCCTATTTTCCTTTAAGAATATTCTGAACATAAAAAAATGATTTGGTCAATAAATAAATGTTGTTGGTGAACCGACCATCTTGTGCTTCATCTTTGAGCGGTGCTCCACACGGTAACACCCCAGAAAGGTGTTAGAAATGAGATGTCCTTTACAGGCAGCATTTGGGGGAGATCACAGAATACCATATTAGCTTCATAGACGCCAGGAAGGAAAGGAGCAATGCCAGACCTTTTACAAAACCTATTAAATCAGAGACCTGCAAAGGAATCTTGTGATAAACAAGAACCTATAGTCACCTTTGTTTAATTATTTGTTGTGGTGTGTGAATATAAGCCTTCATGTTTTTAGTTTTTCAGGTTGTATCATTTTTATGAAACAAGCTCAAAGGGTCCTAGAGAGAAAGATGGTTACTTTCTGAACCTTATGATATCCCACATATGTCTAGTCATGATATTTGATGCCTCCTAATCATAAGGTCCTCTGTGCTAAGTATCACTGTCTGTGCCCTATAGCTGGTAGTGTATAGTAAATAAGCACACACTTCCAGTTTAAAACATTCTAGAGCCAAAAAGTTGGAAATAGGCTTCACCTATATAAGTGAAACCTGCAAGATTTGCAAGATTCTGCAAAAATTCTTCCAGAGCCTTTACTATGCTAATGTGTATCAAAAACCTCCATTAGGGGAGTAAAATATATTGCTTCCCAAACTTATTTCACCTAACTTATTTCTTTTCTTCTGGGCATCTATTGAGGCCAGTGTTCCGTGAATCATATTCTTTCCTACTTTAGAGTGAACTGATGAGAATCAGTGGCAGGTATGTCAAGACTTATTCACACAGAGTGTTGGGTTTCACCATATATGATAGACACAGACTCTGACGTGTGTGTGTGTGTGCGTGTATGTACATGTAGGTATATAAGTGTGTATGTACATGGGGGGTGTGTGTGTGTGTGTGTGTGCGTGCATGTGTGCTGACACCTAATATGTTTTGAGTAAAAAATCCATTTTACACAGGTAAATAACTGGTTATTTGGAGCAGAAAATGCATTTATGCCAATTAATAACCTATTTAGGAAGAAAATAGATTTTCCAAAGCATATTTGAATAATAGGCACAATATAATAAATTTTAAAGCTTTTCCAACTGGCTTCTACTTCTGGTTTTTGATTAAAATACACACTTGAAACTTTTATGTTTTTAATAGCACTAAATTAAAAGAATCAGGTTTTCATTTATACAATTATTTTTAACATTAATTTTTAAAATAATCATTGTATCTTAGTGAGCTGGAATTTTTTTTCCCGATAAACTACTTCCAAGAATGCAGAAATATCAGGGTGTGTATCATACACCTCCAACCAGACATACACATGGACACATTTATCTTTTGTTGATCAATTTATAACTTGTCCACTGCTGAGCAGAAATCTTAGGGAGTAGATTAGAACTAATTTCTTGAATTGCCATTGCTGAGGAGTTTGAAGCTTAATTACATGGGAAGGATACATTTCCTTTGTTTTACACCAACAATACATGTGGTTTTGATGAGGAATAAGCATTCCCTCAAGGAAGACAGGTCAGACGCCAAGACTACTAGAAAGTGCTCACAACGTAATGAAAAGTGGGACAGTAAAGATACTAAACTCTAGGAGGAAAGATCCTATTATATAATGGTGCATAGGAAAAAAATGAAAGTACGCCAAAATGCCAATAAGATCATCATTGGTTGATGGATTTATGGGCAGTTTTTAATTATCCTCTGTATACTTTTCCTTATATTCCAAATTTTTACAATGAGCTATGGTTACTCAGAAAACAAATGTTATGAAAAAATACTTAGCTCTCTCTTTTACCCACTCAATTTCACTACCCTCTTCCTGCAACCTGGTAAAATAGTCAATAAGCCCACTGTATATAACTAGAGGTACTTTTATACTTCTGCATGGTGTAGATTCTGGCTAAAATCATTTTAAAAGAATACCAAATACATCGTAGACACAAAAAAAGAAAGAGAGAAGCGCACAGTAGCATTTTATCCATGTGATTCTGTTGGGCTTATTTCCTATAAAAGCATATGACTTGAAATTTTGTTAATATATATTGTTCATACAGAGCTGTTAAAGAAGAAATTGAGTTATTTTCCAGTGTGAGAAAGTCTGTATGAGAAGGAAAGTTACATGGACAAAATGCTAAATAGCAACAATTTTATGAATGCTAAGATCCAAGCTAGAAAAAGGAAAATTTTCCGAATATTCATCTCTCTATCCAGATAAGAGTGAACTATAATTTACAAACACACTGCTGTTGGCCTGGTGACAGTAAAAACACTTTGCTAAATATTTCTTCCCTATATATATGATATGTCTGGCCCATGCTACTGTTATATATCTAATTCACTCTTATTTACTTTCTCACAATTGTGGGACAATTAACCATACTGTAGCATACTTAGTCAAAAAGGTTTTGTTTTTTCTTTTTTTTTTGCTTAACACTGATAGTGTTTTTATTTTTTATACTCTAAAATATAGCCACCTGTGAATATATGGAGAGAGAAAGGTATCTTCAGACTTGCTGAAAAATCAGAAAATTTCCTGTGAAACTTTGTGGAAAGATTTTTTTCTTAAGCTTTAGAAATAATATGTAAAATGCCTTTTAAAGAAGTTCATGATAAGGGCAGTTCATTTGTGATGGGAGGGAATGATTTCCATTTTTGAAAAGAAAAAAAATTAAGTGTTCCCCTGGCTGACCCTGCGTCTCCCCTCTCCCAACCACTTTATATCATGTGATGCAATCAGCAGAGGCTGAGGGGTCTCTTCTTCTATTGCCTATTGATTTATTTTAATCGTGTCATGGAGATTACAGCTGTAGTGTGCACATTAAGTGGCTAAGGCCAAAGGAGGATTGGTCCTTCTAGTTGGCTTTTAAGTTTAGGTTTAAATGACCTCAGTTTTGGACTTCCATCAGCTTTGCTAAGATTCAGCCCCAGGAGGTCAATGTCCCAATAGTCAGCTTAAAAAATTGGTGGCTGAATATATTGTGTCTCCCTTATTGCTAAAACAAACAAAAAAAAAATCTATTTCCTCTGGGGTGTTCTCATCTTGAAAACAGAAGCCTAGAATAAGAATGTTTTAAAAAGATTCTCCACTATTACCAATGTGTTTAATATTAAAAATTTACTTATCCTTATTGCGTAATTCTTTATGTTGCAAGAGGGTTGGAGGGAATGTGAATTATATACTTTTTACAAGATGTTGACTAAAGCTAGAAATATCATTAGAAAACTTATTTTGGAACAGATTGATTTCCCTTTACAACTATTCAAAGCTGAAGGAATATTGAGCAGATGCAGGTAAATGTGCAGGGAAAATTCCTTTTACCAAAGCATGCTCATGAGTTCTTTTCGATGGCTTCTTGGGTTATATAAATTTAGTTTGAGGTCATTACATGGATAATTTGTTACTAAGTAAAGTAGTTTGTCAGGTTACGAGACATTAATCTTCCAATAGGTCTTTAATTAGGACAGATGCACTAAATAATTCATAGCAAGACTTGGCCTGGAAACATTTATAATACTCAATTATACCATTTTACAGGCAATGGCAAATTGTTTTTGTGTAGTCTGGAAATTGTGGGACTTAATTAATTACCTTCAATGTTTTAGACATCTGCTCTGCACTCTTTTAAATGCATTAAATTGGCAACTCATGAAATGTTAAAAATAGAGTTCAAATTCCCCAGATGGCAAAGGGTGAAGATCAACTATGACAGAAAAAAAAAAGCCCCTCTGTGGTGTACTGGAAATATGAAACCAAATTACATATCCAGTAACATTTGGCTTAGAAGGCTCTCAAGTGTGTGACAATTATTTTTAAAAGAATGAGAAATTTTCATGGTTTTAAAAAGCATTTAATCTGCCATTAAATACACTTCCTCCCTGGTTTCCTGAGATAGGCTGCAGTAAACACACTGGGAAGCCAGGCAGTGTGCAGATATAAAACACATATCAATCTCTGTCATGTAAACACCGCTGAGTGAAATTTATTTCTGCACAAATAACTTTGCCCCTGTAAGTTGTACCAAAGACGTGACCAAAAATAAGTACTCTAGAAGTATTTGCAGAGGCATTTTTATGTCATAGATCATAAATGATGGAAAGGGGAATTAAGAGTTTATTCCATTTGTAATTAGATCACAGAAAACAGATGGTGATGGCTTTGCACTGGGTGGGAGGATGTGACCATTTAAGTAAACAAAAGGAAAAGATGTTCGTTTCATTTTTCATCCTAGAAATTCATCTGAGAAAGATGTTATAAGGGTCCTTTGATTAAGAATAATATGTGAATCAATTACAAAGGATCTAAACACATTCTGAAAGCTCTAAATGAGGCATGAGTTTGCAGATGAAGGGGTCCCCTCTGATTGTGATAGCTGATGCTGTGGCCCTTGGAGTCCAGATATCTGCAGCTTTCTGAAGGGCATTTCTCTCAAGGTTGTGCAGTGTCCCCAGAGGGCTTGGGAGATGTTTTCTTCAAATGGGCATAGATTTCAGGTCCTGCCTCCAAAGCAGTTATGCTGGGTCAACATGTGGGCTCACATGGAGACAGAAGTGTTTCCTACTTGAGTAGAATGGAATGGGGAAAAATGGAATTGACGGTCAACATGCTCAGTGAATGGACAGGGCTTTGTGGCCAAATCCCTTAGATAATATAGATGAACGCTGTCTAGCAGAAATCCAGTGCAAGCCACATGTGGGATTTAAAGTTTTCTTGGAGTCACAATTTAAAAAGTAAAAAGAAACAGATGCAATTAACTTCAATAACATGTATTTTATCATCTCCACTTGTAATCAATATAAGAATTATTATTATTATCATTTTGAGACAGGGTCTCACTCTTTTTCCCAAGCTGGAGTGTAGTGGTGCGATCAAGGCTTATTGCAGCCTTGACCTCCCAGGCTCAAGGGATCCTCCCACTTCAGACTCCTGAGTAGTTGGGACCACAGGTGCTCACCACTACAACCAGCTAACTTTTTGTTTGTTTGTTTGTTTTAGAGATGGGGTCTCCTTGTATTGCACAAGCTGGTCTTGAACTCCTGGGCTCAAGTGATCCTCCCACCTCGGCGTCCCAAGTGTTGGGATTATAGATGTGAGCCACCACGCCCTGCCAATATAAGAATTACTAATGGGATTTTTTCCATTCTTTCTTAAAATAGTAAGTCAGCAAAATCTCATGTATATTTCATATGCATAGCACATCTCAAGACTATTGAGCCACCTTTCAAGGGCTCCATAGCTCACTGTGGCTAGTGACTACCATACCAGACAGTGCATCTCTAGGTAATGAATGGGATAGCAAGGTAACACATACAGACCTCCAGGGTATGCATCTAGCATGGTGCTGGGAAGAAACGAAATAGGTGCTCATTATAAAGGCCGGAAGAATCCTTCCCACCTGTCAAGCATGAGCTTAGTATTCTCAGAGGCCTTCCCTCCATCCCCATTCCCTGCCTCCAAGACAGAAGGTTGCTCTTTTCTATGCCACAGAAGGCACTCTATTTTCCCTACATACCCTTTGGTGTGTGTATATATATGTATGTAGGTATATATTGCTATTAATATGGCGTCATAATTATGTCTTTACAATATTCTCTTTAGCAAATTTTAAGCATCTTGAGGACAGAGTTGGTGCCTTATTCATAACAATTTCCTGACACACAAGGGGGTGTTCCATAAATATTTGTTAACTTGAATAAAAAAATTCAATCAGCAATTCAGATGAGGGAAGAATGCCAGACTGCACATATCAAGACAGGGCAGAAATGAGGGAGAGGAAATCTGGAGGTGAGGGGAGAGGGGGCAGGAAGTGGGGGAGGGAGAAGGAGAAAGAAAAGAAAGAGAAGAAAAGAAAAGAAAAGAAGCAAGAAAAAAGGGAAGAGGGAAGGGAAGGGGAGGGAGGAGGAGGGGAGGGGAGGGAGGAGGAGGGGAGGGGAGGGGGGAGGAGGAGGGGAGGGAGGGGAGGGAGGAGGAGGGGAGGGGAGGGGGGAGGAGGAGGGGAGGGGAGGGAGGGAGGAAGGAAGGAAGGAAAACTTTGAAGGACATAGCTCATCCAGACTTATGAACTAGCATTTCCCAGAATTTTTCCACTGGATTACTCTGCTTTTGAGGATAAAGTCCACATTTGTAAAACAGGGGCGATATATGGTTTGGGATTAGGGGTAGCTTTGGAAATACTTGTGCATATGCTTGCTTGCCAGCCATAGTGAAGTTTGTAAAGGAAGCCTTTGATTCTGTTGTTTTGGTATAATTACTTCCTTCATTAGAAAACAAAACAATAAGACCCTTGTACACATTCTGGAGTGTTCTCCCTAGATCAAGTCACCATTAATACAAACCTAATCTAAATATTTTTGGCAGTGTTAAGATAATTTAATTAGAAATCTGTTTCTTAACAGGATCTTTTTTTTTTTTTTACTTTAACAGAGTATAAAGCATACACAAATAAACTAACATTCTAGAGTTACATATGACTTAAATTTTTTTCTTTAATTACTAATATCAAAAGGGATACATTTAGGCTTAAGAATAGAACAAAAGGCCGGGCACAGTGGCTCACGCCTGTAATCCCAGCACTTTGGGAGGCCGAGGCGGGCAGATCATGAGGTCAGGAGATTGAGACCATGTTGGCTAACATGATGAAACCCCGTCTCTACTAAAAATACAAAAAATAGCCGAGCATGGTGGTGGGCACCTGCAGTCCCAGCTACTCAGGAGGCTGAGGCAGGAGAATGGCGTGAACCCGGGAGTCAGTGCTTGCAGGGAGCCGAGATCGCGCCACTGCACTCCAGCCTGAGCAACAGAGTGAGACTCCGTCTTTCAAAAAAGAATGGAACTATAAAAACTATACAAATTTACCACTGCACCTCTCTAGCTTTGATGTTATTAGACAGCTGTTTAAGGTTCATTTTCCCACTGAAACGAAAAAAAAAAAAAAAAAAACAGGACAAGACAAATCTCTAAAATGTAATCTCATTTTAAAGATAACCAGGCAGAGCCTCAAAATAAAAGAAGTAAAGGAAGGAGAGATACAAAGGTGAGAAAAGTTAGGAAATTTTATTTGTCCTTCACTTTCAGTTTATCTGAATAGCAAAATTAACAACATCATTCCAGTTTCCTCCTTGGGCACCAGCAACATCTTATTGCTTATCTCTAGTACTATCTAGAACCTTAAACAATTAACTTTGTCCTCCCCTTTGTCCTATTAGAGACATCAGGCAAGGCAGCAATATTAGGAGAAGGCATGTTTGATTACGCCATCTAAAAATCTGTCAGTTTTTTATACTACAAGGCTACAGTAACCAAAACAGCATGGTACTGGTACCAAAACAGAGATATAGACCAATGGAACAGAACAGAGCCCTCAGAAATAATGCTGCATATCTACAAACATCTGATCTTTGACAAACCTGACAAAAACAAGAAATGGGGAAATGATTCTGTATTTAATAAATGGTGCTGGGAAAACTGGCTAGCTATATGTAGAAAGCTGAAACTGGATCCCTTCCTTACACCTTATACAAAAATTAATTCAAGATGGATTAAAGACTTAAATGTTAGACCTAAAACCATAAAAACCCTAGAAGAAAACCTAGGCAATACCATTCACCATTCAGGACATAGGCATGGGCAAGGACTTCACGTCTAAAACAGCAAGAGCAATGGCAACAAAAGCCAAAATTGACAAATGGGATCTAATTAAACTCAAGAGCTTCTGCACAGCAAAAGAAACTACCATCAGAATGAACAGGCAACCTACAGAATGGGAGAAAATTTTTGCAATCTACTCATCTGACAAAGGGCTAATATCCAGAATCTACAATGAATTCCAACAAATTTACAAGAAAAAAACAACCCCATCAAAAAGTGGGCAAAGGATATGAACAGACACTTCTCAAAAGAATACATTTATGTAGCCAAAAGACACGTGAAAAAATGTTCATCACCACTGGCCATCAGAGAAATGCAAATCAAAACCACAATGAGATACCATCTCATACCAGTTAGAATGGCCATCATTAAAAAGTCAGAAAACAACAGGTGCTGCAGAGGATGTGGAGAAATAGGAACACTTTTACACTGTTGGTGGGACTGTAAACTAGTTCCACCATTGTGGAAGTCAGTGTGGCAATTCCTCAGGGATCTAGAACTAGAAATACCATTTGACCCAGCCATCCCATTACTGGGTATATACCCAAAGGATTATAAATCATGCTGCTATAAAGACACATGCACACATATGTTTATTGCGGCACTATTCACAATAGCAAAGACTTGGAACCAAGCCAAATGTCAACAATTATAGACTGGATTAAGAAAATGTGGCACATATACACCATGGAATACTATGCAGCCACAAAAAATGATGAGTTCATGTCCTTTGTAGGGACAGGGATGAAGCTGGAAACCATCATTCTCAGCAAACTATCACAAGGACAAAAAACCAAACACCACATGTTCTCACTCACAGGTGGGAATTGAACAATGAGAACACATGGACACAGGAAGGGGAACATCACACATCGGGGCCTGTTGTGGGGTGGGAGGAGGGATAGCATTTGGAGATACACCTAATGTTAAATGATGAGTTACTGGGTGCAGCACACCAACATGGCACATGTATACATATGTAACAAATCTGCACGTTGTGCACATGTACCCTAAATCTTAAAGTATAATAAAAAATAAAAAAATAAAAAATAAATAAAAATCTGTCAGTTTTTTCCAGTTTTCTTTTAGACTTTCTTCCCCTACTGTAATTCCTCCTACGTTCCAAATTTTATTTTCATGAGGACAACCAGTTGTTTCTAATACAGAATATTAAATCTATAACTCTTTCTTCAAGTAATTAAAGAAAGAGAAACTTAGCATTCAGAAAAACAATAAATATATATGTAAATTTAACAGGAATCCAATGCTTCTAATTAAGAAAAGGAGAATAGTCTTATCTACTGAGAAGAATCATGAGCATTTCTCCAGTTTCCAACAACTTTATTCTGATTAATAAACACATTATATTAGTATTAGTATTAGTATTAGTATTAGTATTAGTGGTAGTATTATTAAGACATGGTCTTGCTCTGTCACCCAGGCTGGAGTGCAGTGGCACAATCATAGCTCACACTAACCTTGACTTCCTGGGCTCAAGCAATCCTCCCACCTCAGCCTCCCAAGCAGGTAGGATTACAGGTGTGCACCACCATGCCTGGCTATTTTTTTTTTTTAGAGATGGGGTCTTGCTCTATTGTCCAGGCTGATCTAAATCTCCTAGCCTCAAGAGACCCTCCCACCTCAGCCTCCCAAAGTGTTGGGATTATAGGCATGCGCTACCTGTGCCTGGTCTATTATGTAATCATTCTAAACATGCTCTATGCCAAGCACTATTGTTAAGTGCTTTGCCTGAATTAACTAATTTGATCCTCATGGCATCCCAGTAAGGGTGGGTTATTATCCTCATTTTACAAATGAGGAAACACATCAGTGGGTTGGGTTCCTTGCCAAAGGTCACATTGCTAGGGGGAGGCAGAAGCTGGATTTGAACTCATGTTTGCATCACTCCTCTATACTGCTTTTCCCTAGTGGAGTATGGAATGAGTATTCATGGGGACTGACCTGGTGCTCATGGACTTGCCCACTTCATGGTCCCTGATGGAACAGGCATGAGGAAAATCCCTTTCCCATCACCTACACTCAGTTGGAAGGCACTGTGTTCAGGCCACACTCATGATGGCTAATCAATGAGAACAAATGGATGCATCAGTAGAACCTGATGCCATATTGAAAAAAACTAACTCAAATTGGAAATTCTGCTCCCCAACAAGTCCCATAGCTCCATGAAGATAGGAAGTGTGTCCAATTTTAAAAAATTTTCCTTGGTGTTTTCTTTTTAATCAACTTCGGGGCCATCATAGTGCCTTGTACAAGTACATAATCAACAAGTGCGAACTGAATTGATCTATGCCTTGGTAGCATTGCCCTTAAAAATTGCACTCTTAAATATGATGAAAAACTAGCTGTGTATTAAAAGTGTAATTTAAGGCCGGGTGCTGTGGCTCATGCCTGTAATCCCAGCACTTTGGGAGGCTGAAGCAGATGGATCATGAGGTCAAGAGATTGAGACCATCCTGGCCAACATGGTGAAACCCTGTCTCTACTAAAAATACAAAAATTAGCTGGGTGTGGTGGCACATGCCTGTAGTCCCAGCTACTCGGGAGGCTGAGGCAGGAGAATCACTTGAACCAAGGAGGCAGAGGTTGTAGTGAGCCAAGATCGCACCACTGCACTCCAGCTTGGTGACAGAGTGAGACTCCATCTCAAAAAAAAAAAAAAAATGTAATTTAACAACTAGGTATATTTGTCTGGTATCTATTCTGACTATGTTGTTAGTTGGTTTTTCAATAGTCTAGGGTTTAAAAAATGCATGTTGCTATTAATTGTAATGTGAGGTTTTTTGTTTTTTTTTTTGTTTGTTTGTTTGTTTTTTTTTTGAGACGGAGTCTCGCTCTGTCGCCCAGGCTGGAGTGCAGTGTGAGTTTTATAGAAAGAGGAAAAAGAGTAACCCAAGACATGAAAATAAAATTATTTTGAAATATTCATTTGATGTAGGAAGGTTTTCTGTGTATATATTGTACTAATACTAGTGGTACTTATTAGTTATATGGATTATTTATTAAAAGTATAAATTTTTATTAAGTGGTTCTAATTTTATAATTAGAGAAATTTTAAAGTACCTGAGTTAAAATAATGACTTATTATTTAATTTGGCTTCCTTTCCTTGTAATTAAAATATTCAGTACTTTATTTTTATCAGATATATCTTTACTTCTTTATTCATTGAGCTAGCTACAGTGGTTTCCATGCATAGATTCTTTTAATGTCCTATATACCTTCTGGAAAGTTAGGAAGTATTTTATGATGCATCACCAATGTTATTTCAAAAACCCCAAATTAGCAGCAAACTTATACATAGGAAAAATAGAACGAGTCAGTGAATTGTTTTATATTATGTGTCTCTTGAGAACAAGTCATCAAAAGTTACAGCATTTAAAAAAATGTACCACGTATATAGGAGAAATCTGTCTCAGCTGCTGTCTGCCTTTAGTGAACATGATATTATGCTTACTTAATTGCTCAAAAAACTTTAGGCAATGCTAAGCAAGAATAGAAGGCTTTTTCCTAGGGTGAGGAAATATGCTGATTGGCTTTACTTCCTTAATTATGGCTTCACAGTTTAGGCATTACAGAAATATTACATATCTGACTCTGAAGGTCTTTACCCATTTCATATTAGATCTTAGATTTCTTCATCCCATTATTGATCTAAAATGTCTCTAGCTCTCTCGGGTAAAGGAAGAACATGCCCATGTGTTACATTAGGTAATTCCTATTATTGAAAAGCTGTGTTCAATCTAAAATGACCTTTTCTTGTATTTATTGTCAAGCTAGCTTTGCAACCCACATTAAATTGAAGCTTTTGTATGAGGACTGAGAAGCCCGTTGTTGCGTGGGCAATGACGTTCTTAGAGTGTTTGCTCAGGACAGCCGGCCCTCCGGCCAGCTGGTGGCAGGAGCTGGAGCATTTCGCCGAGTAGTCATTGCTGCTTTTTTTTAAGTCCACAGCAAAGACAGGGCACTGGGTCTGAATTTGGACTATAAAGAAAGACAGACAAGTGCTATGCAAAGAAAAAGTTCATCTGTGAACAGGGTCTCTGTGCTTTCATAATCAGAACTCACAGCATCAGTACTTTTGAAGATGTTGAACAAGAATTTTGGGAGGGGCAGCATGGAGATTTGGACTTTTCACAAAAATAAATTTGATAAGCAGCATTGATTTTACTTTAATTTTAGTGATCCTTTATGATTGTACATGTTTATAGTGACAAATTACGTCTGTGGGATTCGGGCAGGACTTTAAAATGGCCTGATTATTATGTTAAGCTGCATTAAGAATTTTCTGGGAGGCTCACATGACTTCACTCAGAGAAAATGCCCAAATGGTAAGAGAGGAACTCTCTTAATTGCCTGTTTCCGCACGCTACTGTTTTTGTAAGCAAAGATTGTTCATTTACTTACCTTTTAAGTTTGCATTTGCACTTCCAAGTTGAATTTTAAAACCTCTTCATTTAAAATAATAATAATAGTCATTTTAAAATTCTCTCATGATTAGAAAGACAATTTCTCAAATTTTAACACTAATTCTATACTTGCCAAGTTTATTTTGGTTTACATTATATGCACTATTTTTCCCCGAAGACCTTAAAAACAACCTTATTTGAGAAATGTGAATATGTGATTAGAATGCCCAGTTTTACTAAACCCAGCAGAGTTCTAGTTACTGAACATACACCAATGGCCTGTACCACTTAGAGCAATGACCAAGTAGTGGCCCCCTCTTAACTCTTTTACTGTCTGTGAGTTGCGACCTTCTTTACACCCCCACATGCCTCTAGTATACATTGAAGTCCAGCCTGCCCAGAGCTGTTAAGCAGCTATAACTAATATTTTCCATTCGACTATCTCATCCTTCTTCTCTTCTACTCTCTTGTCAGCTGAGCATTCTGTCCCCTAGAACAGGGGTCCGCAGCCCCTAGTCTGTGGCCTGTTAGGAACCAGGCAGGCCACACAGCAGGAGGTGAGTGGTGGGCAAGCCAGGAAGCTTCATCTGTCCTCACAGCGACTCCCCATCGCTTGCATAACCGCCTGAGCTGCACCTCCTGTCACATCAGTGGCCGCATTAGATTTTCATAGGAGTGTGAACCCTATTGTGAACTGCACAGGAGAGGGATCTAGATTGCACACTCCTTATGAGAATCCAGTGCCTGATGATCTGTCACCGTCTCCCATCAACCCCAGATGAGACCATCTAGTTGCAGGAAAACAAACTCAGCGTTCCAACTGATTCTACATTACAGCGAGTTGTATAATTATTTCCTTATATATTGCAATGTAATAATAATAGAAATAAAGTGCACAATAAATGTAAGGCACTTGAATCATCCCAAAACATCCCCCTGTCCTGTGGTCCGTGGAAAAATTGTCTTCCATGAAACCAGTCCCTTAGTGCCAAAAAGGTTGGGGACCTCTTTTGCCCTAGAACACTAGAGGAGGAAGAGGGTCACTTTCACGGGTGTGCAACTTACACATTCAGAAGCTCCCTATGCCTGGCTGAAAGCTCTTCTGTTGCCATCTTAAAAATCTTAGTTTTAAACAAGGGGTCCTGCATTTTAGTCTTGTGCTGAGCCTCGCCTTCTTCCCTGCTGGTTCTGAGAGAGAAGAAGATATGAGGAACTGGGAAGGCCCTGAGCTCTGCAGAGTCTCTCCTCATCGTTGTGAGTTTCATTTCAGAGTAGCTAGTCACTAGTCTCTAGTGCACTGTTTCAAAAAGTATGTCAGTGAACATTAATGCAAGAAGCACTTACTAAAAATGGTAGATTCCTCAGTCCAGACAAATGAATTACAGTCTTGAGGGATGGGGCCGAGAAGTTTGTATTTTCATAGACTTCCCATGATTCTCAGTTCACTAAAGGCTGAGAACCTTTGGCTGCTGAATGGCACCTCTGAATTGACACATCTCTAATTCTGTGACTCCATATTGGTGGGTTCACAACTAAAGGAGAAGAAACAAAAGAAAATAAATTCTATTACCTCCAGTACACTTTATAATACATTGTCAGAGGACAAAAATACTGGTTTGTACTAGAAAAAGAACTCTGATTCGGCAGAGAATAGTGATGTCTTCATTTGAGGCTAGGTTACTTTAAACCACTTTTTTTGGGAGTTCCTATTTTCACTTATTTCTGCTACTCTATTAGAAAATGGAATATTTTCCTCAGGCAATTATGGGTGATCAAACAGCTGTTTCAGCCAGTCACTGGCCCTGTCAGGGACTTTGCAAAGATCAATTGCAATGACAAGGATTGTTGTATTAAAATCAGATAATCAAGGCATCAATCATTGTTTAAAATAGAGTTTTGGCAGATAGTAGAGTTTAGTGGTTAAGGGTCTGCATTTTGGAGGCAGACAGGCCCCAGTGGAAAGCAGACCCATCGTTTAATAGCAGGACCTACTGAAATTCTTTTTTCCCAACAAATCCTAAGTTTTTATTTAAAAAAACTGATAAAGATATTAATAGACTTTACTTTATAAGCTTGTTTTGAGAATAAAACAAGACAGTCCAAGTGAAATCCTAGTGCATGATACCTGGCGCATAATATTAAATATTAACTAAATATTAAATATTAACTAAAATATTATTTTTTAACTGTCAAGAAAGATTTAAAAATTAAGATCTATGAAAACCTAAGAGCTGAAGCCAAACTGAAATCCTATAATCAAATAAATTCCAGGTGTAATAGATAATCCCTGTATATTTTTCCAGATTGTATACTTGATAAACTCATTAATTCAATCTTACAACAGAGAAACCGACTTCAAATTAGCAGGCAAGCAAGGTACAAATGGTTATGCATAGGAAGACAGAACTACAATGTCAAAATGTATTTGACACATTTCTTTTGACAAGTGCAATGATTAATTTTCTGTGTCACTTTGGCTTGGCTATGGTGCCCAGTTGTTTGGTTACACAACAGTCTAGGTGTTTCTGTAAAGGTATTTTTTGATGTGTTTAATATTTAAATCAATAGACTTTGAGTAAAGCAGATTACTCTCCATCATGTGGGTAGTCTTTATCCAATCAGTTGAAGGCCTTAAGAAAAAAGACTGAGGTTTATGCAAGAAGAGAGGAATTCTGCCTCCAACTCAAGACTGCCAGCCTGCCCTGCAGATTTGGGGCTTGTAAGCCCCTACAATCACTGAACCAGTTCCTTAAAGTCTCTTTCCCTCTCTCCCTTTATATAAATACACACACACACACACACACACACACACACACACACACAATAGATAGACAGATAGATAGATTAGATAGATAGATAGACAGACAGACAGATTTTTTTTTTCTTTTAGAGACAGAGTCTGACTCTGTCACTCAGGGTGGACATCCGTGGTAAGATCATTATCTCACTGTAACCTCAAACTCCTGGGCTCAAGTGACCTTCTTACTGCAGCCTCCCAAAGTGCTGGGATTACAAGCGTGAGCCACCATGGCCCAGCCTATATATGATATATTTATATGTATATATATGTATATATTTATATGTGTGTATATATATGTGTATATATATGTGTGTGTATATATATATATGTGTGTGTATGTGTGTGTGTGTGTGTGTGTGTGTATATATATATGTACGTATGTATTAATTTGGGCTGCCATAGCAACAATACCATAGTCTGGGTGGCTTGAAAAACAAACATTTTCACAGTTCCAGGGGCTGGGAAGTCCAAGACCAAGATGCTGGCAGGTTCAGTACCTGGTAAGGACCCTCTTCCTGATTCATAGATAGCCATATTTTCACTGCTGTTTCCTCACATGGTGGAAAGGAATGAGAGGGCTCTCTGGAGTCTCTTTTATAAGGACTGTGTTTCTGCTCTATCAAAACAACCCTTACCCCTCTAATCCCATTCATAAGGTTTTACCATCATGGCCTAATCAACTCCCAATGGCTCTACATTCTAATACCGTCAATTTTGGGGTTAGAATTTCAACATACTACATCTCTATATATAGATTAGTATATAATATTAATGACATAGTTTATTATTAATAGTCACAGTTCTCTAGAGAAATAGGAACTATATTTAGAGATATATACTAGATATATCTCTATATAGAGATATGTACATATATATCTATATATTTACAGAGATTTATACATGTATCTATATATCTATATGTAGATATATTATCTAGTATATAGATATATCTAGCATATATCTCTATATATCTATATGTAGGTCCTATTTCTCTAGAGAACTAATACAACACAATAACTAATATAACACAAGCTCTGTCACCCAGGCTGGAGTGCAGTGGCACAATCTCGGCTCACTGCAAGCTCCACCTCCTGGGTTCACACCATTCTCCTGCCTCATCCTCCCAAGTAGCTGGGACTAAGGCACCTGCCACCACAACCAGCTAATTTTTTGTATTTTTAGTACTTTTTACTTTTCTATTATCACACAGTATTGATGTGATATTCCATTGAGCATTTGGCTCACAAAAATAAATATTTTGGAATGCAGTTATTTTAAGGAAGGACTTGGATATTGAATCCTCACTGTGATATCTGATGAAAACACTTTCCTGTAATGGAAATTAAAGATAAGATATTGCAGATCAACAAAGAATGTGTGTAGGTAGAATCAGGACTGTTACTGCCCCGTTTTGTGCTTACCTCACATGCATTGCTCTGCCCTCCAGGCTGCGCTGAAGAAGCTGCGATTTCACAACTGCTTCTGCGCAAGCAATATGGATAAAGAATTTTGCCTTTCCTGAAATGGCTCAGCCAGGGTAATTATTTATCTGCACAGGCTGATGCCTTAAGCTTAGTGCCTGTGGACTCCTCCGAGAGCAGAGATGGGCGTGATTGACAGATAGCTGAAACTCTGTCACCTGGGTAAAACCCTGCTGGTAATGAAGCATTCATACTCAGACCTCACCTTTCTGGACCTGCCAGGCTGCATTTGCTGGCAGCAACTCTGAAAGCCTTCCATGGGAAAATGATGTTTCAAAGGTGCCAATTACAGCACATATGTATTTCACCTTGAGAATTTCAATTGGCAAAGATAATATCATGGATTGCCCTTATAGTTTTGATGGGACGTTCATTTGTACTAAGAGATCTGATCGAAATGCAGTTATTAATGGAGGCTTTTGAAAACAGTGCATGAAAAGCAATGGGGGATTGGTTTTTTTCAAAGCATATCCTAAAAGACCATTTACCAGCTAGTGCTCAGCAAATGTTTAAAGAATAATGGTGTGCAAATAAGCATGTTCACCTAGAAACCAACTGGATTCTGATTCCCTGATGGAACACTGTATGTAAATATAAATTAGCTTGTTCTAACCTGTGGCATTGGACGCCTAGACGTGGTTTCTTTCCTTTTGCACAACACGGACCTGATGAAAAGGAAAACAGAACTTACCTTGTTCCTGCTCGTCAAGACAACCCTTACCCCTTTGTTATTTTGCTTCCTTTTAGGATAACTGTTAGGCAAAATAATGATGCCAGAAACCAACATGGTCATAAGTGAATGTTTATGGAACATCTACTATGGGTCAAGTGTTTTCCATATGTCATTTTATTTAATCTTCATAAAAATCCTGTGAAATATGAGAGAAGAAGCATTTTTGTTTCCATTTTCTCTAGAAGAAACAGATTCTAAGGTTTCAGGTAGTCAGTCCTGATTGTCGAGGTAGGTAAAGTTCCAGTGACTTTGTCTCTTTCCATTTATTTCTTCTCATGTAAGTACAAGTCAGTTCCTCTCTCTCTCTCTCTCTCTTTCTCTCTCTCTCTCTCTCTGTCTCATTGTCTCTCTGTTGTTCTTTCTCTGTCTCCTTCTCTTTCTCTCTCTCTCTCTCTCTGTCTCTGTCTCATTGTCTCTCTGTTGCTCTTTCTCTCTCTCCTTCTCTTTCTCTCTGGGTCTCTCTGTGTCTCTCTCTCGTGCACACACACACAGACACACGTACACGCACACACACAGAGATGACCTCTGCCCCCTTCTGTACTTCTAGACCTCTGTCGTACTGGGTGAAAACATCTGATAAACTCCTTCACACTCAATTGGTAGAGACTTAATATGCTGTGCCTTCCCTGAGCATTTTAATAGAAAAGGTCAAGGAGAGGGTGAAGCCTAGTAGAAAGAATTGCTTTGTGAAAGGATTCTCAAAATCTGTAAAGAATGTGGCTTTGGTCCGGACGCTTTCTCGGAACCCCTCAGACAATCCCACTTGGGAACCTTGTCCTCTCCTTCAGCTTGTGGGTGGTTTTAATGTCCCAGCTTCTTGTCCAGCTGCTGCTCTCTGTCTCCTGGGCAGCTCCTCCTTGTCGTTCAGCCTTTACATCATACAGACTGTCCGTCCTCCCAACAACTCAACAGACACTTTTTGAAGGCAATTCTAAGATACAAATCAAAATTTTGGTTAGATTCTTGGTAAAATTGTACTAGATCCTGAAAAAAACATCTGATTTTAGGATTACCCTTAACTTGATATCCTTCTCATTGTCAAGGGCCTTTTCTTTGGGCAAGGATGTTAATCTGCAGGCCTGAATACCCTAGACACTGGACTAGATTCATTCTTCCTTTTTAACTTTTACTTGAGCGGTTTGACACAGGTTTTAGATAAGCTGAGAAGCACGTCCACCTGCCATAGCAAATAGGAAGACAAGCACCCTCTTCTATATGGATGACCCAATTCTACTATCTCAACCCAGCAGTGGCCCTAACAAGCAATAGAACCCCTTGGCTAGTTATTTTCAGAAATGACAGCTCTGTAGCAATTATGGAAAAACTAAGATCTTCGTTTTAGACAGGAACTCTTAACATTCAAAGGAAGAGTGAGACCCAGCAACACAACAGGGTGAGGCATTTCATTATTTAGGGCTAACTTGGGCAACGAAGTCATTCTAACAGGATCATTTAGATGCCACCCGACTCAAAATGAAACTTTCTCCAAGCCCCATGTCAAGGTTCCCGCGGCAGAGGTGGATAAACGGTACATCAGACCCTCACATTCTTCAGTGGCCTTATCATATCCTCCCTGGGGACATAATACAGCATTGGGGCATCAAAAGTCCAAAATTGCTGCTTGCCTGTCATCTTCCTGTGGCCTCCACACAGTAGAGGTGTTCCTCCAGCAGTTGATTTTCAAAACAAAGCACCAGCTTGACTCCTGCTTGTCAGAGACCGAAGCCCCCTGAGCTCTTTTCCTTACAACAGCACACAATAGCTGCTGGCCATGTTCTGCATCTCAATTCAGCAGTGTCTGCTCCCATAAAATCCTAGTTGAGAGCAACAGCCCACCGGGCCTGCCAAAATCGGCTCCTTGTGAATTCCTCACTTTGGGAGAATTCCTCACTTCAAGAAGTTACGTAGGTACTTGGAATGTGTGACTTTAGCAATGCCTTCAACTGAGCTATGAATTTAACGTGATGCCCTTGGCTTTGATCTGGGAGGTCGATGTGAGAAACTACCACAGGAAGAATGCCCTGGCATTTTGCAGAGTGGCTCTGGCGGGCTCCGTCCATTACATTGTCCAGTGCCCCATATGAATGCATGAGAAAGTCTTCTTAGACCTCCGGGCTCACCTAAAAAGGTTTTTCTTCTGATGAAAAGTGTGTATCCGTTTATAGGATAATGAGAGCTCTCTAACCTATCATGTGTCTCTCCTTGCCTGAGCTGCAAAATCCCAGGGCTTTCTTCTCAGTCGTAGCGGCTTTCTTTTACTTAAGCTTAGGATAGAATTATTCCTACTCTTTGTCCTCTTATTAGGTGACATTTTGTTAGACATAGAGTTAGACATTATCTTGTTGATT
Organism: Hylobates moloch; assembly: GCF_009828535.3. Lineage (NCBI taxonomy): Eukaryota > Metazoa > Chordata > Mammalia > Primates > Hylobatidae > Hylobates > Hylobates moloch. The sequence continues at coordinate 1,408,151 of NW_026652302.1, read as the reverse complement.
CTCACAACCACACCCAAGAATATCTATCTATTATCATTATTTTATAGAGCAGGAAAATAAGGAGAGAGAGATGAAGTGATTTGCCCCAGTTGACAAAGTCCCATTAGGAACTTTGTTAGTTATGAACAGTAAACAAAGGAATGGAAAAGTCACAGTGTGTAGTCATAGTACATGCGCTGAGTCTATGTAAAATGTTTTTAGCCAGATGTGGTGATGCACACCTGTAGTCCCAACTACTTAGGAGGCTGAGGCAGAATGATCACTTGAGCCCAGGAATTCCAGGCTGCAGTGCGCTACGTTTGCCACTGTGAATAGCCAAGCACTCTAACCTGGGCAACATAACAAGACTCTGCCTCTAAAATTAAAAGAAAAATGTTCTTGTAGTTGTTATTATTGTTGTGTAACCCTGGCGAAGCCACTCATTGTGTTAATATGGCACTTGTTCAGCAAACCAGCCCTTCTAATGTCAGGTAAGCCATGCATGTGTGAGGACCAAGAAAAATGTTTAAAACAAAAACTTACCATAAAATTTAAAGCTCCACATTAAAAGATATAGATCTTGTGTACATATGTTTTGCCCTGTTATTAGGAAGCAACATTTAGAAGACAAGTAATTATAATTTCAGTAATTTGTTTAATACAATACCTGAAATTACTGTCAGATAAACATTTCTTGAGAAGATCAAAATATATGGTTATTTTACATTTTCCCATTTGGATCCCTTTCAATTTCTGCAATTTATTAGCTTGGTTCAGTGTCTTTGAGCATTAGTCAACATTTAAAATGTAGGTTTTTATGATTCTGGAAGAAGCAATTGCTTCCGAGGGAGAAAACATTCTGTAAATTACATGTAAATGTTTTTACTTGGATGAGTTCTTTTGCATCTGTGCAGAGGATCATTTTAATTTACACAAGAATGAAGGTTTTCTGTGACTGAATGTAGTATGCACGCTTGTGTATCTAATTTCCACTTCATTTATACCAGAGTCTAGCAGACACAAGGGGCATTTTGTTATAATGTAAGTGCTACTTAAAAATAAAATAAAATTATAATAAAAAGCTAAGGATTAGTGTGCCATTTCTAATTTTATTTCAGAGCTGCCCTTTGGAGTGGGTTGGAGCAGATCTGAGTCATGTAATTTGGCATTATGATGCTCTAAAGATACAGGCCATAAAGACTTCAACCTAGGAACAAAGCAGATGAGAAACTCAGAGATGTGATTGTCTAAAAACATCAAACCATCTCCCCTTTCCCTCACAGCTATACATTTCAGAGCTTAGTGTATTTTTCCTACATAGAAAACTGTTCTATAAATCATTTCTATTTCTTTTTCCTTCATCTCTGAGATTATGTAGCCTTTATAAAAATTGAGTGTTCAAAAATCCAAAGGATTATAAAGGCTTCAGCTAATTCAGCTTCTTCTCTTTGCACCATTAAAATCTTTCAGAGAAATAACTAGCTTCTAGTCACTGTTTATTGACAGTGAAAAGGATGTGACATTTTGACATTAATCAGTTGCTGGGCTGGAGACAAAGGTATAGGTTTTGATGTTCTAATATCACTGCAAATGTAATAATAAAGGCCACTGAAATGTGGAAATGGGTGTGAGTATTTGCCTCTTCCTAACTGAGAACCACAGACTTCTTTTTATCTTATTAAATCTGCATTATTAAATGCCCTAAATTAATGAAAGGTTATTGCTTAAGAATTCAAATGTATATAAACCAGCCAGTTCTGAGCTTTTGGTCTCTGAGCCGCTCTTTCCTCTTTACGGCTTCTTTGTTAGGCACTACATTTTTAGCATTTTTCTTCTATAGTCGTTTTTGGGGTTTGTTTTTGTTTTTGTTTTTGTTTTCATGCAGTCATTTTTCCCCTTGGCCATCTTGGGAAATAAACTGGTGGAATTTCTCCTTACAACAGAGAGTACTGAGGCTCTGAAAGAGTACGGACATCTTGCCTAAGATGTACAGTTGGCAAAGAGAACCGATAGGGTACCATTCTCTAGGGAGGGCCGGCACATTTAAACAGGCGTGGTCCAAGGTGGAATGGAGATTAATGAGCATGTAATATGTTTCCTTTGCATCCACCAAGACGCCTCCTTGGTGGACAGGTAGAGAGCTAAGGCAGCCCCAGGTTGATTTCCCAGGACACCTGCAGTTGCAGTCTTTGGGAAGGACTTGTGTTTTCAAATTCTGAAAGCTAGGTGCCCCAATCTCAGATATTGGTTAGTTACCTGCCTACAGAACCGTAATACCTCCCCTAGTGAATATAATCCTTTGATTACAAATTAATTTTGAGCTACTTTCAAATTCTCTAAAGCACGGGTAATTTTGAAGGTGCTTATGGGATGTTGCAATGAATTAATCACTTTACAATAGAAGGAAAGGGAGGGTATAAGATAAATTTTTAAAAACTTTCAACCTTATGTTTATTTTCTTCATAATATAGGTGGCTTTGTTTGGCTAATCCTAATTTAATTATTTTATATTAGATGTGCTAATTATACAAACACTAATTACCTGAATCCATTTAATTCTGTGGCATTCCTGGTTACCTGACAAATACTGAATTGAATGACAACACCTAAATATAACCGCATGACTTAACTGTCTGGCACAATATTTGCATTACTAGGGAGTTGTCATCTTGTAAAGAAATAGAAATCATGAACTATTTACCATAGCTTCACTTAATAATAGAATAGAAGATATTGCTATCTCAGACAATGTAGCTTCGAATCTTGCTTTAGAACCAGGATAGCATCCTTAAGATTTAAAAAACTTTGAATAACCTTTTAAAAAAGGTTTTTAAAATCATATGCTGTGCCAATTAATTTTATGTCTAATTATCAATATATTGCTTCCTAAAAGTTCATGAACTTCCAGTATTGCTTTTGTCTCTCAGATGGATCCTAAGACAGCTCTTATAGTGTTGTCTGTAGGCCAGGTGTGGTCACTCACACCTGTAATCCCAGCACTTTGGGAGGTCAAGGAGGGGGAGTCATTTGAGGCCAGGAGTTGGTGACCAGCATGGGCAACATAGCAATAGCAAGACGCCTCCTATCTACAACAATTTTTTTAAGTTTATAGTATTATAAGTCTGAAACAAGTTCAGATGTACATCCAAAGTTTTAGGACTTTTACTTGATAACAAATTTTATCATCTAAGTTTGACACAACCCTTTTTTATTTAAAAACAAAATAAGTTTGGATCAAGATGGCAGTTATAACAAATATTTTGTTTCCTCTCTTACCCCAAGTTCCCTCAAATTAAAAAAAGTAAAATTTTTAATAATTAATACTTCTGATAAACAAGAATATGTACCATGAAGAAATAAGAAATTTTAAAGAAATGCAAAAAATTTAAAAGCAAGCAGGATTAGATCCACAAAGAAAAAGAGACTGTAAAAGAGCAAAGCAAACATAACAAAACAAACAAAAACACTACCCAGATTAAATATAAGAGAAGACTACTGCTGAGAATTTTCTAGGGGTACTCCAAGCTCATTAACAATGAACACAAGTAGTGGGAAAAATCCTTGGAGCAATGATCGTGGTGATTATACAGCAACTGTATTTGGGGCTGCCCAGCCAGTCAGCCCTTTTCCATCCTTGACTTTTTTTGCTCTGTGGGCAGCAAAATAGCCAAGATGATTTCATGGGAAAATTCTACCATATGTCTAAAGAACATATAATTTCTATATTATACAAATAGTTTCAAAGAGAAAACATCAAAAAGCTTTCCAACTCATTCTTTAGGGCTAACATAATAAAGTAGCATAAAATAGAAAGAAAGCTATAGTCTAAGCTTATTTCTGAACTTAGATGCAAAAGTCTTAAATAAAATACAAATGAAATCCAACTGTGTATTAAAAAGAGCATTTCCCAGGAATACAATCGTGACTCATTATTGATACTTGATTATAATTTATTGAAAATTAGTATCACCATATTAATGGATTCTAAAAATTCAATCTATATACTCAGCTCTATGGATGCCAAAATTGCATTTGATGTAATTGAATACCAAATTCAGACCAAAACAATGAAACAAAAAAGAGCAACACAAACCCAAAGCAAAACAAAATCTGTCTCAAACCACACTCAGAATACAAAGAAAACTTGATAAAAGGCATCTAACAAAAATGAAACCAAAGTTTTTGAAGAATTTCCCATTAAAGTTACTAAGGAGAAGAGGAGAGAGGAATATTTGTATAACACCCAGATTCTAAAGTGACCTCTGCCTCTTGGTGATCCTGCCTTTCTGTAATCCTCTCCACATTGAATGTGGGTGGGAACTGTGACTTGCTTCTAACCAACAGTATATGGCAAAGGTGATGGGAGGTGACTCCTGGATTATTTTATGTTATATAGGACTCCATCTTACTAGCAGACTTATTCTCTCATTCTCCTTGAGGAAGCAAATGGCCATATTATGAACTGCCAATGGAAAGAGTCACATAGCTTTGCAGAGTGGCAGTGTCTCAGCCAATAAGGCTTATCTGAAGGTGATTACTGGTAATTGGAAAGGGCCACATGACAGGAAGCCGTGAATGGAATTGAGGAGCTGAGGGAAGGCTCTGGCCAACAGACAGCAAAAAATGTTAAAGCTACCAGCCCTACAGCTACAAGCTAGGAGGAGATGAATTCTGCCAGTAACTTTAGTGAGCTTGGAAATGGATTCTTTTCCAGTTGAGCCACCAGATGAGAATACAGCCTAGCTGACATCTTGATTGCAACTAGTGGATCTTGATGCAGAGAGCCCAGCAAAGCAGTGCTTATGCTCCTAACCCACATAAACTGTGAGAAAATAAATGTATGCTGTTTTAAAGTGCTAAGTTTCAAAAAAAAAATTGCAGCAATAGATAACAAATACAGTCTATTCTCACCACTACTTTTTGTAACATTTAAGGTTTTTATTTAATGATGTGATATAGAACATTGACATACAAAGAACTGTTCAAAGTGTGCAATTTGATAAATTCTGACTACATATACACACACACACAACTGTGAAGGCACCAAAATGATTAAGATAAAGAACACAACCATCACACCTAAAAGATTCCTCAGGTCCCTTTGTAATCTCATCCCTCTCTTGACCACCATTACCAGCCAACCTCTGATTTGCTTTCTATTGCTATAGATTATTTTGCATCTTCAAGAATTCTAGAATGTACTCTTGTTTTGTCTAGCTTCTTTCACTCATCCATTGAGTGAAATCCATCTCACATTGAGATTCATGCATGTGAGAACATGAATTAATAGTTTATTTCTTTTTTTATTATTGAATAGCATTTCATTATACTACTACATCACAGTTTGTCTTTCACCTGTCGATGGACATTTGGGTTGATTCCAGTTTTTTACTATAACAGAACTCTGTGAACATTCATGTGCAAGTCTTTGTATAGACATATGCTTTCATTTCTTTTGGGTAGACACCTAGGAGCCAAGTAAGTGGGTCATATAGTACCTATGTTTAAATTTTAAGAAAATATCAAACTGTTTTTCAAAACTGTTGTACCATTTTACATCTCACAAAAAATGTGTGAGAGTTTCAGTTCCTCCACAGCCAGCACTTGGTATGATGAGTCTTTTTAGTTATAGCCATTCTACTATGCAGGTAGTGATATCTCATTGTGATTTTAATTTGTATATCCATGATGAGTAATGATGTTAAACATCTTTTCGTGTTCTTATTTTACCACACTTGGTAAACTGTCTGTTCAAAGTCTTTAGCCTATTTTATATTGTATTGTTTTTATTACCAAATTTTGAGAGTTTTTTATATAGTCTGGATGAAACTCCTTTATTCAACATGGGATTTGTAAATCCCATTTTCTTTCTGAGAGTTGTCTTTTTATTCTCTTACCAGTGTATTCTAAAGAGCATCATTTAATTTTGATGAAGTTCAATTTATTATTTTTCTTTTATAGATCATGCTTTTGGCATTTTATCTAGGAAAACATTGCCTAACCATAGGTCACAAATATTTTCTCCAGTAATCTTTATAAATTTGTGTAAATCAAGTTTTCATCTGTTAATTATTTTTTTCTGCTTGATATACTTTAACATTTTTTGGAGTGCAGGCCTGGTAGTGATGAGTTCTTCTGGCTTTTGTTATCTGAAAACATTTTCACTGAGCCTTAATTTTGAAAGGTATTTTCACTGGGAAAAGGGCTGCATTTGCCATGTTATTAGTTGCATTTGCTCGTTATTATTTCAGTACTTTTCATGTTGTTGGGGCATTGTCTTTTAGTTTGCATTGTTTCCAACGAGAAATCTGTTGTCATACTTATTTTTTGTTCATTGGTATGTAATGTCTTTTTTCTCTGGCTGCTTTTAAGATTTTCTTTGGCTAGCCACTGTGGCTTATGGCTGTAATCCTAGCACTTTGGGAGGCTGAGGCAGGTATATCACCTGAGATCAGGAGTTCTGGACCAGCCTGACCAACGTGGCGAAACCCCATCTCTACTAAAAATACAAAAAAGTTAGCTGGGCATGGTGGCAGGTGCCTGTAATCCCAGCTACTTGGGAGGCTGAGGCAGGAGAATCACTTGAACCCAGGAGGTGGAGGTTGCAGTGAGCCAAGACCTTGCCATTGCACTCCAGCCTGGGCGACAAGAACAAAACTCCATCTCAAAAAAAAAAAAAAAATTCTTTTTCTTTTTCTCTCTGCTTTCAAGCAATTTGATTATGATATGCCTTAGTATAGTTTTCTTCATATATTTCTTATGCTTCTAATTTGTTTACCTTCTTGGACCTGTAGTCTACAACTACAAATCAAATTTGGCAATGTTTTCACCATTTTTTCTTCAAATACTTTTTGTGTCCTCATCCTCTTCTCACCTTTGTATATTCCAATTACATGTGTGTGTATTTGGTCATTTGAAGTTGTTCTTAGCTTATGGATGTTGTGTTCATTGTTTTCAGTTATTTTCACTGTTTGTTTCATTTTGAACAGTTTCTGTTGCTGTGTCTTCGTGTTCACTATTTTTTCTTCTGTAATGTCTAATCTTCCATTGAACCTATCCACTGTATTTTTTAACTCACATATTTATTTTTATCATTGGAAGTTTTATTTAGGTCTCTTTAATATCCTCCCATGCCTCTGTTTAATGTGTTCAATCTTTCTCCTAGCTTCCTGAACACACAGAAGGCAGTTGGAACAACTGCCTCAATTTCCTTGTCCACTAATTCTATAATCTGTGCTATTTCTGGGTCTGTTTTAACTGAGTGATTTTGCAGTTTCCTGCTTCTTTATATGCTGTATAATTTGTTATTAGATGCTAGACATTTTGAATTTTACCTTATTGGTTGCTGGATTTTTTTTATTCCTATAAATATTCTTGAGCTTGGTTCTGTCACATAATTTGGGCCAAAGCATTCTTTCCCATTACTGAGATAAGATAATTCCTAGTATCCTAAATATGCTCCCCAACAATGATGGGATTAGGAGCCACAGGTAACCTGGCTGTTGAGAATGCACGCTACTCCTGGCTCTGTGTGGACTCCAGACATTTGTTTAGTCTGATCTTTGGGGCAAACATTCTTTCGTGGGCCTTAGATAGTTTCCGCAGACATATGCATTGATCAGGACTCCACTGCCTTCCGGCGGGAAACTCTGCAGATCTCTGGAGTTTTCTCTCTGTGCAGCTCCTTCCTCTCTGTGCTGCCTCTGGCACTGGTGTCCCTAAACTCCCAACTCTGTCATCTTAACTCAGGAGGGCTGCCAGGCTCTGCCTAGGAACCTACTCTCTGTACCATGGCTTAGAAACGTCTCAAGATAGTAGGCTGGGGCTATCATCATGTGCTTACTTTTAATAATATGAAAAATTTTAAATGTTTTGAACCAGGAAGAAACACAACACTATAAGCAAATATAAAGACAAATGTGAGATTGAGGAAAAATATTGTTTACATGTGTAGCAGAAAAAATACTACCGTTAAAAATAAACACAACATAAATCATTAAGAAAAAAAGATAACCCAGGATAATAGCAGTCAGATTCACAGAAGAAGAAATATACATAGCTAAAATGCATATAAACTTATACTTGACCTAATTAATCACCAAGGTAATGTAAATGAGGTATAATTTTTTCAATTATCTTTTTTTTTTTTTTTGAGATGGTGTCTTGCTCCGTTGCCCAGGTTGGAGTGCAGTGGCGTGATCTTGGCTTACTGCAACCTCCACTGCCTGGATTCAAGCAATTCTTCTGTCTAAGCTTCCCAAGTAGCTGGGACTGCAGGCACATGCCACCATGCCCCGCCAATTTTTGTATTTTTAGTAAAGACAGGGTTTCACCATATTGGTCAGGCTGGTCTCAAACTCCTGACCTCAGGTAATCCACCGGCCTTGGCCTCTCAAAGTTCTGGGATTACAGGCGTGAGCCACTGTGCCAGGCCTCAATTATCTTAAATGATAAAAAGATCAATAAATTTCAGTGTTGATATAGATGCAGGAAAATAGAGACTCATGAAGGCTGTGGATATTTGGATAGTTTTTTTTTTTAAGAGAGATTAAATAATTTGTGTTAAAAGATTAGATGTACATCCTCTTCAACTCAACAATTTCAGTTCTGGCAGTCCTATATTTAATACTAATTGCACGTGTGCACACAAATTTTCAAAGAAGATATTCACTGAAATAAAATTGGAAACAACCTGAATGACCATCAGCTGAGAATGGCACAATGCACTATGTTACATCTGTATTGCAGAAAATAAAAGAGCTACTAAAAAAATGTGGTACCCTGTATGATTGCATATGGATATTTCTAAAATATATTGTTAAGTGAAAAAAATTACAGATGAATACATCTGGTAAGATCCCACAAATGTCTTCAAAATAACCTTACATAAGAGAATATATTCTTATGAAGATGTAAAGGCATTTAAAAATACTGGAAGGCTATAAATTCAATGTCAGCTATGGTTACCTCTTGGGGAGGAAGGGAAAAGGGGAACCAGTTAGACGGAGAATTGCATACTCTACGTAACTTCTGTATCACTCGAATTCTTAGAATAGTCTATGTATTATTTGTGTCATTACAAAATTAAAACATGGGGAAAACTCATGCCAAAATGAGAAAAAGATCAAAGGGAAAATGAAAAGAAGGGAAAAAATGCAATCTTGAGATTTATGGCAGACTGGTGGATATCATGTGGCATACTTAAGTTGCTTTATTCACTCGTGGTCTGTGTTGAGGGGGGCCATAGGACGTAGAGGAACATAATAGAATTTTAGGGGGTGGTAAGTACTCATTATTCATTGGTAAAATGTGGATTTGGGGCCCTATGCTGAGATTAAATGTGTAAGAGAAGCAATTCCATTTGAGGATAAGGGAAGGCAGAGGCTTTCACATTTCCAGCTGATAGTTAAGGACAGACAGGTAATATTATAAAAAATCTAATGTAAGAAAATGTAGTTTAAAAAATGAGAGATCCATTTCTGAACTCATTTAAGCTTTCTCCCCAGATCTAAGATGAAAGCTCATCAGCTGTAAATACTCAGTGCTTTCCACCGTGACAGAGTTTAAATTAAAACAAAAAAAAAAACCTAGAGCTTGGCAGGAAAGCAGAGGTCCATGGTATGAACCTGTGGCCAGACGTGCCTGGAAAAGAAAGAGCAGAGGCTGAGTTTCCATCAGGTCCTGTTTCTGCTGGCTGTAGCCCTCTTGCAGATTCTGGGTTTCTGTGGGATGGTTTGTTTAAGCAAGAATTTGTCAATGGGCCAACAGCCCTCTCCAGTGAGGAGGGTGCATCAGGCTCGTGATGCCGTGTCCAGTCACGTTGCATGACTAGCCTTAGGCTGACAATGCTGGATCAGTCAGGCTCTCCTGGGTTGCAAATACTAGTTCCTGAAACCGTCCCTCTCTTCCTGTCTCCCTTCTTGCCTCCTTCTTTCCTTTCTTCTTTCATCCTTTTATTCATCAACAATCTATTGAGCAGTTACTGTGTCAGGCATTGCTCTAGTGGAGATTCTGGAAATACAGCAGTGACCTCGACAGAGAAAATGCCTTCATGGCTATACCTCCTTCATTCTTGGTCTATTTTCAGAATTCAAACTTCTGAATGTAAAAATTGGCTGCCTTTTCAGGGATATTATTCACTGATTATGAATTTCTTGCTTTACTTTCTAGAGGTAATTGTAGTATGCATTGCAAATGAATTACCATTTTGGTTTATAAACCAATCCCTCATTATTTTATTTGATATGAATTAAACTCCCTGGGTAATTCTGTCTGTACTGACAAAATTCCGGTTAGGGATCTGTACATCTAAGTGTTATATCTCCACTTCTGCTGCCCTGTAGGCCCTGTCTTGTTTCCCTCCTTGAATTACATCTTTTCCCCATCTCTCACACGTAATACTTAATCCTTAGTGAACAGCTCCAGTTGCTAATTAACTAAAAAGCAAATATTCAGAGAACTTGGAATGAGATGGGATGGGGAAGACAGCTCCTTAATACACAGCAGAGGGGGTTAATCCTAGAGACATCCCCCATCTGCTACTGCATTTTGAAATTCTTTCAGATTAGATTTAGGTTCTGCCCAGAATCTATTGCCACAACTATAATACTCATCTCTTCATTTAAAAAAAAATAATAACTGTAGGTCTCTTCAATTACTGGTACTTTTTGAATAATAAAAACTAACATTTTAAAAGTATTCAGTATAGGCCAGGTGTGGTGGTTTATGCCTGTAATCTCAGCACTTTGGGAGGCCGAGATGGATAGATTGCCTGAGGTCAAGAGTTCAAGACCAGCCTGACCAACACGGTGAAACCCTGTCTCTACTAAAAATACAAAAACTTAGCCGGGCGTGGTGGCGCATGCCTGTAGTCCCAGCTGAGACAGAAGAATTGCTTGAACCTGGGAGGTGGAGGTTGCAGTGAGCCGAGATTGTGCTATTGCACTCCAGCCTGGGCAACAAGAGCAAAACTCTGTCTCAAAAAAAAAAAAAAAAAAAGTACTCACTGTGTCAGGAACTGTGATTAGTATTTGACACTCTTATACTCATGGGTATTATTATCCCCATTTTACTTATGAGGAAATGGAGGATTAGAGGAGTTACATCATTTGCCCAAAGTCATTTAGTAAGATATGGACCCAGAATTTGAAGCCAGAATCTGACTCCCAAGCTCATGGTCTTAAGCACTCTACATTCCACCACCTCTTGGTTATTATTACATAGAAATACAAAAACCATAGTAAAATATAAGAATGTAATGCACAGGATTGTGGTAAGGATTAAATGGCCCGCTAGGTGGGAAACACTTATCAAGAAGATGGCTGTTGATCTTCCTTTGCTGAATAAACTCCATTTTTTTCAATCTTTTTCTCAAAATGTGGTAGCTTCCACCAGGTTAGTTCTAAGCAGCACAGGATCTATTGACACTATTGCTTGATCTGTTCTGTACTGATACTTTGTCTATTCAGCAGCTTATGAGTGCATTTATTTGTTTTTAGCATGCAAGATAAAATTGCTGTTCATATTAATTTTATAGTCATCTAAAATTTATTCTTTAAAAGATGAGCAGTTCTTAAATAGACCTTATCCCATTTTTGTACTCATATGGAGGTAATTTTGGTGTATTTCTTTCTGGTCTTTTCTCTAGTTGTAAGTTTGCATAGACAGGTTTAGATAAAAATGAATATATACATTTTTGTTTAATAGCCTACTCATTTTTCATAATATGTATCATGACTATTTCTCCATGTCATGCAAGATTCTTCCAAAACATCATTTCATAGGCTGCATAGTATTCCATGACACAGATATACTTTATTTAATTCATCATCTTTTAGGAGATTTCTATGCTCTTTTCCATGTGTCTAATGCCACTTTTTTTTTTTTTTTTTTTGGAGATGGAGTCTCATTCTGTCTCCAGGCTGAAGTGCAGTGATGATGCGACTTCCGCTCACTGCAACCTCTGCCCCCCAGGTTCAAGTGATTCTCCTGCCTCAGCCTCCTGAGTAGCTGGGACTACAGGCGCACGCTACCACACCCAGCTAATGTTTGTATTTTTGCTAGAGATGGAGTTTCACCATGTTGGCCAGGATGGTTTCCATCTCCTGACCTTGTGATCCGCCTGCATTGGCCTCCCAAAGTGCTGGGATTACAGTTGTGAGCCACCACATCCAGCCTAGTGCCACATTTTTAATACTGACTCTGTAGGTCACCCAGAAAAATAAGTTCCCAATCTGCCCAGTTCCTAATAATACACTTCTGAGACTTGTCCTGATGCTGCTGTTCAATGATGCCAGCAGTGCATCCACGAGACCTACTGGGGGAAAATATTTTTGCTAAGCAGTATTTATACCCCCTCTTAAGCAATTCTTTAGGAAATCCCATATTAAACACAGCAGAAACAGACCCCATTTATCTCTGAGGACGTGAATATTCATATGCACTCTTGCAGACAGTTGTTCTATTTGCATAGAATTTATATTTTTAGTGTGTTTTACTATATACAAGATACATGTACGATCTCACTTGATACTCAAGAAAAGCCCATTTTACCAATGAAATAACTGAGGCTCATTTTTTGGAAACTACCTCTCCAGCAAGTGGCAGAAAAGGAATTCACATCTAAGTCATGATTCTAAACTCTGCTCCTTTCTGTCTATTTGAGGATTAAATTTTGATTCATTAGCATTTCGGTAATAGGAAGTATTAGCATATCAGATTTGCTCAAGGCAAAGTGGAGTTTTCTCATCTCACCTCTCATTAATAAAAATTATTCTGCGGGAAAGAATTGCTACAAAGCTTGATTAGTTAAAAACCAATAGCCTAATTCTAACATCAAGATATATAGGCATCGATTTTATTTGGTGAAAAGTGCAGCTTAGGAGGAGCCCAGGCCAGCTCTAACACTGGCCCTGCCTTTTCTTGCAGATGCTGAAATGCTATCTTTAATGTATTGTCATTTAGAGGTGACAAAGTCCTTAACAGCCATGAACATTACAAGTGCGACAATAAAACATGATTTTTCTCCCCTGGAAAATGCCCTTGTTACAGTGCTCCAAAAATGAGTTAGCGATGATTTCTTTGTTGCCCCCATAGACCTTTAACTGGAATATATTCAAGGCGTTCTGTAGCTTGCATCCTTATAAATTTATTCTTGTCAGGTCTAGCCATGTATCAGGCTCCCGGAGTGAAATATGAGAATGAAAATGGAAGCAGCATCAGATGCTGACACATTTGCCAGAGGAATTCAGAGTGAGGGAGACTGTCCAAGGCGAGGAGGTGAGCCCAAGATAGAGCATCGCAGATGGCATCCACTGTTCCCTTTCTATTCCTGCCATTGTTCAGATCCTCGAAAGCCAAGCAAATGAGAGTAATGAAAGGCTTGATTCCATTACACTGCCTTGACTTTGCTGCCAATCTTATACCTCCAAATCCTCATAAAAGCACATGGCACTTCAACATAGGGATAGAAGATGGAAGAAAGAGGCTGACTGGTTTGACCTCGGCCACATTAGAAAATCAAGTGGCCTATAAGATCCCTATAGCAATCAGATTTTGTTGTGGGTAAAGCCTTCCCCTGTAGACAGAGACACTGTACCAGATAAGCCATGCTATTCCCAAGAAACTGGACCTGGAAATGTTGTGTCTTCAAAGACCATTTTTGGAATATAGGACTCCAAAGTCAGGGACATTGAAAGAGACAGCTGGTCTTCAGCACTATTTGATTAGTGAAGGCAAGAGGGAGTGTGTTGCACGTGGCATAGCTTCCACAAACTTATTTTATCTTCAAATGTTTTATTCAGGTTTTATGGAACCTCTCTGTGATTGAATTGTTCTCCTGGTAGTCCTGATAGTGCACCTGAGGCCTTTGGGGAACTTTGCTATTTTCCTGTTACTTTCTGCATTTTCCAGAAAGGTCACATGAGTGTCCTTGTCTTTTAATTCAATTTGATCTGTAACACATCTGTTGAGCACATTGTGTGGTGGGTGGGGGCGTGTGAGGGATAAGATGGCCAAGGCCTGATTCCTGCCCTCACGGAGCTCAGCATCACTGCAGAGACATTCAGAATAACAACTGGAAATCCCTGAGATAAGGGCTGGACTCTGAGCTGGGGCCGAGGCTGGGGATGGGGGAGCTCGGAGACAGGATAATTCATTCTGCCTGTGGACTTGAAGGAAGCTTCCATGGTGCTAAATAGGTTGATCTCAGAGCTCTGGAAGGAGAGGAGGTACGTGGTCCAGTTAGGGAGCCAGAGTCTCTGCAGGATGGTTTGCCACATGATCTGGCCAGCAGGGAGGAAAGGTGGATGTGGGGATGGGATGTGCAAATATTAACCCAATAACAGAAAGAGCAACAGATTGTAATTTTTAAAGTAACAATATTATTTAAATTAAAATGATAGTAGTAAAAATTCTTCGAGGGGAAATATTATACTGTGGGAGTTTTTTAAAAAAATTCACTGGAATATTAGAAAAGAACATTAACCAAAAAAAAAAAAAAAATACGCATCACCAGCAAAGTGTGAAAGTGTGCAGTTTGGGGATTTGGCCATAATCATTATTCTCTAAGTCTTCATAGCACCAATATTGAAGTATTGACCCCTGCAGAGCATGGACAAACCTCAAAATAATTGCACTCAGCAATCGAGGCCAGTCACAAAAGACCATGTATTGCATGATTCCATTTATATGAAATATTCAGAAGAAGCAAATTTGTAGAGGCAGAATGTACATCCATGGTTGTCTGGAGGTGGGATGGGAGGAAGTGACTGCTAATGGGAATGAGGTTTCTTTTTGAGGTTAAAAGAAAATGTTCTAAAATGAAAGTATGATGATTAGATTATACTCTAAATATACTAAAAATGACTGAAATATATATTTTAAATGGGTGAAGTTTATGACATGTGAATTATAGCACAATAAAGCTGTTTAAAAAATCTTGTAGCCCCAGCTTTACATGCTTAACCACAAGATTCATTTGCAGGTTTAGACACAAACTAGAGAGGGGAAAAGATAACCCGCTAGGTTGTACTATGCATGTGTTGAAATGCATCCTGGGTGACAGCAGGTGATCCTTCTTGAACTGCATCACCAGCCTTAGCTCTGGACTACTCTGGACTGCCCAAAGGAGAGCAGTCTTGGAGGAGTGGGGCCAGGTCAGCTCCTGCACTTAGACATTTGTGGAAAATGACTGGAGCATGAAGGTCATTTCTAGCAGTAAGAGCAGGGCAAGACTGGAAAGCATGGTGTGGTGGAAAGAGAAGCAGCCTCACAGGAGTAATCAAGGTCATGACCCAGCTCAACTATGTGCTTACTAGTTGTGAGGCTTGTGGCAAATCATCTCATTCCTGGGGGCCTTCAGTTCTTCTCTAGCAAATGGGAATTTGGATTATAAAAACGTAGCCAGACCAGGGGCAGTGGCTCACACCTGTAATCCCAGCACTTTGGGAAGCCAAGGCGGGTGGATCACTTGAGGTCAGGAGTTTGAGACCAGCCTGGCCAACATGGTGCAACCCTGTCTCTACTAAAAATACAAAAAATAGCCAGGCGTGGTGTCACACACCTATAATCACAGCTACTTGGGAGGCTGAGGCAGGAGAATCACTTGAAGCCGGGAGGCAGAGGTTGCAGAGAGCAGAGATCGGGCCACTGCACTCTAGCCGGGGCAACAGAGTGAGATTTTTCTTAAAAAAAAAAAAAGAAAAGAAAAAAAAAGTAACTAGGTGAGGAGAATGTAGGATGCCAGCTGCAGGCTATCAGGATCCTTCAGAAGATGACATTGACCGTGGCAAGTGGATCACAGCTGAGGGCCTGGTATTTGTCTTGTCAGGCTCCAAATCTTAATTTCTCTAACTTTGAAGCTGACCCTTCCCTCAGTGGCCAATGCTAAGCATGTCCATGGGATTTGGACTTATATGCCAGCTGACCAATTTATAAATTTACAGCATGATATATGACTGCCAAGAAGACTCAATACGCATTTCTCCCAGCCAATGCATCTACTCCCTTTTTAAAAAAATCTAAATCAAATGCCAAATTATGATCAGAAGGTTACTCAGTGAGCAACCAGTGAATCACAAGAGCAGGTTCTGGGCTCCAGTAAGCCAGTGGGTTCAATTTATGGTAGTCACTTATTTATCTCCGTCTAGGACAGAACAAGCTGGGTTATGTGCTTAGGTCAGAACTGGTTTTCCCTGAAGTGCCTGGATGGGCACTTCCTCCCTGCACAAGCATCTTTACCAGACTCACCAACAACATCACTACCAAAAGATTAGTATCCTGTTATGTTCAGTTCTTTATACGGTTAGAATATAGCTAATGGTTTGCTTTTTAAATTTCTGACTCAGGAAATATTATCTCCAAGACCTCTTTTTTGAATAATCTGGTCTTATTCATTGCATATAATTTCTGTAGTTTACCTTTAAGAATTTCGGGAGACCCTTGCCGTATCACATTATAGCATATAATCATGTAGTATTATCATATGTAACTTATGTATTCATACATATACATACATGTGCTTATATATATATATACACACACATATATAATCATGATCAAGCAGATAATAATATATCACCCTATAGCCAATTATAAGAGCATGCTGACTGATGATTGTGAAGATCAAATAAGATAATATGTGTTGGCTGGGTGTGGTGGCTAAAGCCTGTAATCCCAGTACTTTGGCAGGCCGAGGCGGGCAGATCACGAGGTTAGGAGGTCGAGACCATCCTGGCTAACACGGTGAAACCCCGTCTCTACTAAAAATACAAAAAATTAGCTGGGCGAGGTGGCGGGTACCTGTAGTCCCAGCTACTCAGGAGGCTGAGGCAGGAGAATGGCCTGAACCCAGGAGGCGGAGATTGCAGTGAGCTAAGATTGTGCCACTGCACTCCTGCCTGGGCGACAGAGCAAGACTCCGTCTCAAAAAAAAAAAAAAAAAAATGATAACGTGTGTTAACAGTGCATTGAAAACTGTAAAGTATTTTCCTCATGCAAGATATTAATGGCCAGCCTCGGGACCCAGATCCAATTTGGGACTATCACTATACCTAACCTAAATACATAGGAGTTGTGGGGCTTGGGGCTAAGGACCAGCTAGAGAGAAGATAATTGTCAAGGTCTCAAACTGCATTTCCTGGAAACAGCTCAGGCCCACAGTGTGTTTTTGTAAGGCCTACAGAAGGTTTTTAGATTTTCAATTGATTGCCAAAATTTAAAAATGAGAAGAAATCACAGAAAAGGACATATTTTTCTACTTCTAGGGAAAAAATAGACTATCCAGCAGAGCTAGGCTAGTTTTCTTGCATAACTACAGTGGTAGCACCTTCGAGAAGGCATGAGCTCTCCAGCATGCAGCAGACCTCGCCGCTCCCTCTTGTCTTACTCCAGCCTGTTCTATTCATTCACATTACCGGAATGGCATCTGTAGGCATTTGAGTTGTGACCTTTGTATATGGAATAATTTCAGGGTTTCTGGGAAAGCTCTTCCTTACAAAAGCCTCTCCTATTTCCTCCCTGATAGTTGAAATTAATTTACACAGACCATAGGCTTGTATTCCACAATTAGTTAGAAGAGCTCACATTCTAGGTAGAGGTAAATTATTCATACCAAGTTGTAAAATTTTTGATCTGGGCCCCTTCCCTGGTAGAAGTTTTTGATGAGTTGAGGGAGAGACTGTCCAGCTCCAGGGAGGCAGGCCAGTGAAGGAGTCCCAGAGAGAGAAGGAAGAAGGGAAGCAAGAAGGTAAACTGGTGAAGCAAATGTGAATCTATCTGATAGTTTCACTGGACTTTCTTTCTTTCTTTTTTTTTTTTTTTTTTTTTTTGAGACGGAGTCCCGCTCTGTCGCTCAGGCTGGAGTGCAGTGGCGAGATCTCGGCTCACTGCAAGCTCCGCCTCCCGGGTTCACGCCATTCTCCTGCCTCAGCCTCTCCGAGTAGCTGGGACTACAGGCGCCCGCCACCACGCCCGGCTGATTTTTTGTATTTTTAGTAGAGACGGGGTTTGGACTTTATTTCTTTTAGGATAGACCCAGTCTCCATGAAGTCTTGAAGACTAAGTCCTAATCTACAGCCCCTTGGATGTCCTGTTGTTTTTGAACCAGCACAGTTCTGTACTAGGGAAAGATTTTAACAGCCGTAGAGCAAGGATCGTTCCCAACTTGTCAGGACCCATGGAGGATCGGCCAAAGGAGGGGGAAGGCTGTGACACATCGCTTCCATACACCAAAATGGCTCCCATGAAGCAGAGATGATGATCATTTCCTCGATGTTGAGTTGATAAAGGTTTATCAGCCATAATACACTCTGAAACATGCAAGGAATTTGCAAGAGCTCACTGGGAAACAAGCCAGTTCTCCTATTTTGTCTTTCGTCATTTTGCTGGAGACACAAAAGTGTACACACAGGTCATTCATATAATGAGCAGTGCTGCGGTAGTAAGACCAGCCCTCTAATGAGCAGGACTGCCCCAGCCCGTGACGCTGACACAAGTGAGATAGGAGACAGGAGGCTAATGGGTGCTTGGTCGGCAGCTCACCTGCCGAGGAGGAAGGAAGAATCACAGGAGGGTTACCTAGATAGTTCTGGGAAAACAGAAACCCTCTCTGTTTTTTCACTGTCACTAATCGTGCCAGTTATCTGTGTCGCTTTGAATGTAAGCAGCTCGCCTATTCAAACACAGCAGGCCAACCTATTGCTGGAAGAGTTAAGGAAGGAGGAGGCCAGGTGACTCCCCAGATTAGATGTAATGCCACCTGTCATGGTTTTATTATGATTTTCAAAAGCATAAACTTTTAGCCTGTCCTTTGGGTAGTTATTATGAATGTTTTGCCTTATCTCGTTTTTTCTATTATAAAACAAAAAGGTAGGGATTATTTTTAGAATCACAACAAAGTTTATTTGAATACTTAGGTAGGGTCTAAGGGCTCAGAACCTTATTTTTCTAAATAAGCATATTCGTATGCACATAGAAGAAATAGCATTAAAAGCTTAAGAGTGTGATGGTTAGGGTTCACATCACAGCTTCATCAACTACTAGCTGTATCACTCTGAGCAAGTCAGTTAACATCTCTGTGCCTCAATTTTTTCATCTGTAAAATGGGCTAATGATAGTACCAGTATTATAGAGATATTATAAGGATTAAATAGGTTAAGATACATAAAGAATTGGGAATAATGCCTAGCCCACAGTACGTACTTGGTAAATGTTAGCTAATTTATGGTTTATACATCCATACACATCTATGTGTTTATACAGTAGGACAGTTAATTGAAACAGGGTTATTTAAAGCATATTTATCTCAATTATGTAAGTGGAAAGTAATTTTTTACAAATAAGAGAGTTCATCAGTTGTCATTCTTGAAGACTGCAGAATGACAATTTGGTATGGTTACATAAGAACTAATGTTACCTTCTCCTTTCCTAAGGTTCATTCTGTATTCATTTGTTGTAATATGTTAAAAGACTACGTGCCCTTTCTAAAGTAGTTTTTTTCCCATGCTGGATTAAATAACTTCTTTGTAGATCATTTTCACATTTGGATGTGGCCATTTCTATTATACTCAGGGTAGTCAGAAATCTGCCAGTTTTCTGGAACTAAAAGTATGAGGATAGGCGTTTGTATCTGAAAGAGTAGAAAAGAATCAGAAACTTGACCACAATATTGGAAGCTTCGATATAATCACTTATTTAGCATTCATTCCATAGGCAGCACTAGGAGGCACTGCTAAGACTTCATGTTTATAGGTAGAATTTTCATAGGTAGAATATTATTAAGCAACCCTTCATACTCATGTCTTCGTGTTGATTTCCTTACACTCCATTAGGAATCCCCTACCATAATCCCTGTTCCATTTCCTCAATTTCCACCAAGTAAATGAACTTCTGAATTATTAAATATTCTCAGCCCCTCAGCCCTAACATGATACTTAATGATATTCTTTATTTCCAAAATGGCCATCTCTCCTCATTCTTCATTGGCTTAGATATTGTTTCTAGTTCAGAAATCAATAGTCTCCTCTTATGACATAGGGCCTGAATATTTTCTGATCTTACATTGCTTTTGTAATTGTGGCTTTCCAATTTAAGCCTTGAATAGTATGGCAATCAAGGGGGAAAAAAAAGCAATCATTCCTGTTCCAAATGGCCCCACACATCCCTCAGAGATGGCTCTAAACCCTTATTAACACTATGTTCATTTGACATTTATCACATTTGTTGCATTCAAAAATGCTATGAATCAAAGCCACATTATAAAATCCAGTTAGGGTTTTAACTGTCCCTAAGGTATAATATGAATGAAACTACACTGAGAAAGTTTGGACCTTGATTTAGTTTTGAAAAATTCTTTGTTCTGCATCTTCTTCTTAGGGATTCATAGAGCTCATTTGCATATCCTTGTGCTCCCAGTAACACATGGTAATAAAATGGAGTTAACCTTATTTAACCTAGTATTTCTCCAACTAATTTTTTGACCATGGGAGCCTTACTTTTTCTCAGAATCTACATGAACCTGTCACCAAACAAATCATCTGCACACACTTTGAGAAAGCCATTCTAAAGAGTTGACTGTGTCCTTCTAGCTACCTCTATGATTAATGCTAATAGAAGATTTAATTCTTCTCTTAATTCTAATTGATTCTAATTGTGAGACATATCCTGTGATCCTGTGTTTCTTGCTCACCATCCTGACTTTGTCCACTGAGTTTCTAATCATTCTTCAAAGAGTGGCTTAAATACGATCATCTTCTTGAAACTTTTTCTGTTCCTCTCCCAGTCTACCCTAAAAAGCAATTTCCTGCAGCCCTCTTATCAAATTCTGATTTTTATCATAATTATGTGCACACCTATATATTCTGAAGTCAGAAACAGTGCAAAATTCCTTTTTGGATTTCCTATAAAACCTAGTTTAAAATAAGTGTTTAATAAATATTTTTTGGCTACATCGTAAGGCATCAGTTTTTACACACCTTCCAAGAATTCATTTGCCAGAAAAGATCTTTTAAAGCCACAACCTTGGCCATCTATTAATATCAAAAGGTAAGGAGTAGTGTTAATTATTTCCTCTATGAGGTCAGGCCTTCAAGAGAGGTAGCAAATCCTCACGCATACAATTATAGTGGAGTCACTGTTCCATGGCTAATTACTTATTAGTCATTTCATTGCTAATTTAATTAATCACATTAATATAAAACTTTATGTTGATTTTGTAAAGTGCATTACAAGTTAGGTCAATATCCTGGCCCTCATTATATGGATGGGGAAAGAAGACATAAAACTTTGATCTGATTGATTACCTCAAGGTTATTCTTTATGGTAAAGATAGAACAAAATAAAAACTCATCCGAGTCCATTTCTAACACCCTGAACATCTTCTGATTGTAACACTGGGACTAAGGAAATGCATGTTTTTGCTAAATGTGCACCTGTTCAGTACAGATTCAGAAGTGATGCATGGCCAATGGCATCGTCTAGCAGCAGTCATTTCAAGATGGTAGACTGACCACAAATGGAAGCTGATTCGCTGTGTGTGTGGATAATGCTAGGAAGCTTAAGCAGATATTTCTATAAACATTAGATTTATTTTTTATAAAACTTCTAAGATCAGCCGGGTGCGGTGGCTCACGCTTGTAATCCCAGCACTTTAGGAGGCAGAGGTGGGCGGATCACGAGGTCAGGAGTTTTCTCCTGGCCAACATGGTGAAACCCCGTCTCTACTAAAAATATAAAAATTAGCCGGGCTTGGTGGCGCATGCCTGTAGTCCCAGCTACTTGAGAGGCTGAGGCAGGAGAATTGCTTGAACCCAGGAGGTGGAGGTTGCAGTGAGCCAAGATCACGCCACTGCACTCCAGCCTGGGCAACAGAGTGACACTCCATCTTGGGAAAAAAAAAAAAAAAGCTTCTAAAATCACTTAATATTCTAACAGGCATTGTGAATTTCCAAGGTGGTCCTAGAGTATGGAGTCCCCAGATTTCTTTGTCTTTGAAGCAGACTGTACAAAATGTTGCTGTACATTCTCCACATTGTATTTTATCATTCTGCTTCCAGGAGAAGCCTCTTAACCAATCTCTACTAGCTGTCTCATTCCTGTGGTTCATCCTTCGTGGCACTAACTGCCAGCTATTCACTAACATTGGTTCCTCTCTTCTTTAATAGCAGCTGGATCTATGACTGTCCAGCTGCATTTAACAGCCTCCTACGTAGCCAGGAGACTAGTTTTCCCCATTGGCATGTGCATGAAAGTGATACGTATAACTTACAAGCCTGGCGCCAAAAAGCTTCCAAATGTGCTCCAGTATCCTCTTCCCATGGACTCTAGCTCTAGTCCTATGGCTAGACTAGAGCTACAGGAGGAAGCCACATGTTGAAGATGGCAGAGCCAGTGCCTAGCCTGGGTCTCTGAAGAACTTCACGGAACAGAGCCTCTGTCAGTCTAGTCACCCAGATTGGATTATGTGAGAAAGAAAAACATTCTATTGTGTTTGAACCATTATAGTGTGGGTCTATTTGTTACAGTCATTTGCCCTGCCCTCATACACTTATACTCATGATTTCTCTTCCCCAAGCCAGATTCCTTTGTCACAAAAGTCAGTGACTCACCTCACACTTGATTGCCTGGGTTGATCTTCCACTTCTCAAGTTGCAGCCCCTGCAAGCTAAGCTAAGGAGCTTGGGACTCTGACTGCTTTTCCCACTTCCGGTTGTGAGCTTTACCAGAGAGATCTCTTTTCCCCATCAGATACTCTGAATTTGGAAGAAATTCTACTGTTTTGTCCAATTTTTTACATTACTCATATGTGTATATTCTTCATTAGAACATAACTCAAAACTAATATAATGGTTTTAAACTAGACTTTATGCCTTTTTTTTTTTGAGGCAGAGTTTCACTCTTGTTGCCCAGGTTGAAGTGGAATGGTGCGATCTCGGCTCACTGCAACCTCTGCCTCCTGAGTTCAAGCAATTCTCCTGCCTCAGCCTCCTAAGTAGCTAGGATTACAGGCATGCGCCACCACGCCCAGCTAATTTTGTATTTTTAGTCGAGACGGGGTTTCTCCGCATTGGTCAGGCTGGTCTCGAACTCCCGACCTCAGGTGATCTGCCCACCTCGGCCTCCCAAAATGCTGGGATTACAGGCATGAGCCACCGCGCCCGGTCTTTTTTTTTCTTTTGAGACAGAGTCTCACTCTGTCACCCAGGCTGGAGTGCAGTGGCACAATCTCTGCTCAGCCTCCGCCTCCCTCCAGGTTCAAGTGATTCTCCGGCCTCAGCCTCCAGAGTAGCTGGGATTACAGGCACATGCCACCATGCCCGGCTAATTTTTGTATTTATAGTATAAACAGGATTTACCATGTTGGCCAGGCTGGTCTCGAGCTCCTGAGCTCAGGTGACCTGCCCACTTTGGCCTCCCAAAGTGCTGGGATTACAGGCATGAGCCACTGTACCCGGCCTATGCCTATTTTTTATTCCAAATGTTTAGAAATTTTAGAAAATATGGATAGGCAAAAATAAAAAAACAAAATCACCTCTAATCTCACCACATAGTTATAATCACTGTCAATGTGTTGGTATGTGACTCATGACTTACTGATCATATATAAAATTGTGCAGTTGAACATGAAAACTTAGGTCTACTTAAAACCACGGATCTAATTTTCACATGAATAAAATACACCAGGGAGCTCCAGAAAATTAATTGATTTCAAAGAAGGGTAAATATCAACTTTTAGATGAGTTCTAAAAATGTGTGGGCCCACAAGATAATTTTCTTATAAATTTCCAGTATACTCAATCAAATGCCAAAGACTCCTATCCTCTGAGGCTTGCCTTTTATTGGGCCAAAGGGATTTGTAGTTGTTTTGATATGTTGCAAAGCTCCATGCTCTGAAACCCACTAGACAGTAAGCAATTTGAAGGCTGCGTGGGGCCTTGTTTCCTGTTGTCCCAGCACCTGGCCTACAGTGAGATCTCAGAAAATGCTTTTTGAATTAGTGGCCCTGGACAGTTTATAAATTGTGTCCTCAAGTATTTCTTATGTAAATAGTAACACAGCATCCCAGTGCCAAATTGTTTGAGATTTGAGAATGCTTTTAATGAAGAAAAAAGGAAAAATAATTTCTGAAGATTTTTCACCATAGATATTTTTACTTGAATTTTTGCTGATACTTTTTTCTCTATTTTGATGGCCTTTATCTTCTTTTCTGCCTTTTGGTGACATTGGCAGGGCCTGGAGCTCAGCCTCAGACAGAAAATTAGACTACAGTGAATTTTTACCTTGCACTTTTGAAGATATACCAACTTTCTTCTCTGCCACTGGGCTTACATTCTTCATGGGTGAAAGCAGAAGGTTGGACTCAATGGCTTCTGTCATGCCTTCCTTCTGGCTTTTACACCCCAGATTCTACAGATCCTGTCTCTGGCCAACAGAACACCCTTAAAATTACTCAGGGAAGAAGAGGGCCAAGGCTGAAAAGAATCCATCTGGTGACGGCCATTGACAAGTGCCTGGAGCAGTGATTTATTCTTGAAGAATGCCCTTTCCCTGTTGATGCTTAGTCAGCAGGGACAGCTGCTGGAAGAGGCATGGGTAGGATAATTTGTAAGTCATTTTTGGTAGAATATCAGGAATCAGTGCTCAGTGAGGTGGGAGAAGTCTACATGCTTATATAAAATCATAAACTACCTTAAGAATAGATCAAACAACATGCAATGCACACTTCCAGAAAAGTCTTGCGGTAGCGTTTTAAGTTTTTCTCCTAATGTCTGTGTAACACATTTCTTTTGACATTCCATAGGAGAGTAACCTTAACTTCAGCTGAAATAATTTTTAAGTTTACTATTTTAGGGTGAGAGCTGTAGCTTGAGGATTTAGGTGGCTTTGTCCCGACAAATAGTTTTTTCAAAGGTACTTTCTTGTAATAGCCAGTGCAGTAGCTGCCTCCCTCTGCTTTTATAGAACATTTTGATGCTTGAGGTTTGCCGAAGTCTGATTAATCTTCCTTTTGCCTCAACACTGGGCACTGACTTCACAGAAAGTCAGAGGATAAATGAAGAGGGCCTCCTCTGAAGCTTCAGTTTGTCCCCAGATCTCTTTCAATCTGGAAGAACCCAGTAGTCTAAAGTAATCTTCACTCTTGCAATTGAAGTGGTTTCCCGTTTAAGATCCCGGGTCTGGCAGGGTACAGTAGCTCATGCGGTGGCTCACACCTGTAATCCCAGCACTTTTGGAGGCAGATGTGGACGGATCACCTGTGGTCAGGAGTTCGAGTCTAGCCTAGCCAAGATGGTGAAACCCCATCTCTACTAAAAATACAAAAATTAACCAGGTGTGGTGGTGCATGCCTGTAGTCCCAGCTACTCAGGAGGCTGAGGCAGGAGAATTTCTTGAACCTGGAAGGCAGAGGCAGAGGTTGCAATGAGCTGAGATTGCACCATTGTACTCCAGCCTGGGCAACAGAGTGAGACTCCATCTAAAAAAAAAAAAGATCCTGGGTCCAACCAAGTGCTTTAGCCCACCCTTGAGGAAATTGAAGCTCTAGAGCCTCATCAAATCAATCTGCTTGGCACCTCTGGGCTTGTGGCTAATCCCCTAGTTGTACCTTTTTAGATTTTCCATTGAAAATTACTTTTAAATGTTGCTGGAACTTGTAGGAAGTAGGTAATAAATGGGGCAGGATGCTTTATGATTAAGAGAGGTTTGAAAAATTCTGCTTGGATGTCTCTATGAATTTTTCCAGTCTTCAGAGTTAGCCAGCCCTCTCATGAGGAGACACAGACTTGCATGGGCCTATGGAGGATCCTGTGGGCCAGTATCCCCCGTGGAGGATACTCAACAGCACTGTGAGAAGCAGGCTTTTATTGCTTTCATGTGTTTAGAAAGACAGAAAATTGAACAGATGAGAAAAATTGATTCAACTAAAGTGAACTAGCTAGAAATGAGGCTCAGAGCCTGGGCAGTGCCACACTCACAGCACCTGTCCTCCATCCCGGGCTCTTTCTGCCCCCAAACCTTGGCACAGGCTGCTGTTGTACCGGGGAAATGGGTGAGCATCACCCACAGCATCGATAGGCTATGTTCACTTGTGGTGTCCCACCCCCTACCCACCTCTCCGTTGTTCGTTTTTCTTTCCCTTTGCCTTTTACTTACATCTTTTTCCTTCTTTCCCAATCTGGATGCTGTCAACCTCTCCCCCAGTCTCACAACAGGAGGAAAAAACATGATCATGATTTAGTTATTCAGCCAATCAGTCAGTTAAAACCTACTTCAGGTATTTATTTATCCATGCACTTGCATGTCAACTTGTAAAGCTATGACTAATTAACACAAAGTCCAGGAAGACAAAGTTGGGAGCTATATGGAATCTGGTACAAATGACCTGAAAGGATAGAATGCTAGTATGATACAGTCACTTCTCCTGATTTTATAATCACCATTTTTTATCCTCTTACAAACCTTCAATTCATGCTATTATGTAGAGAAATAAAAGTCAAATCCTGGTGACTAGCAAATCGATTTGTAGGACAACTTGATGGTAACCTATGCATTGCTAAAAAGCACAGCCTCAGTCTGTAGATCTGAAGGGAGGCATCCTGTAGAGCGCCATGAATGTGACATTGATAATGGGACCTGGATACCACCTACCAGTGTTACCACTTGCCCTTTGTGGTTTCATGGGTGAGTTCCCTGAACTCCCTGAACTGCTTTCTTTTCATATTAAATGGAGATGATAACACCTCTGAAGCTTCAGTTTGTCCCCAAATCCCTTTCAATCTGGAAGAACCCAGTAGTCTAAAGTAATCTTCACTCTTGCAATTGAGGTAGTTTCCCATTTAAGATCCTGAGTCTGGCAGGGTACAGTGGCTGATGCGGTGGCTCACGCCTGTAATCCCAGCACTTTGGGTGGCATAATGCTATTGTGACAAAGTCACACAGCAAGAGCTCGGTAAATATTCTCTCCTCCCTTCCTGCTTTTTCCATGCTGGGCAATGGACATCAAATTTGCACATAGGTTACAGGATAAGAAAGAAAAGTGTCCCCCCATATTATTAGGTTGGTACAAAAGCAATTGCAGTTTTGCCATTACTTTTAATTTGCCATTAATTTTAATGGCAAAGATGCAATTACTTTTGCACCAACCTAATATCTACCCTGGGAATATCTCTGTGTTCACGTGGGCACTGTGCTTGGTAGGTGATATGGAAGTTTAACTCATCTTTTGGAGCAAATAATGTGGAGAAAACAGACCCTACAAACATCAGATGACCACTGGTCTGAGACACAGTGAGGACATCAGCCAGGACCCCACAGGGGTGGGAGGGATCTTTTCCTCTGCCTGTGATATCTTCGATTGTACTCTTAGTTATTCCTTTGACTGAGGCCTTTGTTTCCATAAAAATGCAGATATTCCCAAGAGAGCAGCACATGAAACCTTATCATCCATGTGCACAGTTCATTTTTCAGTTGTGCTATTATTCTTTGTAATGATATTTTTTTACCTGTGTGAAATCTCACGTGCTCAGGTGCATTCATTTTATAGAGTTTTAAAGCTGATAACCTCAACCAAAATGCGTATTATTGGGTTTTATTTTCCCTTTTTTTTTTTTTTGCAGTAATTTCGAAGGTGTAACTGAGCTTAGCGGTAAATTGCTGGTTTTAGCTCTTCATGGCAGGCAGCATTTGATCATTGACAACTCTGTTTTCTTCATTGTTTCCTGACTAAAATCTCCACAGCCTCTATAAATATGTAAATTACCCAAATCACTAGTTTTCCATTATTTCTGCCCCTAAGCTGCTTAAAATGTTTCTGTATTCCTACATTTGCAGTGCAAAACAGAGCAGCAGGTGACAGCTGAGTTTCACTCTATTATGGAACCTCTATTTAGCAGCTACTTGTTTCAAAGTTTCTGATAATAAATTTTGTCCTAGGGTGGGCTCCGTGTCCTGTGCTGAGGCTGGCAAAGGCCAGAATCCAACAGAACAGGAATGCAAAGATGGGTGTGTGTGGATGCAGGGCCTGTGGACATCTCATGCTACACGAAATGCTGCTTGTGAACTCTGGTTTTATGACAGTGGAAGTAAATGGGTTTCTTTTTATTGCCTTCTCTTCCACTGGCAAGACTCAAGTAGTGAACCTAACCTAACATGGTGCCTGCGTATGATTTTGTTATCCTCTTCCGATTCATTGTCCTTTAAGTGAGTCTGTCATGAGCTGGATCATTGGGTCTCTGTGTGGGCTTTTACCACTTTGCAGGAGGGAAAGAGAACAACTGTGTGTTGCATATATATTCCTGTGGATTTATATAGATACACATATGTGCATACAGCTTGAGAGAAACCAAGAGAGAGACACTGAAACAATAGGAGAAAATTTTAGGAAAAGGATCATTGACAGGAGAGCTTATCGAAGGGATCTTGGGATTGGCTTACCCAATTGAAACCCTAGTGCTGAGGATGAGAAATAGGTTTCCGTAATGACTGCCTCACATGACTGAAGCAGCCCCAAGAATGAATGTATATTTCAATACCAGATGCAGGCTAAGCCTGAGATAGGCATCCATTTAACTAGGCCTCGGGATGGGCACAGTGACTCACTACTATGATCCCAGCACTTTGGGAGGCCAAGGTGGGAGGATCACTTGAGCCCAGGAGTTTGAGACCAATCTGAGCAACATAGTGATACCATGTCTCTACAAAAAAATTTTAAAATTAGCCAGCATGGTGGTGTGCACCTGCAGTCCTAGCTACTTGGGAGGCTGAGGCAGGAGGATCACTTGGGCCTGGGAGGTTGAGGCTGCAGTGAGCTTTGCTTGCGCCACCACATGCCAGCCTAGGCTGGAGACCCTGCAACAACAACAACAACAACAACAACAACAACAAAAACTATGCCTTGATGTGGAGGGGGCAGGAACCATCAATCTGTGAATGTGTTTATTTGAATCTTGGAGGCTGCTTTTGTACAGTAAAGTCCTTGAAGAATCTACACTAAATTCAAGTCAGTAATGTTGATCTCACTGATAATGAAAGCCCATTGTATGGTATTACACACCTTTGAAAATGTTTACGTGGTAGTCTCTGAAAACCTGTGGGGTAAAGAAACTGGTAACGTCTCCACTTGGCACAGGAGAAGAGAGAGTCAAGAAAATTAAATAAAACGTAATTATTAAATGGGAAAAGAGCTTGAACGGGGAACAGGTACTGGCAAACTGTGACCATCCATCTTTTGTCTTTCTTTCTTTCTTTTCTTTTGTGCCATCTGTCCTCGTAAATAAAGTTTGATTGGAGCTTTAGGGTGGAACAGCTGTCCTCATTTGTTTGCATATTGTCCATACTGCTTTCACACTGCAGTGGTAAGGTTCAGTCGCTGTAACAGAAAACTTATGCCTAAAATATTTACTACCCGGCTCTTCAGAGAAAATGTTTGCTAACCACTGAGCTGAATCACAGACCTCCCAGGAATGCCCATTCAGTCTACGGTGACGAGGCCAGTTCATGTTACACCCGAGGAACTTTGTCAGGTGTTCGTGTGGACCCAGAGCATGATGTTACGAGGCTTTCATTATCCCCATCTGAACTCATTTAGCACTCCAGTGTCTTGATGTATGGTGACAATTTTGGGGGAAAGCAAAGGATGTTTTAGAGAATTTAGTTTTCATAGAACTTCAGGAAATTATCATCTAATCCCTCAAGAACCATTTCCCAGTCTGGTAAGAGAGAATGTGATCAGTAGGGTTTTTTTTTAATGTTCTCAATGACCACACTTGGCCCATTTTAGTGACAGATATTCCCCTCAAATAGAAGGGATCGCTTATTCACCAAAGCGAATGGTACCCTGGTGGCCCTCAGTTCTCATTGCCTGCCCACCCCCAGGCCACCCAGGTGCTAGGACTCCTGGCAAGTGGCGTATTGGGGGGAGAAGATGCCTCCTGATGTCACACCACTCTCACTTGCAAAGGGGTTGGCAAGAGAAGCGAGAAGGGAGAGAATGAGCAAGAGAGAACTGGGGACTACATCTCTGCTGCCGCCTGCCACTCTCTCCGGGCGCAGCGGTGGTCTCCTTACTTCTCAGCCATTTCTTTAGTGACCCTGCTGTTGCTGGGTAGAAAATGCCACTCAAAAGGACTCAGGGCTCATGGAAAACTCCCTGCAATGAGTCGAAAGGCTCGTGTTGTTTGATCTAAAGAGAACTATTATAAAGTGACCCAAAAAACCTCGGATCCATATGTGTCCAGGCTGTGAATGAGAGGAGCCCATTATCTGGAATCTTTCTGACTTTTATACAATACAGTGGAGCTGTGTCATGCCAGATAATTTGCGCTGGCCAGTCTATATGTTATTTTCAAAAAATAGAAAAGAAAGAAAGATTTTTTTTCCACCTATACAACAAATCACATATAATTAAGGACTAGTTATATTTTATTTGGAGAAATAGCAGTTTTACGAATATATTTTGTAATGATGTTTTCAATGATCAGGATCCTCAACACACTAGTGCATACAAATAAAACCTGGATTTGTTTGATCTCCTGACAGACAGTACTAATTGTTGATGCTAGTCACATTTTCAGGCATAGAATACATCTCTTTGTGGTGTTTTCTCGAGAATTGAATATTCTGTCAAACACTATTTGAGATCCTTTGAGGTGGGTGAATATTATTCATCCTCGACTTAGCCTGTTACCTCTGGGCAAAATTATTTTTTAAAAGCCTGCATGTAACCGAACAGAAATGATTACAAAGGGATAACATTGTGGAATGCTTTTCTATGATCTATTTTCCTTAAAGTACTCATAGCGAATGAGAAGGAAGCTCCCTTTAGACCCTACCTTAGCTGGATGGCTACATCATTGCTGCAGCAACACAGTTGTTTAGCAGAGGTAAACACTGCCTGCCTGCCTCCTTATCTTACTGTCTTCCGTTACCTTCAAAAGTCAGGATTCCCAGGTTAACTCACCAAAACTTTAGATCTCCACCATATGAAGTTAACACATCAGCTGGCAAGTTAGAGTGAAATGAAACTGAAGATTTGGCTTCTCTTCCTCATTTATACATGAAGATGTCATAGCTCAGGGACTCTGAGCTACAAAGCCAAAACTGGGATCCAAATTTAGGGCCCCTGCTCCACACTCCTGAGATCTGTGGGGCAAAATATGTTAGCAATCTCTGGCCAGTCCTTTCCCTGTTCAATCCAATAGTGTCTTTCTTAGAAATGCCTTTCCCTTTGACCAAGATGACCCTTTTGCACATTCTAGGAGATCTGGACAGAGTTACCTTTAAGACAATGCCATGCCTTTGCTGTACCAGTTATCTACTGCTGTTTTAGAAACTACCCAAAAACTTAGTGTCCTAATATTATGACCATGTGTTATTATTTATGAATCTGTGGGTCAGCTGAGTAGCTGGTCTGGGCCAGATACAGCTGATCCCAGACAGACTAGCCATGCATCAGCTCTCAGCAGTTGGGTTGGTTGGGGCCTGCCAGATCTAGAAGGGCCTCACTCACCTGTCTGGTGATTGGCTGGCTAAGAGTGATGGCTGTAACTAGACCATATGTCTCTAGCTATTCATCATGCTAGGACAGGTTTTTCTTTCACAACACAAGGACAGAATCTCAAAAGAGTGTGTGCAAGCATGCAAGGCCCATGAGGCCTAGACTCGGACCTGAGGCACCATTACTTCTCCTAGATTCTGTTGGTCAAAGCCAGTCCAATACAAAGGGTGGGGGAAGATTCCACTTCTTAGTGGGAAAAACTGCAAAGTGTGAGTAGAGGAAGGAGTGGAGAATTGGAGCTATTTCTTGGAAT
This sequence comes from Hylobates moloch, assembly GCF_009828535.3. Lineage (NCBI taxonomy): Eukaryota > Metazoa > Chordata > Mammalia > Primates > Hylobatidae > Hylobates > Hylobates moloch. The sequence continues at coordinate 1,376,370 of NW_026652302.1, read as the reverse complement.
CAGTTTATGTAGATAGGAACCTAGGCCTGGAGTCCTAACATATGAATCATTTATAATTGGAAGACGTGTTAAATATCATCCAGTCCAGCCCCCTCAGTTTATAAATGAGGGAACTGAGGCCCTCTCCAACACACAGTTCCTGATTGTCTGCTTTAAGCCAAGGACAAATCCAGTGAACAAGCTGCTTAACCTTAAATAGCTATTAGATAGAGCGTAAAAGGGTAAAAATCATCTTAGGTCCATTTCTAGCTATCTAGGCATTATCCTTCAATCTAGCAATCCAACTTTTAGGAGTTCACCCTGAGCATACACCTCCAACAATACAAAAGTACATATGCGGCTGGGCGCGGTGGCTCACGCTTGTAATCCCAGCACTTTGGGAGGCCGAGGCGGGTGGATCACGAGGTCAGGAGATCGAGACCATGGTGAAACCCCGTCTCTACTAAAAATACAAAAAATTAGCCGGGCGTGGTGGCGGGCGCCTGTAGTCCCAGCTACTCAGAGAGGCTGAGGCAGGAGAATGGCGTGAACCCGGGAGGCGGAGCTTGCAGTGAGCCGAGATTGCGCCACTGCACTCTAGCCTGGGCGACAGAGCAAGACTCCGTCTCAAAAAAAAAAAAAAAAAAAAGTACATATGCACAGGTTATTCATTACAGCAATATTTGTAATTTTGCAATGTTGGAAACTATCTAAATGTCCAAGCATAGAGAGTGATTGAATGGCCTATGGTACGTATATACACTGGATTACTATGCAGCTGGAAAAAATGGTATGAGAATGATCTTCAGGAACTGATACAGAGTGATTTTGAGGATAAGGTGTTAAAGGAAAACAGTGACATACAAAAAAAAGGCTATATTTTATATAAGAAATAAGTGAAATTATTAAAATATATGTACCTTTGCTTATTTTACAAAAAAAAAAATCAAGAAAAATAATCCAGAACGCAATGAAGTTGGTTATCCTCAAGGAGTGGGAGAGAATAGGATGGAAAATATACAGTAAAGAGAAATTTTTTTCTAAGTATACCTTTTTGTACAGTTTTCACATTAGGAAGCATTACTCTCTATCCTTTCAATACTGAGGTTAACTAAGGAAGTACATATTGGAAAAATATAATTAAATCTTAGGAGGATTTTAAAAACCTAAAAATGAAAGCAAATTGAAACAAGTCAACCTGATTGTATTTTAAATGAATATTCCAACCACAATAAATGCGAAAAAAAGAAAGGAAGAACTAGTCCAGGTAATTTGGGAACATTGTATCTGACTACCTGTCCTCAGTATTGGGCAGATAGGGGTAGGGGCAGAATTTCAAGCAAATATTGGCATGGGTGAAGCAGTTTTGAAACAATTTTAAATGTATTATAGGATTGATCAAACACATACATGAGGAAGAAGAATCATACAAATATGAAATGGAGGCTGGGGGCAGTGGCTCACACCTGTAATCCCAGCACTTCAGGAGGCTGAGGTGGGTGGATCACGTGAGGTCAGGAGTTTGAGACCAGCCTGGCCAACATGGAGAAACCCTGTGTCTTCTAAAAGTATGAAAATGAGCCAGATGTGGTAGCACATGCCTGTAATCCCAGCTACTTCGGAGGCTGAGACAGGAGAATCTCTTGAACCCAGGAGGCAGAGGTTGCAGTGAGCTGAGATCACACCATTGCACTCCAGCCTGGGTGAGAGTGAGACTCTGTCTCAAAAAAACAACAACAAAAAATGAAATGGGGAAAATAAGAAGAAATGTTGTGGGGGATGGACTTGAATTAGATGTATTTATGTGAACTATCTCTTTAAAAACATGCACACACATGCATGTGTATATATGCATTCACATACATACGTGTGTGCATGTATGTATGTATGTGTAAACAAATGTGTGGGTACATGTGCATGCTTCCTAATTCACTCACCACTGAAAGACACCCATGAGCAGTGAGCATACACAGCATCCAGATCTTGGTCTTTCATACAATTCCTTGCTCAAAGGAGCCAGGGCTCCTTGGAGAAATGGGTGATTGCAGTGGGGTCCTGGTTAAGATGAGACTAGAGCAAACTTGTCCAACCTGCGACCCACAGGCCGCATGTGGCCCAGGATGGCTTAGAATGAGGCCCAGCACAAATTCATAAACTTCCTTAAAACATTATGAGATTGTTTTTGCGACTTTTTTTGTTGTTTTTTTTTTTTAGCTCATCAGCTATCGTTAGTGTTAGTGTATTTTATGCATGGCCTGAGACAGTTCTTCCCTTCTAATGTGGCCCAGGGAAGCCAAAAGATTGCGCACCCCTAATGCTAGAGATTTTGTCATGTTAGGAAGGAAGGAGATGCTAAAAGAAAACCGACAACAACAACAACAAAAAGATAGCCACAAGGCATTGAAGTCAGCTACTAAGGAATTTGTTTTGACCAGAGCTAGGACAATTTGAGTAGCAAAAGAATCATAGCAACTAATTACACAGAATTGGAAAAAAGTAGAAATTCATGCCTTCTTGTCAGTAATAAATTGATAATTTAATGGCAGAAAAGGGAGGGTTATTGCTTGCGGTGAACTCGGAGTGGAAGAAGGGCTGAATTGCAGAGTCAGCCTTTTGCAGCCATCAAAGTGAAGGTTGAATCAGGCAAAAATCATCAAGCATTGCTAAATGTAGGGGAAAAGTTTGGTGCGGAATATGTTTGCATTGACTTACATTATCTCTCCAGTGACTGCTTTTTAGTTGCAAGGGGAAAAACAGTAAAACAGGTCTCATTCATGGCAATAATTTTGATGACCTAGTCAAAGTGTGAAACTGATTACTCCACTATATAATTACTGTTTTTCCCCTTGTCACCTATAATATTCAGGATGAGAATGATAATCATGACAAAACATCAGACAAATGCAAAATCATGGACTTTTTAAAATAAAAAATGGGAGCAGGAAGTCTTCATTTTCAGAAATTTATACCATAAAAGGCAAAAAATAAATATTGAGAATCTGTTCCAGATCAAAGGAGACTAAAGAGACATGAGCACTAATCTCAATATCTGACATTAGACTAGGTCCTGTAGTATGGGGGAAAGAAATGCCATAAAGGACATTATTGAGTCAATTGATGAAATTGGAATATAGACAGTAGATTAGATAAAAGTATTGTATCAATGTTAAATATACAGAAGTTGATAGCTTTTCTGCAGTTAGGTAAGAAAGCATCTCTATTCTCATGAAATACATGCTGAAGTACTTAGGAGAAATGGCTAAGACGTACGTTACACCCTCCAATACTTCTGAGTACATAATGATACATAGTTTCCGTATTTATAGAAAAACAGAGTCTGCAATAATAAAGCAAATGAAGTCAATGTTAGGTGGACTTTGTTTTTGCCATTTTTCTGTAAATTTGAACTTGTGTCCAATTAAAACATTTAAAACATTTTTTTAAAAAGACAAATGAGTTTGAATACTGGTCCACCATCTACTGGTTGTGTAACCTAGGACTCTACTTAATTTCTCTGATCTTTAGTTTCTTCATTAGAGAAACAAGAATATCACCTTTCTTGTCTTCTCTTGAGGATAAGACATTGAGCATCAAGTGACTAGCAAAGTGCCTGGCCCTACAGAGTATGCATTCAATAAATGACAGCTTTTCCATTCACATCTAAACATACTTAGGTTATCTTTACCTCAACTGCTTTATTGGTGAAGATTCTCTTTTTCAAAGTAGTCTGAAAGCTCCAAGAGGAAAGAATTGCATTTTCTGCAATTTATTTTTTATTATTATACTTTAAGTTCTAGGGTACATGTGCACAACATGCAGGTTTGTTACGTATGTATACATGTGCCATGTTGGTGTGCTGCACCCATTAACTCGTCATTTATATTAGGTATATCTCCTAATGCTATCCCTCCCCCTTCCCCCCACCCCACAACAGGCCCCAGTGTGTGATGTTCCCCTTCCTGTGTCCAAGTGTTCTCATTGTTCAATTCCCACCTATGAGTTAGAACATGCGGTGTTTGGTTTGCTTTCCTTGCGACAGTTTGCTGAGAATGATGGTTTCCAGCTTCGTCCTTGTCCCTACAAAGGACATGAACTCATCATATTTTATGGCTGCATAGTATTCCGTGGTGTATATGTGCCACATTTTCTTAATCCGTCTATCATTGATGGACATTTGTGTTGGTTCCAAGTCTTTGCTATTGTGAATAGTGCCGCAATAAACATACGTGTGCATGTGTCTTTATAGCAGCATGATTTATAATCCTTTGGGTATATACCCAGTAATGGGATGGCTGGGTCAAATGGTATTTCTAGCTAGATCCCTGAGGAATCGCCACACTGACTTCCACAATCGTTGAACTAGTTTATAGTCCCACCAACAGTGTAAAAGTGTTCCTATTTCTCCACATCCTCTCCAGCACCTGTTGTTTCCTGACTTTTCAATGATGGCCATTCTAACAGGTGTGAGATGGTATCTCATTGTGGTTTTGATTTGCATTTCTCTGATGACCAGTGATGATGAGCATTTTTTCATGTGTCTTTTGGCTGCATAAATGTCTTCTTTTGAGAAGTGTCTGTTCATATCCTTCGCCCACTTTTTGATGGGGTTGTTTTTTTCTTGTAAATTTGTTTGAGTTATTTGTAGATTCTGGATATTAGCCCTTTGTCAGATGAGTAGATTGCAAAAATTTTCTCCCATTCTATAGGTTGCCTGTTCACTCTGATGGTAGTTTCTTTTGCTGTGCAGAAGCTCTTTAGTTTCATTAGATTCCATTTGTCAATTTTGGCTTTTGTTGCCATTGCTTTTGGTGTTTTAGACATGAAGTCCTTGCCCATGCCTATGTCCTGAATGGTATTGCCTAGATTTTCTTCTAGGGTTTTTGTAGTTTTAGTTCTGACATTTAAGTCTTTAATCCATGTTGAATTAATTTTTGTATAAGATATAAGGAAGGGATCCAGTTTCAGCTTTCTACATATGGCTAGCCAGTTTTCCCAGCACCATTTGTTAAATAGGGAATCCTTTCCCCATTTCTTGTTTTTGTCAGGTTTGTCAAAGATCAGATGGTTATAGATGTGTGGTATTATCTCTGAGGGCTCGGTTCTGTTCCATTGATCTATGTCTCTGTTTTGGTACCAGTACCATGCTGTTTTGGTTACTGTAGCCTTGTAGTATAGTTTGAAGTCAGGTAGCATGATGCCTCCAGCTTTGTTCTTTTGGCTTAGGATTGCCCCGGCAATGTGGGCTCTTTTTTGGTTCCATATGAACTTTAAAGTAGTTTTTTCCAATTCTGTGAAGAAAGTCATTGGTAGCTTGATGGGGATGGCATTGAACCTATAAATTACCTTGGGCAGTATGGCCATTTTCATGATATTGATTCTTCCTATCCATGAGCATGGAATGTTCTTCCATTTGTTTGTATCCTCTTTTATTTCATTGAGCAGTGGTTTGTAGTTCTCCTTGAAGAGGTCCTTCACATCCGTTGTAAGTTGGATTCCTAGATATTTTATTTTCTTTGAAGCAATTGTGAATGGGGAGTTCACTCATGATTTGGCTCTCTGTTTGTCTGTTAGTGGTGTATAAGAATGCTTGTGAATAGGCAAAAACTGGAAGCATTCCCTTTGAAAACTGGCACAAGACAGGGATGCCCTCTCTCACCACTCGTATTCAACATAGTGTTGGAAGTTCTGGCCGGGGCAATCAGGCAGGAGAAAGAAATAAAGCATATTCAATTAGGAAAAGAGGAAGTCAAATTGTCCTTGTTTGCAGATGACATGATTGTATATTTGGAAAACCCCATCGTGTCAGCCCAAAATCACCTTAAGCTGATAAGCAACTTGAGCAAAGTCTCAGGATGCAAAATCAATGTGCAAAAATCACAAGCATTTTTTTTTTTTTTTTTTTTTGAGACAGAGTCTCGCTCTGTTGCCCAGGATGAAGTGCAGTGGCGTGATCTCGGCTCACTGCAACCTCCACCTCCCGGGTTCAAGCAGTTCTCCTGCCTCAGCCTCCCGAGTCCCGAGTAGCTGGGACTACAGGCATGTGCCACCACACCCAGCTAATTTTTTTGTATTTTTAGTAGAGACAGGGTTTCACCATGTTAGCCAGGATGGTCTTAATCTCCTGACCTCATGATCTGCCTGCCTTGGCCTCCCAAAGTGCTGGAATTACAGGCATGAGCCACAAGAATTGCGTTTTCTAACTCCAGATGGCTAACATATCATGGGCCCAGAACTGAGCTGAAATAAGGAGGACAATCCAATCTAGGGATGGGGAGTAACTTAGTTTGGGTGCCTTATCTGTCCCTTGGCAAATGGCGTAGTTTACACACTTGTCACTCATTGGTCAAGGAGATGGTTGAAAAAAGGCACAGCACTTTAAGAAGCCACGTGTTACTGATTGGTAATGTATGAGCCAAGCCTCTGCCCCATCAAAAATCTAGAGACTTCACATGGGGAAACCAGGCTACCACCATCTTCATCACAGAAATCTTTTTGTCATGGTGAGGTTCACTTGTTCTGGTAGAAAGTGAGTTATAACTTGTGGGCCATCATGTTTTTTAATATTTGAAATGAGAAACCATGCTTAGCAGTTAAATTCTTCGAGGCCTGGCAGAAACAAACACCAGAAGACAGTAACCTTCAGCAGGCCCCACTGATTTATGATGAGCAAGGAGAATGAGATTTATGACCCTGAAACATAGCAAATATTCACTGGTGTTAGCATTCAGAATATTCATGTGTTGCCACTCTTTCATGTTAAATACCTGCTTTAAGCTCTTTGGGGAGAAAAAAACCACAATACTTTTCCTTTGGAAGTCCTGACCATGTTGACTGATTGTCTGAATACATGTGGAATACCAATTCCCATTTTTGAACTTGAGTTTTGTCTTGACTTTTAAAGTTGGTTCATGTTTCTTTTCTCTTCTTCCTTGTCTTCATGAGTATCATTCAAGGGATGTAAAATCATAAAACTTTATAGCTAGAGAAAATTTAAGAGATTATCACATCTGTCCTCCTTTGAGGCTAGGGAAGCAACGTGACCTCGTAAGGACTCACAGTTAGCGAACGTCATAAAGACACTGAGAATTCAGTGCCTCCTGTCCAGTGCTTATTTTAAAATTATACGTGGTTTTTACTAAATCCCTTTTACACCAACCACTGTGCTTGTAATTTGATTTAATTTTCATCATCCCTTTGACTGAACTTAAAAATCATTTTAGCCAAACTATTTGTGATGGTTACTGTTGAGCATCAACTTGATTGGATTGAAGGATGCAAAGTATTGTGTCTGCGAGGGTGTTGCCAAAGGAGATTAACATTTGAGTCAGTGGACTGGAAAAGGCAGACCCACCCTCAATCTAGGTGGGCACCATCTAATCCACTGCCAGCACTGCTAGAATAAAGCAGGCAGAAGAGCGTGGAAGGACTTGACTTGCTGAGTCTTCTGGCCTTCATCTTTTTCCAGTGCTGGATGCTTCCTGCTCTCGAACATCAGACTCCAAGTTCTTCAGCTTTTGGACTCTTAGACTTACACCAGTGGTTTGCCAGGGGCTCTTGGGTCTTCGGCCACAGACTGAAGGCGGCACTGTCAGCTTCCCTACTTTTGAGGTTTTGGGACTCAGACTGGCTTCCTTGCTCCTCAGCTTGCAGATGGCCTATTGTAGGACTTCACTTTGTGATCGTGTGGGTCAGTACTCCTTAATAAACTCCCCTTCATTTATGCATCTATCCTATTAGTTCTGTCCCTCTACAGAACTCTGACTAATACGCTATTTCACACCAAATAATTGTAGACTGTAAACCTCAAGCTATTTTCTTCAATTTTTAAAAAATAATGATCTGGAGCCATCCATCCAAAGAGCTGATGCTGGTAATAATAAGGACAATAAGCAAAGAACACTTGGTTCAGAAGCCTAGTTAGCTTCATGACATTACTGTTCAGGCAATGGTGTTCAGTTTGAGTTTCTGAATAGAATTATTTTTCAGGAACAATATGAAAACACTGTAGGTGGTGAGTAACATGCTAGATAATGACATAAAATAGGACAAAATTCTCTAGAACTAAAATGCTTCTTTGATTACCCATAGCTGTAATATCCACCGTGCTTTAATTTCTGTTACAATTATTTTACAAATAGAGGAAAACACAAAACATTCTTAAAAATCTCAAACCTAACTTGCCTGAATTCAGGCCCTTAGACATTTCAACATTTCTTTAATTCATTCCTTAACTACATTATTATTGAAGCAACTATTCTGAACCAGACATTGGTCTAGAATAAGATACTGCTGAATACCCAGTGTCCTCACGGAACTGAGAGTTGAGAAAAGATGGGCTAGCAAGAAATTACGATCAAACGGGAAAACCACTGACTGTGGCTCTTTATAAAATCGATTCAATCACCATACCAGAGAACAGTTTCTTAAAACAAAAGAGAGAGTATAAAACACACACACACACACACGCGTGCACACACACACACACACACACACATCAAAACCAGAAGAAGAAGAAACAGGTAAGTCTTAGCAAAGAAGAGCCAAGGAAACATGTTCGTATTAGAATAGTTGTTGTGTAGGAGTCTATGAGAGATTAGTGCTGCCACCACAGCCCTCACAGCTAGTGTGGCAGTTTTCACTTCTTAAAAGAGTTAAATAGTCTCATGACTACACTAGTGTCAACTCATGGAGTTAAGGTTTAAAACTGGAAGGTACTAATAGAGGTCTATCTAGTTAAGTTCATCATTTTCCATTGAATGGACTCAGGGTACTTTTCTAAGACCACACAATAATTGTGTGTAAGCTGCAGATGTTAGTCCTGCTTTATCCCAAACCTCCGTGCATTGGGAGGTGGTAGTGTTGGATCAAGGTGATTCTGTTTTGGAGGGCAACCACCCAGCTGACATTTCTTAAGCCAGAGCCCAGCACCCCCTGTCCTGTTGCCCATGGTGCTGTCATATTTTGACCCAAAGTGAACTGAGACCTCAGATGTATTCATCTCAGAACAGAGAATAGTATTTCTGTATAACCATTTACTGTTCAAGAGAGAATCATTTAGAAAAATACTTCATTATGGGAAAAACAATACAAAGTAAAACAATACAAGCAAAGGATAGAAGTATTTTATATAATAGTCAGAAATTATCCTGAAATGATACTGGAACACACGATGGAAAACACAATTTAAAAACTCAGTTGCATTTGATCTTACAAGCATCATAACAACTCAATTCTTTTTTGCTTTCGATACAGAATCACTTTCTCCTAGGTCACTTCCCCAGTATACCCATTCTCCTGACTTGATTGAGGTCCCGCCCTGAGTCCCCAGCGCCCGTGTGTGTCTCTGTCATGGCACTCGGGACACTGTGCCAACATTGTCTCTTCATCTTGCTGCTTCCCTCACTAGACTTTACCCTCTCCATGCCCTGAGCAAACCGATTTCCATTGCTTATTAGCAGATCTGACAGTATCTGGCACATTCTAGTACTCACTAGAACTTTGAAGGGAACTTAATAATTTAAAGCAGTTACAAGCGTTTGCATGCTCTTCTGACTAATATTATTGTTACGTCTCGTAATGTGGGAAAAATACAGTTCCGGGTGTATGTGGGTTGTTAGGAAAAATTTCTCGTTTTAAATCTTAAGGTGGATCTGCCCCTCTACGCTAAAAATCAAAAAGAATATATTCTTACATGTATCTCTAGGTTAGAATCCTTACTAAAATATTGTGAGTGCAGATAAGATGAAGAAGGATATTTCTTGGATAGTAAAGTGGCATTCCTCAATCAGTTCTGCTGTAATTAATTTAGAATTTAAAGCTAAAAATCCAGACGTTCGATGATGTGTTCAATAACTCGTGCTGGGATCTATTTTTTCAGTAATGCTTATCTTTCCAAGGGGCACAGTTAATTTCTTCAGTACTACTCTGTAAATTATTACAGAAATTACAAATCTACTAAAAAATCAATACAACTAATTGTAAATTAATAGATTTTTAAGTGTGAAGGAGTGTGTAATAATGGAGATGAGTTCTTTAAAGAAAATGCCAGTTCCAGCATCAAGGGCTCAGGGCTCCAGCTGTTTCATGTGACATCTTCAAGTGTAAACACATTTCTTTCCTTCCCCCAACTCTGCCCCTCCACCCCCTCACTTCCCACTGATTTAGTCTGCCACTGCCGCGAATAACATTTCCATTAGCCACCTACTGTTAAATCACAGAGTAACGATGATAAAAAAAAATTCCAACATGCAAACAAACCAATAGAGAAGCAACTGGGGTTACTGTCTGTCTCAAACATTTTTTATGGGGCCCACCGGTGTTGAAACTAAAGGAAAACAACATGTGAAGTTAAACAAACTGGATCGAATAGGGAGCTCCAGAATGCGGGTTTATAGCAAGTGCAAATCTGAATACAGTGCATTTCTAATTCTATATTTGATATGCTGAACGAATCATCTTTAGTATTGTACTTGTGTGTCCATGAATTTTAGCATGAGCTTAGTTATTTCTATGTATATATGCCACATCATTGCCAATCAATTTTAGGCAATGATGGGCTTGTCAATAAAAAGACCAATAATTATCACCATTATATTGAATGAATCAATGAGAATGTGCCAAGGTCCTGTTGTCCTGTGCACTTAGGTGAATTTTTTTAATGCTATAACTTGACATTAATTTAGCACTTCACAATTTACAAAGTGCTTTTGGTTTAGATTTTGGTCTCAAAGCAGTAAATTAAGGCAGATGTTAATTATGTTCTACAGGTGAGAAAACTGGTTGAGGGAGGTTCAGAAACCTACCCTGGATGTAGAGCTAATTACTAGTCAAGATGCTCTCACAAAACCAGTTATATAGTAGTATTCTATTTCAGTACGCGATGTGGTTCCAGAATTGTACTTGAAGTCTGACAGCTCAAAGTAAATCTCTAGGTTTATGCTGTATAGATGACACCTGGGCCCCTGATGGGAGGGGCTGGAGAATCCTCAAGAATGCCTGTCCCAGGAAGGGGCAGCTATCACCAGCAAAGGTGCTGGGCATATATAGGCCTAGACACCCCATCTTGCACAAGTCTTTCTTTTAGCTTGCAGGAACCTGGAAGAAGGTCAGGTTTGACGGAATCTTCTCTATTCAATGGTTAAGGAACTGGCTAGGTACCTAAAACAGAGATGCAGAAGAGGTATCTGTGCTCCTTGCCAGTGGGGTGAGTCAAAGGTTCAATGGCTGCCTGCTTCCCTTCCCCATATACCTGTGTTATTTGGTTACTTCCTGCCCTCATGGCAATTTTGGTATATATAGGGATAGGGTGGGGAAGTGGGACCCTGCAGATGGGGGGAAAAGAGTTTGCTCACTCAGCCTTATGCTGAGAGGTTAACCTTAGGGAACTCACTCTCACTAAAACTGATCATAACAAACACTAGTTTAGCAGGGGGAACACTGTAGCCTCTTTGGTTTATGCCTAAGAGAATCTACAGTGTAAGAGAATCTACAATGTAACTGAGCTACATTTTCAATTCAACAGTAATAAGTAGGCTTATAGGATGCAATGAAGATAAAATTTCAATTTAATGTAATTTAACCAAGTTATAAAGAGTCTTCATATTACTATTATTTGACATTTATGGCCTGTAATCATGTGTGTGCCATGTGCTTTTCAGAACATAAGCCTGATCTGAAAATTTTAAATTTTAAATCTGAGTTGGCATATGAAGACAGTCAACTAAATCCTTTATTAACTTGAACTAGCTTATTTTTTCTGGCATTTACTAGTCATAGGAAGTAGGAAAGTTCAATATATAAATAAACCAAATAAAACTAAAACAAATCCACAAAACTAAAATAATATATAAATAAACCAAACCAAACTAACATAAAACAAAATTCATAAATTATGTATATAAATAACCAAACAAAACTAAAATAGATCTTGTGAGAATAGATGTTTTAATATTGTTAAAAATAAACAAATAAATAAATAAATAAATAAATAAATAAATAAATAAATAAAATCAACTTCAGAAACTAGAGCTGGGGTAAATACTGTCAATGCCATCTCCTATTTCTTTCAGATCTTTAATTCTTGATGATATGTAAAATTTAAAATTATGACCTTGAGGCATCGTGATTGACTATTAAGAGAGGCTAAGTTTAATGTCTTGTATTTACTCAGGCATGAAACATTTCTAAACAAAAAATTTTTGAAATAAAACTTTCTGATTAAATACCACTTGGCAGGGAATAAAGTTAGTGTCATGGACTGAATGCTTATGTTCCTGCAAAATTCATATATTGAAATTCTGACCCTCAATGTGATGGTATTAGGAGATGGGGCGTTTGGTAGGTAATTAGGTCATGAGGGTGGAGCCCTTATGAATAGGATTAGTGCCCTTATAAAAAGACATGAGAGAACTTGCTCGCTCTCTCTCTCTCTCTCTCTCTCTCTCTGTGTGTGTGTGTGTCTTCACCATGTGAGGATACAGCAAGAATAAATCCAACTGCAAATTAAAAAGAGGGTCCTTCCCAGGAACTGAGTCAGCCAGCACCTTGATCTTGGACTTCCAGCCTCTGGAACTGTGAGAACTACATTTCTGTTGTTTAAGCCACAAGTCTATGGCATTCTGTTACAGCAGCCCAAACTAAGTTGGCTTTTCCTATATAAGTAATAAATACTTGTTATAGGAACTATGGAAAATTAAGAATAGAATTTTTTTTAAATTCAGGAGTTCTAGTATCCTGGTTATTGTCTAATATATTAGTATTCCCTATTTTTGAAATTCTCTTCTGAAATTTTAATAGTTACATAATATTAAGGGACAGTCAATGTTGGAAAGATGTTCCAAGAATGTATATGTTCAATTATTCCTCCACAGGATTCAGACTGAAAATTCTTTTTTTTTTTAAGATTCAGGGGTACATGTGCAGGTTTGTTATATAGGTAAACTTGTGTGGGTTTGTTGTACAAATTATTTCATCACCCTGATACTAAGCCTAGTACCCAGTGGTTGCTTTTTCTGCTCTCTTCCTCCTCCCACCCTCCACCCTCAAGTAGGCCCCGGTGTTTGTTGTTCCCTTCTTTGTGTTCACTAGAAATATCTCATCATTTAGCTCTCACTTATAAAGTAAGAAAATGCAGTATTTGGGTTTTGTTCCTGCATTAATTTGCTAAGGATAATGGCCTCCAGCCCATCCATGTTCCTGCAAAAAACATGATCTTGTTCTTTTTTATGGCTGCATAGTATGCCATGGTATATATATACCACATTGTCTTCATTCAATCTGTCGTTGATGGGCACTTAGGTTGATTCTATGTTTTTGCTATTGTTAATAGTAGTGCAATCAACATTCATGTGCATGTATCTTTATAGTACAATGATTTATATGCCTCTGACTTTATACCCAGTAATGGGATTACTGGTTCAAATGGCAGCTCTGTTTTTAGCTCACTGAAGAATTGTCACACTGCTTTCCATAATGGTTGAGCTAATTTACACCCCTATTGATGGTGTATAAGCATTCTCTTTTCTCTACAACCTCACCAGCATCTGTTATTTTTTTATTTTTTAATAATAGCCATTCTGACTGGTGTGAGATGGTATCTCCTTGTGGTTTTGATTTGCATTTTTCTAATGATCCATAATATTGAGCTTTTTCTCATATGCTTGTTGGGCACATGTATGTCTTCTTTGGAAAAGTGTCTGTTCATGTCCTTGGCTCACTTTTTAATGTTTTTTTTTCTTGTAAATTTTTAAGTTCCTTATAGATGCTGGATATTAGACTTTTGTCAGATGTATGGTTTGAAAATATGTTCTCCCCTTCTTTGGATTGTCTATTTATTCTGTTGATAGTTTCTTTTGCAGTGCAGAAGCTCTTAAGTTTAATTAGATCCCATTTGTCAATTTTGGCTTTTGTTGCAATTGTTTTGGTGTCTTCTTCATGAAATCTTGCCCATTCCTATGTCCAAGATGGCATTGCCTAGGTTGCCTTCCAGGTTTTTATAGTTTGGGTTTTACATTTAAGTCTTTAATCCATCTGGGGTTGATTTTTTTATATGGTATAAGGAAGAGGTCCAGTTTCAATCTTCTGCATATGGCTAGCCAGTTATTTCAGCACCATTTATTGAATAGTGCTGTAGCCATTGCTTGTTTTTGTCAGCTTTGTCGAAGATCAGATGGTCATAGGTGACCTTATTTCTGGGCCCTTTATTCTGTTCCATTGGTCTGTGTGTCTGTTTTTGTACCAATACCAAGCTGTTTTGGTTACTGCAGTCCTTGTAGTATAGTTTGAAGTTAGGTAAAGTAATGCTTCAAGCTTTGTTCTTTTTGTTTAATATTGCCTTGGTTATTTGGGCTTTTTTTTTGTTCCATATGAATTTTAAAATAGTTTTTTTCTAGTTCTGCGAAGAATGTCATTGGTAGTTTGATAGGAATAGTATTGAATCTGTAAATTGCTTTGGGCATTATGGCCATTTTAATGATATTAATTCTTCCTACCCATAGGCATGGAATGTTTTTCCATTTGTTTGTATCAACTCTGATTTCTTTGAGCAGTGTTTTGTAATTCCAATTGTAGAGATCTTTCGCTTCTCTGGTTAGCTGTATTCCTAGATATTTTATTCTTTCTGAGGCAATTGTAAATGAGATTGTGTTCCTGATTTGACTCTTGGCTTGGCTGTTGTTGATGTATAGAAACGTTCATGATTTTTGCACAATGAGTTTGTATACCGAAACTCTGCTGAAACTGTTTATTAGCTGAGGGAGCTTTTGAGCTGAGACTGTGGGGTTTTCTAGATATTGAATCATATCGATATCTGCAAACAGGGATAGTTTGACATCCTTTCTTCCTACTTGGATGCCTGTATTTCTTTCTCTTTCCTGATTGCTCTGGCTAGGATTTCCAATGCAATGTAGAGTGGGAGTGATGAGAGATGTCATCTTGGTCTTGTGCCAGTTTGCAAGAGGAATGCTTACAGCTTTTCCTCATTCAGTATGATGTTAGTGGTAGGTCTGTCATAGATGACTCTTATTATTTTGAGGTATGTTCCTTCAATATCTAGTTTACTGAGAATTTTTAACATGAAGAAATGTTGGATTTTATCTAAAGCCTTTTCTGTATCTATTGACATAATTGTGTGGTTTTTGTCTTTAGTTCTCTTTATGTGATGAATCACATTTATTAATTTGTGCATGTTAAACCAAACTTGCATCCCAGGGATGAAGCCTACTTAATCGTGGTGGATAAACTTTTTGATGTGCTGCTGGATTCAATTTCCAAGTATTTTGTTGAGGAGTTTTGCATCAATGTTCATCAAGGATATTGGCCTGATGTTTTCTTTTTTTGGTTGTGTCTCTGCCAGGTTTTGGTATCAGAATGATGCTGGACTCATAGAATGAGTTGGGGAGGAGTCCTCAGTTTTAGGAAATAGTTTCTGTATTAATGGTACCAGTGCTTCTTTGTACATCTGGTAGAATTCCACTGTGAATCCATCTGATCTTGGGCTTTTTTGGTTTCTGGTTGGTAGGCTAGTTATTACTGATTCAATTACAGAGCTCATATTGGTCTGTTCAGGGAATCAATTTCTTCCTGGTTCAGTCTTGGGAGGGTGAATGTCTCCAGGGATTTATCCACCTCTTCTAGGTTTTCTAGTTTTTTCACATACAAGTGTTTGTAGTACTTTCTGATAGTTATTTTTATTTCTGTGGCATCAGTAGTAACATCTTCTTTGTCATTTCTATTTGTATTTATTTGGATCTTCTCTCTTTTCTTCTTTATTAGTCTAGCTGGTGGCCTATCTTATTATTTTTTCAAACAACCACTCCTGGATTCATTGATATGTTGAATGGTTTTTCATATCTAAGTTTCCTTCAGTTCAGCTCTGATTTTGGTTATTTCTTGTTTTCTGCTAGCATTGGGGTTGGTTTCCTCTTGCTTCTCTAATTCTTCCAGTTGTAATGTTAGGTTGTTAATTTTAGATCTTTCTAACTTTTTGATGTGGGCATTTAGTGCTATGAATTTTCCTCTTAACACTGCCTTAGCTGTGTCCCAGAAATTCTGGCATGTTGTATCTTTGTTCTCATTGGTTTCAAATAACTACTTGATTTTTGCCTTAATTTCATTATTTACCCGAAAGTCATTCAGGAGCATGTTGTTTAATTTCCGTATAATTACGTGGTTTTTGAGTGCTTTTTAAGTCTTGACTTCTATTTTTATTGTGTTGTGGTCCAAGAGTGCATTTGGGATGATTTTGGTTCTTTTGCATTTGCTGAGGATTGTTTTTCATGGTAGTCTTTAACTAGAGCAGTCACTCAAATGCATTCAACATATGTGTCACAAAGAACCACACTGTCCCAGTTGCAAAATACTTACTTTGCCCAGTAAGTTCAGCTGTCTTCACTTTTTTAATGGGTTTAAATATTCTCAAACCTAAACTAGTGTCAAAGTCAGGTAGTCGAGATTTAAAATAAGAAGGTGCTATAGAGACATACTTCAGCCCATAATTATCCACTGAGTGGACACAGGGAAATAACATCACTTCTCTAAGACCACATAATGGTTGACCAAGACAGCAGGAAACCAAATCTCCTGATGCACTATTTTATTTACGCCAGTAGGTCTGAACCCTATCACACCTAACACCCCATTTTAATATATATATTTTCTAATTTTGTCTTTCCCATCTTGAAATGTAATTCATAAATGATATAACTAACATGCATATATTTTTAAAAACCAAACTAAAACTTATCAAAATGAAGAAACAAAAGGAAAAATTATAATAAAATTATATGCATTGCAATCTGTAATGCTTAGACATGGCATCACTGGTGGGCATAATTATGTCAGATGGTCACACTTGTATGTAGAATGACATCTACAAATGCAGACTGATGCAGTTGCGTTATGTTGGTAACTTATATTCTGCTGCTGGATTATCACTGTTGATGGGATTTTCTGAATTGGTGAACAAATCTTGGTAAAACATTGGGGGGGAAAGTACAGCTCTCCCTTGATACACACAGTACTTGAATTCCTAGAAAATTTAGTGTAGCTGAAAAATTAGCCAAAAATAATTTATGTTTAAAATAGTTTGACTCTGGGTTAAGGTAATTACAGTTTTCACCTACATAAATGTCTGGTACAGCATTTAAAATGTATGTGAGGAAAAATCCTTTATTGTATGGCACCCTCCTACATACTGTAGATTGTGCAGCATCCCTGGCATCTGGCCACTAAATGTCATGGACCTTTTGCTGCTTAGAAATGTCTCCTATCATATACCCTAGATTATCCCTCTTAAGTTCAGCCATCCACACAACTCTAGTGCATGGACACAAAGCAACCAAGTACTTTGCTATGCCTAATAAGAGCGACCTTTGCTCCAGTTCCCAATAAGTTCCTCATTTCCATCTGATACCTTGTCTGCATGGCCTTTCCTATCTGTATTTCTATCAGCATTTTGGTTACAACACTTAACTAGTCTCTAAGAAGTTCCAAACTTTCCTTCATCTTTCTCTCTTTCTTCTGAGCCCTGAAACTCTTCCAACCTTTGCCTGTTACCCAGTTCCAAAGCCACTTCCACATTTTCAAGTGTCTTTATAGCCACTCCTCATACCGATTTTCAGTCAGTCTCTCCAGAGAGACAGAACCAATAGGAAACATTGGTTTCCTGACACACGTGTTTCTATAATATATAAAGAAAGGGAATTTATTAGGGAGAATTGGCTCAGAGGATTAAAAAGTACCACGATAGTCCATCTATAAGCTGGAGAATGATAGAAGCATGGCTTCTAGAGAAGTTGGTAGCATGGCTCCTAGGGAAGGCAGTGGCATTACTTGGTCCAATTCTGAAAGCCTCAAAACTAGAGAAGCTGACAATGTAGGCCAGAGGCCTGAGAGCCCCTGAGAGGCCACTGGTGCAAGTCCCAGAGTCCAAAAGCCAAAGACCCTGGAGTCTGATGTGCAAAGGCAGGAAGAGGAAAGGGTGCACTGCTACAAAAGAGAGAAAGAGAGTGTGAGCAAAAAAAGAAAAGAAAGCTGAATGTCCACCTTCTTCCACCTGCTTTGTTCTAGCTGTGCCTGCAGCCGATTGGATGGTGCTCGCCCACGCTGAGGGCAGGTCTTCCTCTCTCAGTCCACTGACTCACATGTCAGTCTATTCCGGAAACACCCTCACAGACACACCCAGAAACAATTCCAGCCCTCTAGGCATCCTCAATCCAGTCAAGTTGACAGCTAATATTAACCATCACAGGAGTGATCGATTTTCTTAAAGAATCTCTGAACTGAGGTCATACTGCCTCCCATTGCTACAAGAATGACAGAAGAACATTCTAAACAGAGGCTTTTGGAGAAAAGTTTTGACTTTCCCGGTGCAAAAGAGTTTTCTTTGTGAGATAAAGTATAATAATCATAAATCACCTATTTTTTCTTACCCTTTAAAAATATAACGTGTGGGGGTGAAAATGATGCAGAGGATGTAACTCTGGGTTGGTTATGATAAAAATAGGATGTGCTCATTCTCTAATTTCTCAAATAAAATAATATCCCCTCCTTATTCAGCTCTCTCCTTCAAACATATTTCAGCACATATATCTTGCATTTACATTAAAATGCCCTCATTTTTCAAAATTGTTTAGTAGAAGTATAATCTCTGTCTTCTCTTTTGCAGAACCTAAGTCCAGTAGGACTCAGATCCAAACTCAGGCTTTGCCTGACAATCCTGTCCCTAGGGGTCATTCTCTAGTGACCCTCTGTATCATAGTTGGGTTTCAAGATAGACATTCTAGAAATTAATAATTGGGCTGTTTAAATCACATTGACAAATTCATTTCTCTCTGATGCCACATATTTCTGAACAAGAAGTGGCAAAAATCAATAAATTCATATTTAACTTACAGAATGTCATAAAAATTTTTGTTGTGCTGCAGAGCAAGGAAACATGCTGCCAGTCTGTTCGTTCCGATAAGAACATTCCTCTTTGAATTGCAATTTTACTATGTATTTATCTGTATTATACAAAAGCCTGTGGCAATCAGAGGAGGATGTTGGCATCTTTGGTTTCATAGAAATTTGCATATCAAAAATATGCAATGCTATAGTGATATATTGCATAGAAATATACAGTTCAATAAGCATAGTATTTTTCTTGGCACTTTTGAATGAAATACTTAAAGCGGTACTTTGCCTGAGTTCTAAATGTTTTTCACAGAAATCTTCCACATCTGTCTTTCATTTCTATTTTATATAAAGCGGTAGAGAAATGTTGTGATGTAATATTTTCTTGTATAATAGCATTAAATTAGTCCCTTTCTTCTGGAATGCTAAAAGCACTTTTCTGTTTCCTTGTTTTATCATTATATATAGCATATTTGTGGAACCAGATAAGACAGGCATTATTGCTATTTTGTATGTAAACAAACTGAAGTACAAAGGCATTAAATAGACAAGAGCAAAGACCTGCAACAAAATACATCAGGGTAGAGGGGACTTTTCAGAGAGCTGGGTCCTAGGGTATCCTGAGAGGGAAAGCCAGTGGGTTCCAGCTGATCATCTTGAACCTGACTCACAAACTAGTAGGCTCAACCATGGCTTGGAGGACCCAGGAGTGTCAGCTGACTTAAATGTACTCAGATACCCCACAAAGTGGTGTGCAGTTACGTCATTAGCAGTCATCAAAGGGTATTCTACTTTTCCTAGCAAACACAGTGAATGGTAATACTTTAACTCAGGCAAATACTAAATACTAAAATTATTGTCTTCCCAACTCTTCCCCTCTCTCCTTGAACTGAAAATAGAGCTGTGTCAGGTCTTACAGAATTGTGTGTGTGTGTGTGTGTGTGTGTGTGTGTGTATTGGGGGAGGGGAATGAAAATAAGTGTTGCTCAATCTTAGGGGAAATGAGGCACACCACACCTGCACCAGCTGAACTTACAAATGGCTGAGTAGCCACAGAGAGTATTTCCCCTTCACTTTGGTGTTCATGGTAAACACTCAGGCAGAGTCTGCTGACTGATGGAAAGGGAATGGGTTTGCCTATTGAACATTATCTGAATAACCATTCGGTGACTGATGTGCTTTTCTTGAACTTCGGTAAGTTGATTTCTGTAGCAAAATCATGATGAGTATGTAAAAACAGTATTTTAAACTACACATTAAAGGAGGCATAAGATTCATCAATTTTTGCATCTCCGATGAGGAAAATGGCAAGCAAGACCTAAACCAGCTTGATAATAGCCTTTCTGTTTAACTTAGGATCTTTGACCAAGAGCAGAGCCACCTGACAGCTTACACATTTTCTTCCTCCTTTCCAATAGCGTGGATAAAATTCCATCACAAAACAGAAGATTGAGAAGCATCAATGATCATCATAGATAGGAGATTTGATAAGCTATGCTCATGATCCAACACATTAGAACAATGAGTAAAGACTCTGAGCATAAAGTCTTGCAATCAGATTAGACACAAAAGCGGTGACCTGCCAGACATGCCTCATGGCATTTGCGTGGGGAACAAAGTTAGGTTCTTGGGAATCCATTGAGAAAGTGACAATGTAGAAAGAAGATATGAGACAGTGGGACTATTGAAGAGAGACACCCAATTAAGGAATTTCACAGGAATTTCAACATAGGGTACTGCTAATCCCCTCTTCTAAATGTTTGCTGACAAACGTGTAGAGCTTGTATTAGGGTGGAAATTGGAGCAGGCTAGGGAATAAGGAGGTGGAATTCTACTCTTTCTTTGCTGTATAACTTCAGGCAAAGTATCTTCATTCCTACCCAGCTTTGTGTCTTCATTTGTAAAAGGATTGAATTAGACTGAGGTGTTGTTTTAGAGGTCCCTTTCGATTCCAAACAATCTAAAGTTCTGTGACATCTCAAAATAACCTCGAGTAATGCAAATGCCACTTTTTAATATCTAGCATTAAAAACAACAAAAATAGCAAGGGCTGCTTACAGGCATCTGTATTACCATGAGCACAAATTGGACACATTCATTACAAAGCAGAGAAAATGCAGTGGGTCTGTTTCACAAAAATCATATCCTGAGGAAGAGAAATGTGTCAAAAAGTACCAGATTATGTGCCAAAATAGGAAATATTGTTCAAGTTGCTGGTGACCTTTCATAGTGAGATCATTCACTCGCTGGTTATGCTGTCACGTAACTTAATACTGCCCTTTAAAGGTCATTGCCATGGGTGTGCCCCTGGGCACGTCCTAATATAAGCCTCTAATTTACTTTCCCCCCATAAAATATATCCTATAATGAGGCATAGTTCCCCCACCCACTCTGAGTCTGGTGGGAAACATATTTATCCTTGTATTATAAGCATTTTACATTTAAAGATATTGGTGGGGGAGGAGGAAAGGTAAGACACTTCATTGCAAACCTTTGTTGCCTTCACTGATTAGGAAAGAAGGCATTCTATAATAGGAGAATTTTCCCAAGTAGCTAGAAGTGTTTAACTGTTTATATTACAACTTTGAAAAAAATTAGAATCTTTCTGTAAAGTACCAAATGTGGTATAACTGTATGCTTCTGACAACAGAAAACACTCAGCAACATTTGACTGTATGTTGTCACTTTCATTTATTTTACTTGGTTCCAAGGTCTTTCTTGAGAGTGGTCATAAGCAAAAAATCATCATTCTGCGGGATACCCCTGACTGGGTCGGGTGTGTGTGTCAGGTGAGACACAGTGAGAAGGTGAAACGAAAATGCATGAAATGGAAGAAATTTGTTACTCACAAGTCCCAGAGAGGTAAGGGGTAACGACAGGTGGGTGACGGGGTAGGGGGTGCAGGGGAGGACTGATGGGAAGTCCAGAGGCAGCAGGGAGCATAACTAGTGGATGGGAAAGTGAGAGAGGATTGAGAGAGAGAGGGAGCAAAACAGAACCTATGGACCTGTGAGATTCTGCCTATACTGAGGTCCATGGGCATTATCCCTTAGGCGTTCATGGGGATTGTAGATCAGCTAGTTTAAAGAAAACGTGCATGAAGGGGGAAACATATTTACATGATTCTGGTGTTGACCATTAGGTTTTATTGTGGTCAGTAGCTGTGGGATATGTCAGCTTTTGAGTCAGTGAGATAAGGAACAAGTGGGCCAAATTGCAAACAACCATACAAGGGAGGAAGTTTGAACTTCCCTCCTTGTGAGCCAAAGGTCAGAGAGCTCATTCAGGTTTCATACAACTTGTGTCAGGCCTAAACATGGATGCCAAGGCAGCAGCTACATTAAACAAATTTATGACATTGCTCCTTACTGATTCAGGTTCGTAATGTGCATGTGATTTAGCAAACATACAGCAAGTGTCTCCAGCGTGACTGGCCTGTGCAAAGGTTGAAATAGATAGACCCAGTCTTGCTCTGTGTAGGTTTGTGTTGTCATCCAGGTATTGGCAGTTGAGCTTGGATCAGTATGTTTTCTGCCTGCCTCTCAAGATCTCTCAAACTGCAGTACTAGTGGGCACATCTTCATAGTGATATCATATAGCCTTGAACGAAGATGAAGCTTAAAGGGGTTAAGAGACTGTGGTGTGGGCTTCAGCCCACCCCAGAGAACCCCTCTGCCTTTTTGCTTGTTGTCCTGAGAGATTGTGTGCCCTTTCATCACAGTCTAGTCCACCTTTTGAGCCCACTACTTGCAAACAGCTACCATTCCATTCGTCTCCCTCCTCCCTGCAGTCCCTCTGCAGGTCTTTTATATTTCCTGGTGTGTTTCCTGGGCTTCTCACCTCCTACAAAAGAAGGTTGGCCTTGAATAGATATTATGACCTCATCATCCATATGGTTAATTTAATAGATACTTGTTCATTGCTGTCTACATGCCAGGGACTTTTCTGGGTATTGGGGTAACAGCAATTAACAAAGCAAACAAAACTCTTCACCTACATGGAATTCATGTATGGATCTAGAGAACACAGACAATACACAAATAATCACTCTATGTAGTCTGTCCTATGATGATAATGCTATAGTTCAAAGTAAAACAGAAAGAGAGATAAAGTGTACTGAGTTAGGGGAGGAGGTAGATTGAAATTTGAAATTTCCATTTGATAAACCAGCTATGACAGGCCTCAATTTGCACTGAATATATTTGCTCTGATAAATGTTCATGGATTGTGTCTTGGTCTCAAAGGAAGTTTCGTGCAGGGATTCCTCATACCAGAAATTGGGGATTCATAAATGCAAAATGTTGCTGAAGTAGAAAGAGCCCTGCCTCTTTGGGCAATGGCTTTGGTCAAGGCCCATCCAATGCCCGTGAGTGAGCACCAGCCTTTTCAACTTGACCTGGGGATCAAGGGTCTGTTTCTGCGTCATAGGTGGGTCTGTGATGAGACCCACCTTAGACCCATCAATGATAAATTGATGAGACAGTCTAAGGATCTGAATACTTCATAGGGCCTCAGCAGGCATAGGAAGGTCTTGGATGATTTTCAGACAGCGATATGCTGGGTGGTGCTGAAAACCACCTCCCGGTGGTTAGGGGAGTCAAACGCAGACTTTAGAGTGCAGGGACCCCGAGTCTCTCCTCTACTGGTGTTGCAGGGAAACCTTGTTCCATCCTCTGTAAAAGTACATGCAGTATATTTTTTCAGTGACTACAAAGTAACTCAGCTATGCTTAGGCCTCCACTTCAAGCTTTTCTGGTCCAACATAGTATTAAAAAGGTCAAGTCATAGTGGGTTCTGGTTCCCTGATAAAATAGGCCAGGCCTCTATGGCTGGAAACACTCATTAAGGTGAAGGGTGTCCACAGCCAGCCTAGCAGCAGGCTGGGGAAAAGAGAGGACAGACAGAACCAGGTGCCCAGTTAGGCCCAGCTAAAGCCAAACTGCTAGATTGGAGCTCCTGAAGGGCCCCAGGTAGGAGTCCTGGACCATAGAGAGAGGGGAGCAGAGGTGGTCAGGTCATTATGAAGACAAAAAAAATGTCCTCAGTAAATACTTCTTAAAAGATAAAGGAAAGAGCTTTCTTCAAGAAAGTGGAAAATAAATGAAAAGTAGAACTGAAAACCAACAGGAACAGAGATGACAAATAACATCTGAATGTATTTGTTTCCTAAGGCTAATTTTTCAGGGTAAATTACCACAAACTTGGTGGCTCAAACCAAAATAAAATTTATCCCTTCACAGTTCAGGATGGCAGAAGTCTAAAATCCTTCTGGAAGGTCTGAGGGAAAATCCATTTCATGCCTTTATCCTGGCTTCTGGTGGCTCCAGCTTTCCTTGGCTTATAGACGCATCCCCCTAATCTCAACCTCCATCTTCACATGGTTTCCTCCTGTATTTCTGTGTCTGTGTGTCTCAAAGCTATTTTTTCTTTCTCTTATATGGACAGCAGTCATTGGAGTTTAGGCCCACCCTAAATCCAGGATGATGTCATCCCAAGATCCTTAACTATATCTGTAAAGTCTACACTACCAAATAAGGTCACATTCACAAGTACCAGTGATTAAAACTTGGACATGTCTTTTTGGGAGGCACTATTCAAGCCACTATATTGAGGTTAGTATCTAACAAGACAATTGCCAATTAGGTGTAATAAGAATATGGGCCGAAGAGAGGCTCTTCTCATTTTTAGTCTCCCTCCATAAGAGGAAATAAACTGAGATCCACTTCTATGCAAAAGTCAGATTTTAGGACATAAGCCATACACACCTACATGGTGAACTCTTGGGTCTACACTGCTTCATTCTCTTATAAAATAAACATAATACATATGCCAAATTATCCCTTTAATAGATGCGATGCTACATCACTACCCAAATTATAGGCCAGTCCTCATGGATTACTGTTTTAAAGATGACTAATGGGCAACTTTACCTCTGACACTGTAGCTATTACTAGTAATGTGAAGCAAAAGTAGAGAAGGAATAACATAAGCCAACATATTTCATAGTTAAGGTGATGTCCTACAGAATATAATTCACACTTAACATCATACGAATTGGCCTCTTGGTACTATGTCTATGAAAGCAGAATTTTTAAGTATTTCAATATCATGAATAAGTTTTTTTAAGAAAAAAAGAATGCATGTAAAACCATTCTCCTTTTATGAAACTGTATTTTAAAAGGGAGAAACCAAAAAGATATAGTTCTGGAATGAACTGTGATGTCAACTGCATGAGCTTGACGAGATCGCCCTAGATCTGTGGAACTTACTATCCTTTATAAGCCAGGGAAAAGCAAACTGCTAAGTTATCTACCAGGTTCTATGCCAGAGTCACACCCTGTGCAATTACAGTTGACCACATTAGTAATTCTGGGGCTAAACTCAAGTTTTCCCACAAAGTTGAAGAATTTAGAAGGAGTGGAGAGGGAGAGCCAAAGGTTTATAAGGTTGAAATTTAGAAATCCCTTGGTAGCCTTAGCCAGCTTTCTTTCCTATATTGCTGCACAAACTTGCTAACCAGCAGTCCTTGTAAAATCAGGCACCAGGAGAGTCAGCCCTACTGATGCTGAGAGAGTTCAAGAGAGAGTAAAGTCACAGTCACCAGTAGTTTCTCGATACAGATGGAGAAGAGAAAACTTTCCTAGAGGTATGCTAGGCAGCATTTCAAAGGCCCTTAGGATGTTGTACTCTTCTCGGCCTGTTAATCTCCCTGGTCTATTACCCTTGTATTAGGCCATTCTTGCATTGCCATAAATAAATACCTGCGACTGGGTAATTTAAAAGAAAAGGAGTTTAATTGGCTCGTGGTGGTTCTGCAGGTTATACAGGAAGCATAGCACTAGCATCTGCTTCTGGGGAGGCCTCAGGAAGCTTACAATCATGGCAGAAGGTGAAGGGGGAGCAGGCACATCACATAGCGAGAGCAGGAGCAGCGAGGGGCAGTGGTGGCGGAGGGGGAGGGATCACACACTTTTAAATGACCAGATCTTATGAAAACTCACTATCATGAGGACAGCACAAAGGGGATAGTGCTAAACCATTCGTGAGAAATTCACCCCCGTGATCCAGTCACCTCCCACCAGATCCCACCTCCAATACTGGGGATTACAACTCAACATGAGATTTGGATGGGGACAAATATCCAAACTACATCGACCATCATAAGGTTAAAATTAAAAGAATAAGATGATTTTCCAACAGAATCACAAGCAAAGAGAAGAAAATGCCAGTGGCCTCCAGGGTAGAAAGGAAATTCATTGTCCTCTGATTTATCCCTTCATCTTCCGTCTAGCATTGCCAGCTTTCATGCCAAAATAAGTTTGCAGGAAATTTTTCATTGAGGAAAATACATTCCTGGGGCCTTAGGAAAGTACCTTTATGTGACACGTCATCAATCTTGGTATTCAGGTCTTCAGAGCAGATGACATGGTCATGAACAGGAACTGTGTAAATGTGAGTGTGTGTGTTGAGGGGAGGACGAGGGCAGGAAGAAAGATATATGGTATCAACAAAAATTGGATCCGCTTGCCACGGACCTGAATAATGCCTGGAAGATAGAAATACTAGTCATATAATCCTGGGAATCAACAGCTAATCCTCAACAACTGAGATGATACCACCAACCCACATTTGTCTCTGCCATTTACCCTATCAGACAAAGAATAGTCAAGAGTTATTGAAGGCTATAATATTTAAAGCCTTTAAAAAGCCTCTAGGTCCTTTTTGTTTTGAAATTTAATTGGCCAAATTCCAGAACAGGAATCTTGTTCTTGCTGACTAAGGGATATAGTCCGGGAATCATCCGGAGCTAAGGAAATTTGGTTCCTCTAACAAGGCATCCTTATGTCATCTGTAACAGCACAAGCCTAACCATTCCTTAAAGTAGGGCTCTCTGCAGGTGTCCTAGACTAGGCTTATTGGAGTTGGTTGACCAGTAAGTCACCAACTTAGATAGGCAATCTCTTCAGAATCCTCCTAGGCTGAGGATGGCCTAGCAGTACAGCTTCATCTGTCAGGAAAAGGTTTACAGAGATGTTTTTTCCTTAGACTTGGGAGCAGGAGTTGTTGATCGCTGTTTTGCAATAATGAGGCAGGAGTCACTAGGAAAAAGAATTACACTTCAGGGGAATGGTTCAAACTACAGACAACATGGCCTTTGGAATTTCCCCTGGGAAAGTATCAAGGGAAATTCTTAATAACCGGAGGGTTAAAACTATCCTCAGTGCAAGGCTGCAAGTATCAAATATCTATGTAAGAATTTTAATTCACACCATAGATTTAAGAAAATTTGATAATGTCATATATCTTTTTTTAAGTGCAAATTACCTAAGACTTAGGTGCTTGCCTTAAAAATCAAGATTTAAAAATCACATATGTATATACAAACATACACAGCTTTTCCAGGGTCTGGTGCTTCAAGCTCTTTAAGACACTTTAACAATTGGGAATTTTTCAGTGAGAAAATTCATGGTTGATTAAGTTGAGTCATTTATGAATAATAGTAGAGCTTCCAATGAAGTAAAACTTCTTTGTAATTCAAGAGGTGATTGAGTCTTCAATGAACCTATGCCTTGTGTTCAACTTCTAGGAGATACTGGCTTAAAGTAGGAGATTAATCTATGTCAGAGAGTATGTAATGGGGAGAAGTGAGTCAGTTATATTCATCACTAATCTGTGCTAAGCAGAGCTTCAGTTTCTTAGTTCCCTAGCTAGCTGTTTTGATGACAATGGAGGGAAACATTTTTTTTTGTTTAATACTTTCATTAAAAGATCAAAGAACTCTTATTACTGACAACAGTACTAAAAGTATATTAATCGAATGAAAAAGATAATACTCCTCATTTATTCAACTGATATTTAGTGAGTACCTCTTTTGTGCTACTAATCTATCAGGCAAGGGATGCTCAATGGAAATTATGGTACAAACTCTACACTCATGGAGTTTATAAACTAGTAGGAGAGATGGACTAATAAGCAGACAATTGCTATGTGACGTGATAAGCTGACACTCTGGTCTTTCAGGCAGCCGGCACCCATCCTCATTCCCTGGGCTGAGAACAGCCCACTACCCACAGGGGGAGGCCTTGGCAGCCATGTTAAAATACAGGACTATGTTTCCAAGTTGTAGTGATTATTTCAAGGATGGCACTGTATTCCAATTGGTGAGTCAGAATCTCTTTCTTTTAGGATTAGAGTTGAGAAATAAAAAGTGCTAGCGTATCAGAGTGGGTTGCTTAAACTGGGTGAATAGCAGATGGGGCCAGTGGAGGAGGAGCAGTTGACATGGTATGTACTGTTTTTACTCTCAGCACTTTGGATACCAAATGCATGGGTTTTTTCTTCCCACCAACCAATTATCCAACTATCTGGACTCCGACTGGTTGTCTTATAATTCAGTTCTCAATGAACCCCACAAGTTAAGGGCTCAGTTCCACAAGACTGCCCTCACTGTGGATGCCAGTCACTAGGATCAAGTTACTAGGGCACCCACACTCTGTCTGACTTGGTTGCAAAGTCTGGGGTTCCCACAACCCCCTCCTAAGTTTTGACAACTTGCTAGAATCACTCACAGATCTCAGGTAGACACTTTACTTACCATTACCAGTTTATCATAAAGGATACAACCCAGAAGCAGCCAATTGGAAGAGATGCCCAGGGCATGTGGCAAAGGTCAGGAAGCTTCCCTGGGCTCCCTGAGCCCCTACCCATCACCTCCATGTGTTCACTGGCCCCGAAGGTCTCTGAATCCCATTGTTGAGGGGTTTTGTGGGGGTTTTGTTATGTAGGAATGATTGATTAAATCACTGGCCACTGGTGACTTAGTCTCTAGCCCCCTCCCCTCCCTGGAGGTTGAGGGTGGGTGTGGAAGGGAAGGTTAGGTAAAACTTCCAACCGTTTAATCATGTCTTGGTCTTTCTGGCAGCCAGCACCCATCCTCATTTTATCTAGGGACCAACCAAGAATTGCCTCTAAAACAAAAGATATTCCTATCACCCAAGAAATTCCAAGGCATTAGGAAGCTGTATGCCAGAAACCTAGGGACAAAGACAAAATATGTATTTATCACACCTGCCATGGAGATGCCTAACAGTGCAACCTGACCTTCAGAGAGAGAAGACATGTAAGAGATGTAGAGGAGAAATAGTAGCAAGAGACTTCAGGACTCAACACAGGAAGAGAAAGAGACCAAGCAATCGGTAGTTCCATTTTCCAATGGCTTCCCAGACAACAAAGTGATTCCCACCTTTCCAGAGGCACAGCTGTTCAACTTTGCCTCAGGTTCTATGAGATACCCCAGCATTTTTTTTTTTTATTTTTTAGCCTTGCCTTGTTTAAAATGGAATTCTATTAATACCAAAAGTATCTTGGACCAAGACATACTGCTATAGTGGTAAGAATATGATGTTATGGGATCACCTGGGAGGGAACTAACTCAGTCTTAGAACACGGAAGGATTTCCTAGCGAAGTACTATCGGAGCTGTATTCTAAAGGAGAATAGAAATCAGCCAGCAGGTGTCTTAGGCAAAGGGAACAGCACCTGCAAAGCCCAGAGGTTAGATAGTATGACCCATTTTGGGAGCTACGAAAGATTTTCTGTGGGTAAAGTATATAGCTAGGAGCAGCATATATGTTTGTGGGAGGAGAATATCAGTGTCAAGAGATGACTCTCCCAGGACATTAACAGATTTTTTTTTTTTTTTTTTTGCAACAGTAGGAATTATGGCAGCTTGCTTCTTCAAAGCCAGCAGCTGAGAGGGAAAGAGAGACAGAGCCAGCAGGATGGGATTTTATATAACATAATGTAATCGAGGGGGTGGAATCACCTTTTCCATATTCTACTAGTTAGAAGCAAATCACACACACAGGGCATGAGCGCCAGGAGTTGAAGCCACCTTAAAGCGTGTTCATCACAGCGCCCTGCTGTATGCTTTTACTTAGTCCACTTGTGAATGAAAAGGTGGGCTGCATTGCAGCTTTTCTGGCACAATCCACTATTCTATCATGAAGGAACTTTAATCTTGGGAAAATTTCACGACCTGAAAAGTCTACTAGGAAATATTTCTGCAGTGTCAGCAAGTATCATGTATTCTGCTTTACCACAAAAACTGTATCTGCTGCATCATCTTGTGGTCAAAGGCAAATTATGATTCAAAAGTGTACGGCAGGCCAGGCACAGCAGCTCACACCTGTAATCCCAGTACTTTGGGAGGCCAAGGTAGGTGGATCACTTGAGGTCAGGAGTTAAGACCAGCCTGGCCAATATGGTGAAACCCCGTCTCTACTAAAAATACAAAAATTAGCCGGGCATGATGGTGCATGCCTGTAGTCCCAGCTAGTTGGGAGGCTGAGGCAGGAGAATCACTTGAACTCCGGAGGCGGAGGTTGCAGTGAACCGAGATTGTGCCATTGCCCTTTAGCCTGTGCAACAGAGAGAGACTCCATCTCCAAAAAAAAAAAAAGATGTATGGTTAATTCAATTATGCCATAACATGTTTTCAGGGCTCCTGAAAACAGATGCTCGGTCAACTTCTCTAATATCTTTCTTGAATGTTTACTGATTGAAACATCTCAAAGACTTTTTTCTCCAAGTTACTAGTATGTATAGATTATCCTCTTCTTTATACTGTATCTGTATTGTTTATTTTCAATACACAGTATTAGAGGCAATACCTACCTGTGTTTAGCGTGTTCTCTATGATGCAGCACACCATCAGGGAATGTAGGTCTCTAATGCATGCCATCTGGTGATTCAGGGCCGTGTGTGAATAAACAGTGACTCTGCTGATTACCTACTTGGTATGTGCATTTAATTAAGTGCACAAATTCCTACAGGCATGTGGTTAAAGGGGCTTTGGCAGATTTCCCCTCTGGAGGGCTTGGCTGTATGAAGCTGGAACCCTCCCTGGCACTGGAATTCCAAACATGCCTGCATTTGTAACAATAAAGAGTGGTTTAACATCATGGAAGCTTTCATCTGCTTACATTTCAGTTTATAGCCAAAGCACTGTAATAACTCACACTGAAATGGAATATGTTTTTAGGGGTACCGTATCTGTTTACTTCATGCAAAATTAACATTTATAAACAAAAAATGTGAATACCGCAACATAACAGTATCAGAACAACCTGTGTGTGAGGTTTGATTCTTTCAGCAGTTGTTCTTCAGATATATTGCTTTGTATTACAGAGCAACTCAATGAGAATGGTATTTTAAAACAGAAACCTACATAAACAAAATACACATTTTTTTCTAAAATATAGTGACAAAATCATAGTACTTTGGAAGTTAATTTAGAATATTTCAAACTAAAATTGTGTGTGTGTGTGTGTGTGTGTGTGTGTGAAGTTGGTTTTTTTGTTTGTTTTTTTTGTTTTGTTTTGTTTGAGATGGAGTCTTTCTCTGTCACCCAGGCTGGAGTGCAGTGGTGCAATCTCGGCTCACTGCAACCTCCGCCTCCCTGATTCAAGCGATTCTCCTGCCTCAGCCTCCTGAATAGCTGGGATTACAGGCGCCTGCCACCACGCCTGGCTAATTTTTGTATCTTTAGTAGAGACAGGGTTTCACCATGTTGGTCAGGGCTGGTCTCAAACTCCTGACCTCGTGATCCACCTGCCTCAGCCTCCCAAATTGCTGGGATTACAGGCGTGAGCCACTGCCCCTGGCTGTGTGAAGCTTTTTAAATGGGCACATTTACTAATAGATGGTATTGAATTCCATTTGAGGCAGTGCAGTGGGAAGGGCACAGAAATGAGAACCAGGAAGAAATCACCTCCAGATCTGGCACTCCCAAGCTTTCAGATTTGGGGAGAATTAGCATTTCCTGGGTCTCAGTTTAGCTCTAACAATTGGACTCCCTGAAAAGATGCAAAATAAAAGCAAATATAAGTAAGACATGATCAAATGTCCTATTCGACTTGAACTTTAGACATTAGAACATCTGTGTGTCTAAATGCTTTGCTTAACTTCTCAGTAACCTTTTCACAATCAGCAAAGAATAGAAGGGCATTGTGAGTGTGGGGAAGCCCTTCAAGCTGTGAACTACTGAAGAGGTCAGAGTGGTGGCTGTGGAAGCACAGTGTCTCCTACAATATGCAGATGCTGATCTGTTCATCCTTGGCTAAGAGGCTCCTGTGGAAAAGCTGCAGCTCCAGCTGTAGACCCATAAGGGGCTTGCCAAGAGAATCCCCAGTTAGACAGAAGAGTGAAGAGATGGTGAATAATTTCTCTTTCTTTCTGATTACAATCTAAATACTGGGAATAGCACAACTGAAAAAATGTATGTAATGCTTATATTGTTCCCAATGCTTTTTTTTTTTTTTTTTTTTTTTTTCTCTGAGATGGAGTTTTGCTCTGTCGCCCAGGCTTGAGTGCAGTGGCACAATTTTGGCTCACTGCAGCCACCACAAGTGATTCTCCTGCCTCAGCCTCCCAAGTAGCTGGGATTACAGGTGCACGTCACCATGCCTGGCTAATTTTTTTACATTTTATTTTTAGTAGAGATGGAGTTTCGCTATATTGGCCAGACTGGTCTTGAACTCCTGACCTCAGGTGATCCACCCGCCTCGGCCTCCCAAAGTGCTGGGATTACAGGCGTGAGCCACCACTCCTGGCCCATTCTATTGCTTCATCTTGCCTGAGAGTATGAATCCCAGAACAGATACCCATGTTTCATAGACATATCAGGAGATGAGAAATACTGTATGTGCACGAACATCATTTTATCTGTGTTTTTAGATGTCATCTTTGAATGCCAAATGTTGTTCCTTGGAAAGTTGTTTTTTTTTTCCCCTCAAGTACTGTATCTTTCCTGCTCATTACAAGGAAAACAGAAAATATAGTGTCTGCATTTGCTGCTCTACGCTTCGACCTTGCACAACTCATTTCTTCTCCCATGAAACCAGACTCCCACCCCAATCTGCTTCTTGAAAGTCCCCCAATCCCCAAAACCCACGGCATCCTTCCATCCTCCTCCTCCTCATTTGCTCTGCATATTTCATTCTGAGGGCTCCTCCTCCTCCTCCTCCTAGTGAACCTCCTCCCTAGGCTCCCAGCAAGCTGCAGCCCCACCTGGCTGGTCCCCTGCCTCTCTCACTCACCTCTGCAAACTTCAATAGTTTGGGGTCCTCCTTCTGCTCCTCTCCCTAACTCCTCTCCTCAAATGTATCATATTCATAAGGGTCTTTCCTAAACTCTGCTATATTCTTATCCTTCATAATCTCAACCAGCTTCCTGGGACTACAGCCTTTTTTCAGAGGACTCAGAAATCTCACTCCTGCCCTCTCACCTGCACCCCAACCAAACCTCCTTTCCAGGCCCTGAATCTACAGCTGGTGCCTAAAATTCTGCATATGTAAAAACTGAACTCATCTCAGTGCACGTTATTCTCCTGGCCCCTTTCCCCGGTTCTCTGATTGCTGGGAGGCTGTGAGAATGTGCTGACTCCCGATGGACCAAGGGCACCAGGGCTGCCCTTTGGGATCATCACCCAAGCCCAGCTCCATGTGGGGATACCAAGGAAGCTACTTCTGGAGAAGGTAAAGGACTCCCCAGTGGCTTTACCAGATCTTCCATAGACTGTGATTGAGGCAGCTTCCATCCAATTTTCCCTCCCTCTCTCTCACTCCATCTCTCTCAGCTTCCTTACTATACCCATTCACACACATACATCTCCCCCAAGAAAACCCTTGCATGTTTAATCCTGTCTTAGCATTTGTATTAGTCCTTTTTCATGCTGCTGATACACACCTGAGACTGGGCAATTTGCAAAAGAAAGAGGTTTAATGGACTTACAGATCCACATGGCCCAGGGAGGCCTCACAATCATGGCGAAGGAAAGGAGGAGCAAGTCACCTCTTACATGGATGGCAGCAGGCAAAGAGGGAGAGCTTGTGCAGGGAAACTCCTGTTTTTAATACCGTCAGATCTCATGAGACTTATTCACTATCATGAGAACAGCATGGGAAAGACCCACCCCTGTGATTCAATTACCTCCCACCGGTTTCCTCCCCTAACGTATGGGAATTCAAGATGAGATTTAGGTGGGGACACAGCCAAACCATATCAGCATCTGATTCTCAGAGGACCCAAATGAATGCAAATTCCCATCCTGAAAAACTATTGACTATCCTAGCAAAGATTCTTAGAGATAACACCTTCTTTCCTGTCCACAAATCTCTATTCATTTCTTTTTTTTTTTTTTTTTTTTTTCTCGAGTA